>NW_017306468.1:272972-347662 GCF_000935625.1 Nanorana parkeri | reverse complement strand
TGTCCCATAAAGCCTATAATAAAACAGACAAAATATCCACGTAGCTACGATACTTGCTGTTTAATTAATGGTTGGATTATGCTGAAAAGGCAGATTTACAACAACCTAAAATCTATTGTTGTTGTTTGTTAGACAGCCTGGTTCTGACAGGCTTGTATTCTGTATAAAAAATAATGTTTAAAAAAAGTAAAATTATTACCATGAGAATAAAAAGGAAACAAGAGCAAAAATATAATTCTATTTAGGTTTGTATTTTTACTCATCCCCATCCAGCAGTTACGTATTTATTAAAAATCCTTTTAATCTGATTTTGTACACCCTCTTTCTAAACGTAGTGATATATCTTCCTTGTCATAATGTGTTGAAAGTCCAAATTCAATATCTGAAAATACAAGTAAAGTTTGTGTAAAGGCCTAGACTAAATCAGTTTGTATGTTGTAATTGAATATATACCCAAAGGCACGCAGACTCAGAACAATAGCTGCAAGGGGAATGGCAAGGCCCTTTGTCTTAAGGCCCAGGAACACATTGGAAACCAAATATAATAAAAAATGAAAATTCAGGTGCAAGCATTATACATTTCATACTGAATAATTATTTCTGTACTGCCCGCAAATCCTCTCTGGTAAGCTGTGCATCTAAAACTCATCGAACTGCCAAGGGGTAAACGCAGCTCCATCCATCATGCAGCCACTTGACAAATACATTCCATAATAGAAGTTTATTTTTATGGGAGGCTGAATCAAGGACTTTCCCATGCATACAAAAACTTGTCAAAATTATTTATGAGTCTTGCTGAGACACACAATATGTCATATCAAACTCCTATTTTCCTTCCGAGCACAGACTGTCAATATCTCTACTACTATCAATAATATGGAACACTGCTGCTAAAGGCCCTCAGGAGTTTGAGGTCATTTGCCCATCCCTGCCTGCTGCCAAGTTCTGTTTCTAACTGCAATGCAGTTGAAAAGAGTGAGTTTACAAACTCTAGGAGGTGTATTTAAGAGAAAAACATGGGGTTACATTGAAAAGCCTTGGCAACTAAATAAATGGGAGCGCCTAAGAGAAAACTTACAAAGGATTTCAGTAAATGCTATAAGGTGTAAAATGGGAAAAGAGAAGAGATGTAGTTCATTTAAAATATAATCAAGCTGACATTTTTAAGGGACAAGAGAAATGTAGATGATAGGGGAATGGATATTAAAACAAAAAGTTACTTTAGATGAAAACTGCTTGTTGTTCCTCTTACAGGAATGCATATGAAGGTACCCACGCTAGAACAAAAATGTGTTAGTTGCCACATTAGGTTACAAAGGTTTTTAATATATCAATTAGAGTATTCTTTGATGAAATAGTACAGGTAGTAAGCTGTGTAGCTATAGCTCCTCATTGCACTTTTCACATGTTAAATACATATAGTTCATGAAGGTCTACAATATTTACCTAGCAATAAATGTTATTAACAACTATTTTACATAAACAAACTTGATTATATTCTGGCAAAAAAAGGTCATTGCAGCCTTGGTAAAGACTGAATTGCAATGTATAGTTACTGTTACTTGTGTTAACCAGATGATTGTGGGGCATGCACTGGGAATGTTTATTGTCAGTAAACAGATACCGTAGTTCTTACATACATAATGGTAACTTCACTAATATATAAAAATAATATAATTCTATTATATCGCGACACCTAATGCACATATCACATGAGATCATTCGTTTCTATTTGGGTTTAAAGGGTTGTCCACTTTCAACAAGATAACGGCTGCAGAACTAGGTGCTGCTCAGCCATTTTTTTCGCAGGACATAACTCTTACCTGGAAGCCTACTGTCTTAAATGGGTTTGCGCTCCAAAGTTAAAGGAGAACTATGAGGTGAGTGCTTTTCACTCACCTCATAGTTCTAGCCGACCTGTGACAATGAGACTGTCACAGGTCGGCTCAGTAGATCGGGAGGTGAGCGAACACATACCGGCGCTTGTTCACCTCTCGATCCTGTCACGGCTCTCTGCCGTGACAGGGGAGGGGCTGTATTCCCCCCACCCCGCTCCGATCCTCCAGCGCTGACTGGTGGAACGGGAGGGGGCGGGTACAGCTGCCTCTAGATAGGCAGAGCCAGCTGTCAGTCACGCAGCTGGGCGGATCCAGACATAATTGTCGGGATCCGCTTCAGCGTCTCAGTATACCGCGAGCTACAGCTCGCGGTATACTGAGCCTAGGGTGACGGGAGGACGCTAGTTTGTGTCCTCCCGCTACCCTAAGGAGAACTATGAGGAAAAACCTTAACCCTATAGTTATCCTTTAAGCTGAAAAAAAAACCCCACGAGATTCAGAAGCCTTGCAGCATTTACACATCATGAATAGCTTATCAGCGTGGGTTCTGCTGGACAGATTTATCCAGAAAATTTGTAAATTGGAAATCCACTTCCTTGTTTTATATGATAAATCACTGTAGTGCATTGTTTTGTGTGTGCCTTATATTGAATCTGGTCTAAAAATGCCTAAAGCAACAACAGTGCTTAAGTGCAAACAACCTGTGCAAGTTGCTGTGTAAAGCTCTCTTGACAGCATGTGGCTGACCAAGAGATCATCAATAGTTCTCCCCTTGCACGCTAAACAGCATGGATGGAGGAATACCCGCTACCGGCTATTGTATTCAGGCAGCTGCAGCACCTGTGGCTGCCTGAATACCCGAACAGTGACTGCATCCTATAGGACACAGACACTGATCGTTTGTCCTCTGATCTAGTAGGAATTGGCCACAATTTAAGCCGCGTATGGCCAGCTTTAGTCTTAAAATTGTCCACTTAGTCCTTGTAGTTCCCTTCCTATCCTAAGTCAAGGACGGTGTCAACATGTGGGGGGGAGGGTAGTGTTAGATGCACTGCAGATTGAGATGGACTTGACTAACAAATGAAAGCTGAACTTCAGATAAGCAGTTTTAAGCAGTTAAAGCAACATCCCTTTATGTGACATCCCCTTTGGGATAAAGGTTTTAAATAAATGAATATACACTGACTAATATAAGCACCCTTGTTAGTGTTAAACAGTTTGTCTCAACTCTCTAACTGCCACTGGAGAGCTTGGTCTGTTAACCCTTTCACTGCTGCTAGCATATTACATATGTCAGCAGCAGCGGACCCTTTCACTGCTGCTAGCATATTACATATGTCAGCAGCAGCGGACCCTTTCACTGCTGCTAGCATATTACATATGTCAGCAGCAGCGGACCCTTTCACTGCTGCTAGCATATTACATATGTCAGCAGCAGCGGGCCCTGCAAGCAGACATTCCGTAAAACTATCCAATCACTTCCACAAGCTATGAAATGTGCGCCTGGGCCTGACACACCCTGCTGTGTTTCCCAAGCTCCACTGCCACTCCTATGGCCCGCTCTAGTAGACCCTTAATGTCCCCTTAAAGAGAACCTGTCACCACGAAAGTGCTATTATATAGGGGGGCTTGTTTTGCCTTTACATACACTAAGCTTTTGCCTTACTATTCAATGTTTTTTTTTTTTACTTTTTGTTAACACATTCATTATAGCGCAATCACTGGGGTTTGTCCTTCCACACCAATCACAACAAGGAAGTCTGGTAGATTTATTTTGTCCCCAAATTATCTTATACATTATAGACGTACATATGTTGGCACTTTGTTCCACATCAAACTTAAAGCGGTAGTAAACCGCTGCAGCCCGCATGGGTTTTTGCAATAATGTGCAAGGCTGCACAGCATACTTGCACATAATGACACATTTATCTTACAAGTGTGCCCTTCTTTAGCTCTGTGCTAAGAATCCTCTGCCCCCACTGGTGCCATCTCCACCGCCGCCACTTCCGGATTCCCAAGCATCATCTTTAGGTGGCCAATGATGATTGTACTCCCGTGCATGCCCACAGGAGTTATGTCCTCCCTGACATCAGTCCCATCTCTTCTGCCAAAAATCCCTCATAGCAATGTTTTACTTTATTATTACCTCTAAGAGCGCTACAACATAAAACCATTCCTGGTAATACATTTGTGCACACAAAAGCATAGCTCCAATATTTGTGTAAAGAAGGCACTCTATATTGTGAAGTGTGTGCACTGTACACAATATATATGCAGGCACTCGGTTAAGAATGCCTTTCCTCTCCCCACCAGATCTCTGGAAACCTTTGGTCTGATTTTACCCCCAGTAATGTGAACGCAGCTTTCTAGTCTTGCTTTTTGGCTTCTATGGCCTTACATATAACTGCAGCTCTTGACACTTTTCATCACATAATAATTGGAGCAACATCATGTCCCATGTCAAACAAGATTTTCAGCAAAATCACTTCTTTTTGTCACTTTAAATTTAGCAAACATATAGTAAAGCAAACACAAGGAGAAGGACAGCCGTTAAGTATGCACAGATCTTCCCAGACACTAATTAATGAGACAAGGCATGTTTAAGGGAGGAGATGTTCTTTTGGTAAACATGATAAAGAACTATGTACATTTCCCTTTGTCATTCCATCCAACTTTGTTAGTGCTGGCGCAGGCCGCAGTCTCTCTTAATTGTTTGGCTCTGGTAAGGGCTGAGTCTGATCACTCATTGCATTGTTGAGTTGATGGGATTCGTGTAGCTGGTTATAAATTGATAATCTAAATTAATTCATTCAAGCAGAAATCGATTTTATAACTCCTTGAGAGCTTGTAATAATGCTTACCTCCTACTGCTTGCTGCATTTGCTGTTTCATAAAAGCTGGTCGGAAACAGCTGGATTCAGGTGACCTGCTAGCTCATTAAATCTGTTCCATGTTCCTGCTAGTAAATGATATTAACCAGAAATGTCCTCGCGTTGATTTTTTTCCTTTAATTTTATGACAGAAATAACCTAATTTGTAACACAGAATAACAATCTCCTTGGATTACTTTGCCTTGTTAAAATATTTTATGCATTTTTCATTTACACGGAGGTAATGGAAAAACACTTAAACTATCTGTTATTTAAACCACAAGAGATATGTTACTGAAAGTCTGATAGCTTCCAAAATGATTGCCTCTTCATAGCCTCTGCTTTATTTCTGCAATAAAGGGAGGACATTTCAATTCATAGGTTAGTAAATAAAGCACAATACCTTTTCTTTTTTCTTTATTTTTTCCACGGAATTACCAGAGAAGGAATTGGAATACTTTCTAAATTAATTTAGGAGTACGTGTCATACTTTCCCCTCCGAGTTCTAATACCTATTATGAATGTTGCACTTGCTTCTTCTGCAGGGGACAGAACCTCATTCTAAGCTGTGCATTAATTGAATAGTTTTATATACTGTCCTTTCTGTCTTTAATGAAGGATTGCAGGGTGGCTGATTTGAATTAAAGCATTTCTGATGGATCAGAAGTAATTAGAAACATCCATTACATAAGTGGAAGTCAAGATCCACATTCAAACACATTTTGTAAATGACATGTGGACATGACTGCAAAATGAGATCGATAAGCAAAATGATAATTTAGAATGACCATCATCACATTTTTGGTTGAGATGAGATCCTCTTGCATTTTTATATGAGCTATTAACTTTGTACTAACCAGAGGGCTTGGAATAAACCTAGAATTGTAATTTGCTGCTAACTATGAAATGGATAGTGTTAACAGATTGGAGTCTCAATGCTAATTACAGATATGGACAAATTTGTTGGTACCCTTATAGCTCATTGAAACGTATGTTTCATTCCTCCTGAAAAGTGGTAAAATTAAAAGCAATTGTCTCATGTATACCTTCATGCCTTTGATATTTTATATAATAAAGCAAAGAAAGTCTGAAAAAGAGAGAAATTATTGCTTATTCTGCAAAGATATTCTAAAGTGGCTTGGACAGTGCTCTACATGTTTAAACAGACTCCCGGCGGCAAAAGTCGCCGGGAGTCTGTTTAAACAGCCCCGATGCTGGCGACGTACACTGTACTTCATCAGTCACGAAGGGGTTAAAATAAAAATTGGTTCACATTTATATTTCATTAAATATAATATTTTTATTAACCATTTTCTGTAATCTGTAGTACTGTATGTGTTTAATCTTATAATCAATCAGTCAGCCAGCCTATATAAATGAAGAAAAGCAGTCACTCTGCTGTGTGGTATTATCGTGCACGCCACACTGAACACAGAAAGCAAAAAGGAGAGAGTTGTCTGAGAGAATCAGATAGAAAAGTTTAGATCAGCATGTCAAAGGTAAAGTGAGCAACTCCGCCCCTCCAGCTGTTGTGGAACTACAAGTCCCATGAGGCACTGCAAGACTGACTGTTACAGGCACAACTCCCAGAGGCATGTTAGGATTTGTAGTTAAAGCACAGCTGGTAGGCCAGAGTTTTAGGAGAATGTCCTGTGGACATAGTACACAAAACTGCATATTTCTGGCAAGTTACATCAGCTCTATATTCAAGAAACAAAGCTTTTATAGAAAAGAACACTGTATCTACTGTAAAATGGAGAAGTATCAGTTATGTTTTGCTGTGTCTGGCACGGGTGTCTTGAATCTGCGCAGTGTAGGAAGAATCACCAGCACTCAGTAGAATAATCCAACATGTCCATTCATTGGACATAGACATCACACAATCACTAGAGCCAGCGTTTCGAGACCACGCAGGGTCTCTTCATCAGGGCATAAAGAGAGACAATACACTGACATTTGATAACCACATATATTGCGAGTCTCCGCCCCTAGTTCTAGTGCGCCGGCGCATAGAATTCGCATTATCCATTGTCATGGTGACCGGGAGCAGCATCGTAACTCATTCTGTAGTCAACAAAGCATACGAGTGGGAATAATACAGCTGAGTCAAGTGTGGGAAAAGCAAGCAATAGCATAAAATAACGCTGCAACCTGAAAGAATTACGACCCAGAACCATCAACCTAGGCAATAAGCTGGTAATATAGATAACTATAGTAAGTGACAAGTGCAACATATATACATATAATATAACAATACAGATACAGACACTACGGACTAAAAAAACAGAGGGACAAAAGATAATAATAATATCAAAAGATCAATTAGGTCATGTGCTGATCCAATCATAGATAATTCACTAACCTGACATAGAGATATAGGTAGATGATCAATATAAAAATATACATATCGGGTATCAATATAAAAATAGTACTATCTATATAAAAACAAATAAGCATATAAATCTTCAGTACAAAAATATGACTATTTAAATATTGAAGACAGACCATCTACTATATATCGCCAATTTGCAAAGGTCAAATGGAAAATAACAATGAGTGGTCAGCACACTTACAACAAAATAAAGAAAAATAGGAGTTTAAAAAAGAGGGGAAACAGACGGAGGATAAAGCCACACAGTACTGCCTAGTCAGTCAAAAAACATGACAGAGATAGGGCAGTATTTAAACCTCTAGGATGGTAGGGTATATCGCTGGCTCACTGGGAATACCTTCCGGGGATGACGCAGGGGAGGTGCGTTTTCACGTGGGGGATCAAGACAACGTTTCCAAAAAGCAAATATGAGCTCAAGTGTGAGTGAGAGACCGACGGAAAATCCGTCCACAGATAGTGATGCGCCACCCATCTCATTGCATGACACCACCACTATCAGATCACCCTCTTCATCAGTACCTTTTTTTAGGAAGAAGTACAAAAAACGCACCAGAAGAGGTGGCAAGAAGAAAAAACACAGGTCCGTCTACCAATACAAGACAACAAAGATCCAGGAATGTCCGATAATTAATCTTTCGTCCAGGACTATCTCTAATATTGAAACTGGCATCTTGAGTAAGGGACTATCTTTCTGTCCCCCACCACAATTTAACGACTTTCAATTTGAAATTGATACATTTAAACTTGAACGTTCCCTTAAATTGAAACAACTTCTGTCATCACTCTCCTAACAAAGATATTGATTCAACCTCCAACAAATTTAAGAATAAAAGTACCTTAATACCACCTGGCCAATTTGCCTCTATCGAGAGCTTCATTAAGACGGTCAGATATGACACTCTGTCACTGAACGAAAAAGGACACAATCATCTAGGTCTTTCTAATATGAATAGGGCCGAACCAAACGCCTTGACATTGCTACAAGACGACAAGTCCATCATCATAAAGCCAGCTGATAAAGGAGGCGCTATTATTCTTATGGATTATGCCAACTATAGAACAGGCATAATTGATCTTTTGTCTGATTTGCATACCTACCTTCCAATCCCGCGTGATCCGTTACCATCAATATTGAATAAATTATCATCTCTTATTGACTTGGCTTTGAATCAGGGCTGGATCTCTGAGGGCATCTCGGAGTGGCTTTACAATCAGCATGCCCGCACACCCGTAATTTACGGATAACCGAAAATTCATAGAATCCATTCACCTTTAGACCCATTGTAGCTGGCACTGGTTCAGTGTTACAGCCTTTGGCTATGCTTTTGGACCACTTCCTCCAACCTCTGGTGAAAGATTTGCACTCCTATACCCGTGACACTAATGATTTTCTTATGAAACTGAAATGTATTGAAGCGTTTGAACCAGGTTGGTCACTACTTACAATGGATGTATCCTCACTATATACATGTATTCCAACAGATGAGGGACTATTAGCGGTTGAATACTTTGTCTCGGAGAGAGTCACCATCCCCTCCAACTGCTTTTATTTTGGAGGGGTTGAGGACTGTTTTAGAGAACAACTACTTTCGGTTTGAGAAAGAGTACTTTCTCCAGTCTAAGGGCACTGCCATGGGCAGTTCGGCTGCTCCTTCTTATGCCAATATATTCATGGGATATTTAGAAGATCTCTTTATATACCCGTCAGAACTCTTTAAAGATGTCAGACTGTGGACGAGATACATAGATGACATCTTCGTGGTATGGTCTGGACCCCGCGATACCATACAGATCTTTGTCCAATACCTTAACACTCTCATAGATGGTATTATTTTTAATCCAGAGGTGTCACACTCGAAAATCTCCTTTTTAGATGTGATGGTGGGGATTAATCAGGGATTGATTACCACCTCCCTATATAAAAAAAACCACCGATCGCAATACGTTGCTTTCTTGCAGCAGTGCACACCCTGATGGACTGAGGGCTTCTCTACCTATCTCTCAGTTTATCAGGGTTATGCGTATATGTTCCGATTCCACCAATTGTGAAGTACAGCTACAGATGATGTATAAGAAACTTAGTGAGAGGGGTTATCCTGATCATGTACTGGACCATACACTTGAAGTTGCGAGAACTAGATTCCAAGTACCTAAATGTAAGGAGACACATCCGAATGACACTCTATTTATCACTAATTACCATGTATTTTCACATCAGGTTAAATACACACTGCAACAGGATATGAATATTCTGAAAGCAGATAGAACTCTGACTCCCACTATTAAACACACACCCCGTGTTGTCTACTCCGGTAATAGATCCCTACGAGATCTACTGGTCTGTGAGGATCCTTACCCCAAGTATGACACCTTGCCATACAGGTTTTCTACAAAACAGGGCTGCTACAAATGTCACAATTGTAGTGTTTGTAACTCACTTATCACTGGTGATTTTTCTGTCAGATTTCTGTCCCCCATACAGGGAAGAAATATTTCATCCATGGCTATTTGAAATGTATATCCGAGTATTGTGTATACATGCTTAACCTCCTTGGCGGTATGATTATTCAGGATTTTAGCATCCCAAAGCGGTACATTGTTTTTCATGGAAAATTGTTGTTTTATATTGTAGGCCTGTAATTCTTAGTAAATCTTAGGAATAACTCACCTATATCTGTCCAAACCAGTAGCTGTCTGATGACGAATTTCCCAACGAATCGCTATCGCTCAATTCTGCAAGTGATTCTAATTTACTATCGCTGTTTTCTACCTGGTCTAAAACCGCTTTTGACTTAAAGGGACCTTTTTGGATGCCATGGACGTTTACAAGTTTTCAGGCAGAAAGAACAGCAAAACTGCAGGCAGGGCATTGGACAAAGCTCTGGGGACACAATTGAAGTGAAATAGTTTGATACATAAGTGTAATTATAGCAGATTGCATTGTATTCTGTGTAAATGTAATTTTTGACTTTTGAATTTCCCGCTGGCTCCGCCCCCCGCTGTGACGCCCGAAAACGAAAGTAAAACTCAGATGCCGGCATCGGCCAGCCGCGTATATCAGAGGACACCGCGGGCTCGCAGGGACAAGGTAAGTGTCACTTTTCTGTGCATTCTCGAGTCTGGCTCGGGGTTACCGGTCCTGGTACTGAAAGTTAACCCCGAGCCAGACTCGGGAATACCGCCAGGGAGGTTAAATGCCCGTGCTCTTTGGTTTACGTGGGCAAAACCATTAACCCTTTCAAAAAACTTTATCAAAAGCACAAAAGTGACATTAAATTAGCGATTGAATACAAACGATTAGGTAAAGACCTTGATCCAAATAAACCAGTGGCAATACACTTTGCCCAATTGAATCACCAGATACACGAGCTTAGGGCAATGGTGATCGAATATGTGTCGAAACCTAACCGAGGTGGTGACAGGGACAATATTCTGTTACGTCGAGAAGCCTATTGGATCCATATGTTAAGTACAGTAAAACCTAGAGGTTTACATACTGCCCTATCTCTGTTCTGTTTTTTTGACTGACTAGGGCAGTACTGTGTGGCTTTATCCTCTGTCTGTTTCCCCTCTTTTTAAACTCCTATTTATCATTATTTTGCTGTAAATGTGCTGACCACTCATTGTTATTTTCCATTTGACCTTTGCAAATTCGCGATAAATGGTGGATGGTCTGTCTTAAATATTTAAATAGTCATAATTTTGTAACGAAGATTTATATGCTTTTTTTTTATATATAGATAGTACTATTTTTATATTGATACCGATATGTATATTTTTATATTGATCATCTACCTATATCTCTATGCCTCAGCACATGACCTAATTGATCTTTGATATTATGATTCTCTTTGTCACTGTTTTTCTAGTCCGTAGTGTCTGTATCTGTATTGTTATTCACTTACTATAGTTATCTATATTACCAGCTTATTGCCTAGGTTGATGGTTCTGGGTCCTAATTCTTTCAGGTTGCAGCGTTATTTTATGCAATTGCTCAATTTCCCACACTTGACTCAGCTGTTCAAATGTATTATTCCCACTCGTATGCTTTGTTGACATCAGAATGAGTTACGATGCTGCTCCCGGTCACCATGATGATGGGTGATGCTCTCCAGTTTCCCACACACGACTTGACTGCTCGAGTTCACTGTCCCCAGTATTGCGCTCTGAGACTACATCAATCAGCGTTGATGCTGTCTCCGGTCACCATGACAATGGATGACGCGGATTCTATGCGCCGGCGCACTAGAACTAGGGACGGAGACTCGCGGTGCGATCTCCGGTTTGTGATACCCTGTCTCTCTTTGGCCACTCCAGCGCCTGCATTTGATTTATCTGCATCCCTGAACCAGACCTTGACCACACTCTGGAACTGGACCCCGATTGCAATGGGTATGATATATGACCCAAAGTATACAGTAAGCCAAAGTATCTGTTGGCAAGTGCAGAAGTCTCATTGAGAGCTACAGCATCCTACAGCCATAGGCTGCCCACCTTTCCACAATAAGGACCATCTAAAACAAAAAAAGACATGCAAATCTATAGGTAGAGGTGTTAGCATTGTTAATGTGACCTCTTAATCCTTCAGGGCCGGTTCACACCACAAAGTCTGCGTTCCAGAGCGATCAGCCTCTGGAATGCAAGCCAGCCGGTTCCCTGCATTCAGGGGTGTGGCGCTGCATTGAAGTAAATGGCACCACAGCCACGCGCCCCCGCCCGCAGGGCGATCGCAAGAACATAAGTGCTTGCGTTCCGGTCCAGTGCAATCTGCAAAAATAGTGCTTGCAGTATTTTTGCAGATCGCACTGGACCGGAACGCAGGCACAAATGTGCATTCTGGGTGCAGGCGATCGCATTGCGGACGGGGGGCGTGGCTGTGGTGCTGTTGACTTCAATGCACCACCACGTATGCAGAGAGCCGGCCACCTTGCATTCCAGAGGCCAAACGCTCCGGAACACAGACTTTGTGGTGTGAACCGGCCCTCAATATTATAATAGCACAAGCAGGGGCCCTGGGGAGAGCGTTTCTTTCACCCCAGTGACCCATTGTGCAGGACTTAATCAAGTGGCTGACAAAGCGTCTTTCTTCTGCTAGGCTCCTCCAATGTAATCATGGCATGAGGAGAGGCTCTGAGTAGCAGCTTTTTGTTTCACCCTGCCAGTGGTTCATCAGGCAGGAGGTAGTAAAGTGGCTGACAAAGTGTTTCTCTTCTGACTCCTCCCAGGCAGAGAGCAGCTGTTCATGCACCCTTTCCCTCCTCCTTCTTTAATCCCACCATAGCCCTAAAATTGTCAGTGGAATTACAGGTCACTGTTATTACCAGGGCTGATCCACAGCGCTCAAAAGTGTCAGCCTTTTTTAATGTCTGCTGCTGGAGAGGAATAAATAAATGTCCCTAAATCACCCCCATGCCCAGCATCTTAATCCCAGATTGGCCAAACTGCTAAGTTTGCAGCTTCTCCTATTCCAGCTTATGGAATCACCCTTTTATGTGTTTATGCCCAGCACAAGTTACCAGCCACCATTTTTTTACCTAAAAGGCCAACCCTTAGCTACCATTATTTTGCCCAGAAGTCCATCCCTCTCATCCACCAGCATGTGGAATGCAATTGGGCAGTTCAGTTAGGGTTTACATCTTTGAGATCTTACACTAATCCCTCCCTATGAATTTTAGCAGCAGCACTGCCTATGCTTACCCTATTCTAACTAACGCACTTTGTAAAAATAGTTTTTATAGTGTGGAGGCTGGCTTATCTAAAAGCCCACCTATGGGCCCTTTAAAGTAAACTGACACAAGTTCAAAGGCCAACCAATGCATTTTAGTTACTATGACAAAATATTGTTTTTTTGACAGGTTTGCAAACCACAAACACAAAGAACTCATCCCAAACATCTGATAATATATATTAATACTGCATGACTAGGAACAAATTTGGCTTTCTATTGGAAGAAATAAACAAAAAAACAGTTTAGCCACTGATATTTATATACCTATATCAGCAAGAATGTTTAACCTTTTAAATGCATGTACAAAGAAGTTTAAACAGCTGTTTACCATATTTCTTTTTGCTGTGAGTAGGCATCTAGCGAAGCATAAGAAATGCAACAATCATGGAGAATTGTAACCCATGGAAAAATTGCAGCTGAATATCCAAACCTAGGCATTCTATGGGAAGGGAACTTCACAACACAGTGGTCTTGAGACAGTCAATTATTTCTTTACTGCGATGTCCTTACAGTAAATCTGACTAGACATTTCACCAAAGGTTCTCTGCATCTGTGTAACAATTCAAATCATCCAGAAATGCAGGTTTCACAAAATCATCAATCTACTTGACTATTCAATCTATGTGACTATTTACAGTGTACCTGAAATGGATATTCACTGTATATACAGGACACGATGCAGCTGGTCCACCGTTATTCGAATATTTCAAGGATTAAAGTTCAGTTTATATGCATTAGAATTATCAGCATTGTGATATTAAACACAACAGAATGTAACGTGAAAGCCTTGACAGCACAATGAAACCTGCACAATTTATCATTAGAAATCCTATCCTGTCATATGACTAGTTCTATTATGTGTACTGAAACTTCCCTATTGGTCTACAGAATGTCTAAGTGGGTCGGACGCACGGCCTAATTTTATCTTATTATTTTTGACCTTTTTCTGAATACATAGATGCAACCTATGCAAGTCACAGAAGAAGATGGCCAAGATATCTACCTTACCTATTGTGTGATATTCAGACTAAATTGATGAGTCTAGCACAATAAAACTACGTTTGAAAGAATGCATTGTAATATGAGATGTTTATGACATTCCAACCAATATCTGAAGGGCACCCGTAAGAACTGAGGTAACTGAAGTTTATTCGGACACCCTAAACCCCAACTCCATGCAAAACTAAAGCATGAACCATCACGGCTTTTCAGGAAACACTGCAACTATGCTAAATTTCACAAACCTTATATCTGCATTCATATATTGCTTGCTGTAAATAAGGGAAAGCCCTGCTGCTTCTTAGTGAGACTGCAATCTCTTGTTACATGATTTTGTGCTATGCAACTTGCTTTTTATGCTTTACGTAACAGCTAACTTAACAGCTAACCTTAAAGGGACATTTACTATGCAGCAATGACCAGTCTCTCGGCAGCCAAGCTGCCGACTCTTTCATCGGTTATTCCTGTCATGTGGCAAGACAGATACTAAAGTATAGCTACAATTACATCTAGAGAAATTATTAGTTTTTAATCAGAAGATTAAGCTATTAAGATAATGGTACTTAAGATTTATTTTATTAACTTAATAAAATTAAAACTCTGTGGAAATAAACCATCCTTTTAATTGTCAGACAGAGAATAACTGCATTGATTTTTATCTCCTGATAATAACAAAATCGTCCAAAAATTATTTCACACAAAATGTACTTTTGAGAGTTTGAAGAGCACACTGACGTGTGTCATCTCTGGAACATATATGGCATTACAAAAATTAAAAAGTAATAAAAAAGTGGCAACAAAGGAAAGAACATTAGTCATGTGGTCATAAAAACAAATGAAACACTAACCGATTGCCGTTTCTAAGACCCCGTCAAAATGAATGCATTACTGTTAATGGAGTAATGAAAAATATGATAATTATTTTGGATATTCATCAATAATAGAGCATGGAGCTCATATAATGCTTTACAAGAGCACTTGCTATTTCTTATCAGTAGATGGATTCTTTGAAAACCCTGCTGAAAATTACAATCTTAAAAATATATAAAGAATGCCTTATCAGAAACTAGACCATTTAAAACAGAACTTAAGGGAAATGGGAAAAAACGGTCTAGAAAGTCTATATCACAAAAAAACTAATTATTTGCATTAAGATATTAGAACCTACATTGGCTGAAAAAGCAAAAAGAAAGAGCAAAGTAGGAGTGATGAGCACAATCAAGGGGTGTTATATGAGAATCACGTGTTGGGAGAACAGTTCAGACAATACAAAAAAAAAAAAGTGTTGGCCTAAGTTTAGACACATATAACTAGGCCCACAGACATGATATGGCAGTGGGAAAATCTGACCACTAACAATCACTATTTACAAGGATCATGCTACAAACACACACACTTGCATCAGTCAAGTTTGCAGGTTTTTGGACTGAGCAGACACACCTGCTGTAGGTGGCTATTCCAGCCAGCCATGAAAATACAACCAGCTGTTCAATGAATCCCCTGGGGCAAGTTGGCCAAAGGGGATCTCCAGAAGTTGCGGAGAGACTATTGTTTATCCAACCATAAACTGCCAAAAAAGGGGAACACACCATGCATTTATGTGCACTTTGCATCTTCATACACATAGAATCTTTTACATATTGTATACAACACAGCTCTTTAATATATGAAAAGAGTGTTTGGGACACATTGGACATATCAATAGTAGGAACCCAAGTTCATATTGTGCTATTTTCTACCTTCAGATTCATGATGCACTCTACACATTATCCATTGTAGTCTATAACTTCGTAAGCACTGTGATTCACGTACTGGACACTGAGTGTGGAGAGCAGCATGTATGATTTAGAAGCAGGTATTAAGGTGTCCACAAAATAACTGTATTGACGGAGCAGGGGAACGTCAACTATTGCAGCAGTATTGCACATACAAGGCTGATTAAATTAATAACTGAACAGCAAACAATATATTATATATTTTTCAGCTGCTAAAAACAGGTATTCCGTCACCGGATAGAGAGTCCTTTTAAGGCTGGGTTCATACCATGTCTGGAACAGATCTGCAAACGCAAAGCAGTTAATTTTTACTGCGTTTTTGCTGTGTTCCAGAGCGGGGTTTTGTTGTTTGTGTAAGCTTAAAATGGGCTTTCAGGTGCGGTCCAGTGCGTTTGCATGTGTTTTTGATGCGTTTCCATGCGCTCCAGACCAGAGAAAATGAGACAAGCATTATTTTTTTTGTCTGGTCTAGAACGGACTGTGCTCATGTGAACAGGGATAGATTAGGATGTTTTTTTGGTTTGAGGAACAAACTGTTCTGGTCTGGACATGATCCGAACCTGGTGTGAACAAGCCCCAAAGCAATACAACATTCCACTCATTATTTCTTTTAATGACCACAACCACACTTACTGAAAAGCAAAACACATCATAATACGAACACATAAAAAAGAAACCTAAAATGGATCCTGCTTATGAAAAATAATTTTCCATGGTAAGCTAAAGTGGGCCCCAGATGTATCAACTGAATGGGCCCCCACTACTATATGTCCTTTAAACAATTACTTTCAATGACTATTTATTATGGATAAGACCATCCGCAATGCTCTGAGATCTCGCACCGCGGCCTATAATGCGGGACTTGAGTCGGGGGATATGGACTCGTTTAAGGCTGCGTCATACAGTGTCCGGAAAGCGGTAAAAGAAGCAAAGCAGCGCTACGGAAGGAAACTGGAGTCACAGTTCCAACAGAGTGACTCCAGAAGCCTGTGGCAGGGACTGAGAACAATGACGGACTATAAGGCACCAACATCCGGCACGGTGAATGCGGACACGTCCTTGGCAGACGAGCTGAACACCTTTTTTGCTCGGTTTGAGGCTGCAGCTAACGGTAACGGCTGCAGACAGGAAGAAAATGCCAATTTTGGGAGCGCGTTCGTTATTTCCGAGCATGATGTAAGGAGAGCCTTCAGGAGAGTGAACACCAGGAAAGCAGCAGGACCGGACGGAATCTCAGGTCGGGTCCTTAGAGCCTGCGCTGACCAGCTAGCACCCGTGTTCACAGAAATATTCAATCTCTCCTTAAGCCAGTCGGTAATCCCCACGTGCTTTAAAAAGTCCATCATTGTTCCAGTCCAGAAGAAAACCCATCCTGCTTCTCTCAATGATTACCGCCCTGTAGCTCTGACCTCAGTAGTGATGAAGTGCTTTGAGAGACTGGTCAGAGACTTCATCATATCTTCACTACCAAACACACTAGATCCATTACAGTTCGCTTATCGGCCAAACCGTTCAACAGATGATGCTATCACCCACCTCCTTCATATATCGCTCACACACTTAGACCCTAAGAAGGGCAACTATGTCAGGATGTTGTTTGTTGAGTACAGTTCAGCGTACAACACTATAATTCCCTCCATACTCACCACCAAGTTGAAACACCTGGGGATTAGCCCATCTATGGGTCAGTGGATCTCCAACTTTCTTACTGGCAGACCACAAGCAGTAAGAATGGGCAGATATCTCTCATCCTCCCTCACCCTCAGCACTGGAGCCCCTCAGGGTTGTGTTTTGAGCCCCCTGCTGTACTCACTGTACACATATGACGGCATGGCCACTACCAACTCCACTACTATCATCAAGTTTGCTGATGATACTGTTGTGGTCGGACTGATTGCCGGCAACAATGAGACGGCCTATTTGGAGGAGATTAGGAATCTGGAGAATTGGTGCCAGAGGAACAACCTCCTCCTCAATGTCAGCAAGACAAAGGAGTTGATAGTGGACTTCTGTAAAAAGCAGGAGAGAAAATACCAGACCCCCATGATCAATGGAAGCCCAGTGGAGAGAGTGGATAGTTTCAGATACCTCGGTGTACATATTACGCAGGACTTGTCATGGTCCTGTCATATCAACACCGTGGTGAAAAAGGCTCGGCAGCGTCTTTTCCATCTTAGACGCTTAAGGGACTTCAGACTGCCCGCTAGGGTGCTTAGAAATTTTTATTCCTGCACCATAGAGAGCATCCTGATGGGAAACACCACTACCTGGTTTGGGAACAGCACCGTGCAGGACAGACGAGCTCTTCAGAGGGTGGTGCGAGCAGCTGAGAGAATCATCCGAACTAAACTCCCTGACCTGAATTCGATCTATAGCAAGCGGTGCTGGACCAAGGCCAGGAAGATTATGAGGGACCTCAGCCATCCCAACAATGGACTTTTTTCTTTGTTGAGGTCTGGGAAGCGTTATCGCTCCCTGAAGGCCAACACAGAGAGACTGAGGAGATGTTTCTTCCCTCAGGCTATACGGTCTCTTAATCATACCTCTATATAGTCATATAATCTACTGCCTGATTAGATAAGTATTCTCACATTACTGCACATCCGCACTTTAAAAGAAAATGGTCAAGGAAAGGTCAATACACTGCTGGTCATCAGTTTAATTCATTTTACCCCGTATTGCTGCTGTTGGCACTCGCACACTTACATTCCATATTGTATTAGCATTTTTAGTCAAATTTAAATTGTAATATTTACATTTAACACTTATATTTATATTTTGCAATGTAAAATTTGTATTTAATATGTATTCTTTCTTTCTTCTTTTTGCAGTCGTGTAAGCATTTCACTGCATATCATACTTGTACGATTGTATATGTGACAAATAAATCTATCTATCTATCTATCTATCTTTAATATCACACATTTAGAGAAAAGAGACTGAACATTGATGTATTTAAATTATGAGTATCAAGAGATGAAAATACTACACGACGTACAATTAAACTAACTGATGAGATTAAATGATGAGCCAAAAGTATAGTTTTTTTAAATTCTTTTGTATGTAATAAGAATATGATTTCCAAAATGTTACATTAAAATTACTATTTATGGCAGATATGTCATAATGACAATGGTAAGAGAGTATTTTTATTTTTTAGCATTTGGAACCCCTCTAAGGGGTTTTAAGAAGAAATGTAGTGTCAGACATCTAGACACTCTACATGTTGTGTGACAAAGGAAGAATATAAAAAGGTGAACCACAATGATGATGACAAAATCCTCTCCATTTAGCATGCAACAATCTGATTACTAGTCACAGGAGTATTCTACTGAATAGCACTACTGACGAATAGTCAAGGGACTCAATTAACAAAATCAGGGCATTTTAGGTCCTTAATGATTGAGAAAAAAATGAATGAATGTGTGTCACAATTGGGATTATCATTATAAAATGCTAATTACATATTAGTTTAATAATTAACCCATGATCATTTACATATATTTGCTGAGTTTTGTGCACTGAACAGCATGACATGTGGTCAATATAGCTTACAAAGCTAATGACTACTATAAATGAATTTTATTTTAGATTTTCCATACATTAATTAACAACCTCCATTGCAATAAACATAAAACTGCCTCCCTTGCCTCCCGCATCACCAGTGGGGTAAGACCTACAGCAGCACTAACCCAGCTGTAGCTGGATTCATTCTCTCTCTCTTTTTCTTCCCAACTCATTATTTTTAATGACCATTTAGTATGGAATGGAACATCTCCCTGCATGCAGAGGGGATGTGAAACCTTCAGACATGTCCACAGCCCAGATAGAGTATCAGTACTGGAGTCACAGCAGGAATACAGAATACAAGGTACTTTTTGTTGCAAATCCTCAAATGTGGTATACCTGATATTGTGTGCTAAATGTCCTACAGGTCATTGGTGAGACGGATCAAACCCTTTGTCAACGAATTTACGTTCAAAGATTCACAATTAACAGCTAAACAAATGTTCTTGTAGTGGCCCATTTCTGCAGCAGGGGCCACAGCATAAATTATTTCAAGATTATGGTACTGATGGGGAATCACAAAGACTGGAATTAAAATGTGTTCCATCAAAACTCTAAACAGTGGTCTAAATAGGGAGATACATTTTTTTTATGTGTCACTATGATTTTAAATAATTTTCTGACCACTGACAATACAAGCCTGTGTTACTTAATAGTTTGATTAAAAGAACAGACATTTCAAAAGGACTCATCTTCAATGAGGTGACATGCTTGAGATAACAAGAAAAGGTAAATAATATTAGAGAGAATGGGGTTTCATATGAGGCATCAATATTTTTTCATATCATAAAATATTTAATTGTACAACAATTAAAAACAATTTTTGAAATGCAGTTTAGGTGGAACAACCACCATGACATATATGTACAAACAGTTCCAAAAGATCCTTACTTCACATTAATGCGTAGGGAAATATCTTCCTATACAAGCCCTGAAATATCTTTTATCCGGATATTATATGGATACAAATAATATATGGTAACATGATTGCTACACAAGTGGTATAGACTGATGTAGGTATCTAATCTAGGGCTTTAATGTATACGAAGAAGCAACAATAATGTGAAGTAAGGATATTTTGGAACTGTTTGTACATATACATATATGTCATGGTGGCTGTTCCACCTGAATTGAATTTTAAAAATAGTTTTTAATTTTTGGACAATAAAATATTTTATATGAAAAAAGAATGATGCCTCATTTGCAACCCCATTATCTCTAATATTGTTTACCTAATAGTTTTAAGGGGAGAGGCGTACATTGAGTTCACCCCGTGCTCAACCCCCTGATTTAGGGTTAACACTAGTTCCCAAATTTGAGATAACAAGAATATATTATTGCTTCTATGGACATTTCAAAAGAACTCTCACTAGAGGTGAGAATTGTGCCTGGAGTCCTTATTTATAAGTTAATTACCCCAATAACACTTCTAAATGAAGTGATCTCTTACAATAGCCTTCACCAGTAAAGTGTGCCAAGAAAAAAAACTGTTGTATTTTAAAAAAAATATTTAATTGCTCCTCCGCGTAACTAAGTATTAATATGTAGGTTTCAGAATCATTTTCAGAATTGAATAAAGCCTGGGCTTGCATATTTAACAACTTACTTAAGCCAATAAAGGATATTACCTAAACTCCCAACTATGTGGATGTCCTCAAAGGCACAGGCTACATTCGCCTTTTGCTACCTAAAATGCACCAATCATTTCCAGATTCTACAGTACAAAAAAGGCTGTACACAGAGAAGACACCAAGGATATCTAAATGTTTTTCAAGACAGTAATGGAATGATGCAACATGTTATAGCAAGTTTAATTCCTCCCCGAATTAAAAAGTTTGGGATTTGGTGGCTTTCAATTACATGAAAAAAAATGAAATCCCCTAGTTGGCTAGCAATCTGCTTCTCCATGAGTTTGTTAATGTGGCCTTTTTGTAGAAAGAAGGAATACCCTTACATATTGAATGAAATCTGTTTTGGGGTGGAGCTGCATTCTAAGCACAAACTAGCCGTTCTTCAATTTAATAGGAACTCATAATTTAATCAGTCTAGTGTTCAGAAACAAATATTTGTGTGAAGGTAATTAGCAGAAAAAATGTGCATCTGCAAATTGTGTGTAAGGTTACCAAATATAAATGACACTAACATTGAATAACACTCTAAATTAACAAAATATTGCCAACATAAATTGAAAGTTTATAGATGCAAGGGACATGTTTTACTTCTTTAATGCATTGGAGATGTCACTGCATATATTGCTAATGAAAAAGCAAAGAGATATAACCTTGATTAGTTTCCCTTTCCAAATGAAATCCTTGCAACCTTATCTGGATAAAAAATATAGAATCTGTCTAAGAAACTCAATATAAAAAAAGAAAAAAAGGAATCAACAGGACCATGACTGACTTGTAGGCATACTAGATATTCTTACTGCTGCTTTGGGAAAAGTAAAAAAAAAAAAAAAACATTTGCAGAAGAGCTGAAGCCTGGAAGAAGCACATTTGTACTACATTAGAGCTAGACCAGAAAAGTATACTTTGGTGTATATAACCAATATAATTGATTTGATTTTTAGGGCTATACATGCTCAAAATAGTTTTAGTGCAGAAATTGCAAGGATGTGTAGTTGCTCATGGCAACCACCTTGCAGCATGAACCTCTCTTCTGGTCAGTTTTGTGGCTGTTGACTTGATTATTGCTCTTTATTGTAAGTCATTGAATAAGCCAACATTTTCACAATGCATACAAGAATCATTATCAGTCAGGTATGGGCATTAGTAGGAATCTTGGATCGTTATGTGTGCTGCTATTAGGTTTACATTGCGGGCAAAGGAGAAATACCAGCCCAGCGTCAAGTCTCCATTGGCCTGAGTAAGCTTAGGGTTGATATCAGACATTAAGCCCTCAATCACATCTCTGTGATGCAGGAGTGTGTGTGTGACAGCACACACAATCCCACATCGCATGAGATCGTATTTTGAAATGTTAGGTGTGCTGCAATGCCATTATTTCTTAGTGGCACCCCAATGCACCTAGCCATCATATGTGTGTTTCTCCGAACCATATTGCATGGTAACCTATTACATTTCTTGCAATTTGAAGAAAAAAAAAGGTGCTTGCATTTCTTTGTGCAATTTAGCTGTGGTAGGCAACCCTTCAAGTGAATGGGCTGCCAACTGCAACGCACCCCAAGCGCTCTGTTTTTAGAAACCTGCAATCACAGAGAAGTGAATGAGAAGATGCTTAGGGATGCATTTTTAAATCAGAGGTATGACCTAAACACAGCTATACCTTTAAAAACAAACATTTATAAAGCACAGGGATGTGTTTTAGCAACCTGTTCACATCAGATCAGCTTATTACTTCTATATAAAATCCCACTACTTTCAGTACCTCTTGAGAGAACAATAGAGAAAGAGATATAGTTAGACTTTTCATACACTCTCTACTCTCACTTTTCAACATGCTGCAGAAATGTGCAAGAGAAGAGAATAGTGTGGAGTCGAGTGCCGGTAATCCCTCATTCAGGTCTATGTTGATTAGTTACTGCAGGCAATCCCTCCAATTTTTCACACTAAGGCTTAGTCTGACAACATGTCAGTTAAGAAGCAATATAAGAAGCATAGGGTTTTTTGCTACAGGTCTTACAAATAATATGATGATGGTTATCTAAGATATGGCTCTGGATTGAAACTTAACTATAGCTAAAATGTTTTGTTTTTTGATCACCTGTGGAAGGATTAGAACCTCTCTTAGTTTTTTACTGCTATGTTCCCATTAGGCATCTTTATACCCCCCCTTCTTGTCCCCTATTCTTCTTGTTCCCTATTCCATGCAAAACATTTGAGACAGGAATTGGGTATTTTTATGTTACTCTCCGACCCAACCAGCATAAATATTTCAGTCTTCAGAGAATACCTTAAGTGTGCCCTGTTTAAATGGTCTAAAATGTCAGCACATAGTATTTTCTTACAAAACAGTGCTGTAGTATAGTAGTAGTAGAAGAGTAGTGCTTCTCCATGCAGTATGAAACCACATCTAAAAACAAAATAATGTGAATGAAGGTTTACTTTTACACCTTTGATAGCGCACAAGTTAGATAGATATGGTTTATACTGAATCAATATGGTAGGCATGCAAAGCGGTTCTAACACTATGTATTATAGAACGCATTAGAACTCATCATGCAATTTAACATTCATCTGATATCACTGATTCAGCTGATAAAACTTGTTGCAATTTAACCAATGTCATATTTAGAACTGAACTGATTTTGATCTATTTCTTTTTTAAGGCATCTTTTTATAATCAGTGTCTTTACTTTTTGACTTTGTACAGTATGAGAATACATTAGTCATATTCTTTTGACATTAGGACTAATTTATCTGCGAACGTTACATAAAATTCTAAGATGTATGCATAGCTTGTCACATTACAAAAAGCTAAAAAGAGTTAATGGCTCTTAATTACCTTGGTTATTATTAGAGTATATCATTGTTGATTTTCATAATTGATTTTAATACATTTTTTAAATATTCTGGAATTCTTTCAAATGTAATCATATCATCTGAAAAATGATTAAATCTCATTATTCTTTAAGACACTTGCCAGAAAACTGTCATGTGCTTTTCTGTCTTAAGAAAATACTGTATGTATTTTATTCTGCCTTTTGTCAAACTTTAAACAGTATCTAGGCTTTGGGTCCTACTACTTCTTTTAGGGTAGCTCTGGTCTAAGTGCATGTTTAAAAGTGAACGCCAAATATAAAAAACACACATTAATATAGCTATGTATTAATTTATACGCCCTTACATTTTTTTTTAGAAATGCAAGCAGTGTAAAGTGGCTGGTTTTAAACTTGAAATCAGCCTCTTCCAATCCACTTTACAGCATAGCTCAGACTAGAAGTGAAAGAAGCAGGACAAAAAGCCAATCAGTTGTGCTGCAGTGGAAACAGCCTGCTGATAGGTGAGAGCAGAGTAACAGACAGGTTAGCTAATTTTGCTTCTCTACTCCAGTCCATTGACAAGGTGGGTGTGATGAGAAGATCTGAGTGTTACTGAATTTCAGCAGACAAAAATGAGGTCTCCTCCCAGGGCAGACAAGGCTTTGTATTGTGGTAGAACTATGTAAATCTCAAAACTGGATGGGAATACATATGCGCTAAAAAAACAACTCCCATATACACCACTCAGCCATAACTGGAAGTGGGTGGGATATATTAGGCAGCAAGTGAATATTTAGTCCCTGACGATGTGTTAGAAGTAGAAACAAATGGGCAAGTATAAGAATTTGAGAGAATTTGATAAAGACCAAATTGTGATGGCTAGACAAATGTGCCAGAGCAATTTGTTCTTGTTTTTTTTCCGTTTTTTGGCCATTTTTCAGTGATAAAAACGAAACGAAAACGAACTTAAAGAATAGTTAATGGGAATTACATGATTTTCGTCCTGTACTCAATTTTCATCAACGCAATAAAACGAAATCAATAATGAGAATTGTTGTCATTGATTCGCATTATTGATTATTTGAGCGCTGCTACCGCCGCTCTCCTCTCCGCTGGTGCTGGCTGCAGCGGTGTGCGCCCCTTTCAATCCCCGCTGCTCTCCTCTCCTGTATCGGCCGAGGCAGCGGGGAGTGGGACACAGGCCACTGCTACTGGCACCAGCGGGGAGGAGAGACTGCCGTGACTGCATTCCCCCGCTGTGTTTCTCCTACTCCTCCTCTGGCCGCCAAGCTCCTCCTTCTCTGCACCGTTCCTCCTCCTCTTCTGCCAGTGTTCTATCACCGTCTTTAAGTCTACAATCAGCGGCTGGAAACAATAGCCAACCTGCTATTGGATATTTTTAAATGCAATAGCCGCCCTCCAACTGCCTGCTGCCAATCAGCAGGGGAGGACATGATGGAGAACTTTCTCCTTTAGTTCCCTCCTCTGCTGATTGACAGCAGGCAGTGGGCGGGTGCTTGAATCTCTGTGTGAAAATCTGTATGGCACAGTTTTGGTCCATAGAAAGTTATATGGTATTCGGCACATAAGGGAGCAAAAACTTTAGAGCAGACTTGTAGCAACCTCCCTAACAAATGAAAATTATATGCTAATTGGCACAGAACAAGGTAGCACAACTTTAGAGCAGTCTTGCAGCAAACTACCCAATAGATGAACCAGTGAGAACCAAGCAACATAGAACAAAGCTGCCTGTAGCTTATATCTATAGCCGAACCAGCATGAGCAAAGTAAACAGGACTCAAGATGCAGATGAAGGTTCACACAATTATGTCAAAATTGGGAAGAATGCAAGGTACAGGCCCTCCTCATCCTTGTACCACACTGTGATTGTATGGGCTATGATAGCAGTCATTCTGATACTGCTGTTGATTTACTCCATCTCGGGCATGTGGATTTGGAGGTAAGTGACGTTTAAAGCACTAATTAATCTCAAGCCACACCAGAAATAATATCTTGGCACTCCCCCTCAATAATTTGGTTTTGATTTCAATAAAGACCACAACAGCCACAGACTACAGTGACAAAATTTCAAGCAAAACCATGATGACCCTTGCTGTCCTGTTAGTGCCTGACAACAGGATGACAAGGGATTTTCTGTAAGCATAAAACGAAGGACATTTTCATTTCCCTTTCCAACTTTGCTATTAAAGTGATCAAAGTATATGCCAAGCTAAAAAAAAATTATTTTAGTTTTGGATAGACTGGGGGCAGATTAGATCGCCTTTCACCGTTTTACAGCTATCCAGGGCTCTGTTATAGATATATACTCTAAGGCAGGGGTGCCCATTAGGTCAATCGCGATCTACTAGTCGATCGCATCAGGATATGTACCAGGCCTCTGTGCAGGACAAACACTGGAGCGATTAGCTGATCACTCCAGTGTTTGTAAATAACTGGGGACACATAGTACTATGTGTCCCCAGTTATGAATGAACAGGATGTGATTTACATCACTTCATGTTCATTCATGAGTTCCTCAATGGGGAGAAGCACTCACTACAGAGGCTCCTCCCCATTCAGAATCTGGTGATTCTTTTTCTATTTTAAAAGGGAAATATCAGGGGGCTGTTTAGACCCCTAATATTTCCCCAAGGCCCCCTCAACAGTAAACAAAAAATAAAAAAAACTATTAAATAAGAAATAAAAATAAAAAATCCTGGAGGCAGGGCGCTGGATGATGTCACACGCCTTTTGGGGGGGCACCATTTTTTTCTTGCCACGTGTGCAGAAGGAGCTGGCTACGGCTATGCTCCCGCGGTGCTCGTGCGGCTGCATGTGTCAGACGCCGCTGACGGAAAGGGGCGGAACACCTTTCCCTGTGTGCAACGTCATCCACACGAGCACCGTGTGAGGATAGGCAGCCATGTCCCCCACCCACAGTTCGATTGCCCGCACCCGGAACACAGGCACATTAGTGCCTGCATTCTTGTCCAGTGTGACCTGCAAAAATAGTGCTTGCAGCATTTTTGCGGATTGCACTGGACCGGAACGCAGGCACTCATGTGCCTGGGTTCTGGGTGCAGGCGATCGCACTGTGGGTGAGGGGCCTGGCTGCAGTGCCATTGACTTCAATGCACCACCACGCCCCCTCCTGCCCCTAAACGCAGGTGTTTTTTCGTTGGTAGATCTCATTGAGCTCGTTTGAAAAGTAGATCTCCAGACGAAAAATTGTTGGCGCCCATGCTCTAAGGTAATGTCTGGTGAAACCACTGCCAGCTTTTATGACATTTTACTAGGCAGAAAATGAAGGAAAAACTCTAATAGCAACACTTGTATAGAGCAACAAAAAGGTAGGACCCAACTCCGCTCTCTCTAGATGGCTGTGACTCTGTTGTAGATTTTCCTTTACTTCTTGTTTGATGAAACTGTTGTGGGAAATCTCCCTAATGGAGCCCTGGATAACAGTAAAAATCTGTCAGGGGTTCCAATTCTTTTCCACTCTATCCAAAAGAAAAAGGTTTGGCTGGACATAGGAAAGACAATGTAAACATAGCTCGAGGGCATTTAACTAAAGGCAAACAAAATTTCAACGCCGACACTTAAAATATGGTGCATGTCTTCAATCATTACAGTTGTGACAAAAACTGCACCAGCGCATTTATGTCAGGGTGCAGATGCAAGAGAAGGCAAAATGGATAGGCTGACCTATTACACTGTACAATACAATAAAACAAAGAAGACCTAATTGTTATTTTGGGGCACTCTGGCAGCTAAGTGGTTGGCACTGTGGCTGCAGTATTTGATTTCTAACAGAAATGTTCTTCCCCTGTTCAAATGACTTTCCTCCTGTAATCCAAAAGTATACTTACTGGATGGTTTAATGCTGAATTGTAAAGTACAGTGGAATATGTTGCCACCATAAAGATCAGAAAATAAATCATAAAACCCATTTTATACAAACAAAATCAGAATAGGTACAAAATTGTAAGCACTGTAATTCTGCACCAAGAATTAAAGATAAAATAAATGGTGAAAACTCAATGACCCAAATAACAAAATGAAATTAAAAAATGGTCATCAGCACTCAATTTGTCAAGTCAGAAAAAACTTCAGGAAAACTTCTGCGTCTGGATCTCTTCTCATCTTTCATGTACTGATGGAAATACATACAATTGTTGCCACTATGGATAATGTGCATGACCCAGAAAACAGGTATCCTAGAAGAGACCAGACTATGTTTAATGCATGACTGGTAAAATACAGAGTGAAAATGATATGAAACACTTTACTTCTGTATCGGCTTTGTTCTGCTGACCCACTTAAATAGGAAATAAAGTCATAAAAACATGAATGTTTTACAAAGGACAAAATATGCTGTCATCTCACTTTTTTAATGTATCGTTGTCAGTGGCATACTTGTATAATGTCAGTACAGAACAGCCTAAGTGTATATTTATGAAGTTATGAACATTTCAATAGTTTCTAATGGTAGCCCTGTTTGACAATCTTGATTCTGAAGCTGGCATAACTGACAATATAAAAATTAGCTTTGAATTTTACCCAGAGATGGTATTTATAACTCTTTGAGGCTATGAATGGAAAACATGCAGATCCACATAATTCTTCTAAATTAGTGACACCAGTGGCAGTATTTTTATCAGGAAATCAGCAATAGCAGTCCCTGTATTTCTCATAGTGATGCCATGTATCTTTCTTCATTGAAACAGTATTGCAAGCCTACGCTATGTAGACTAATTGAACTCTTAGGGCTTGTTCACACCAAATGCAGACCAGATCTGCATTAGTTTCTGCACACGCAGTGCAGTGTGTTTTGCCGTGTTCAGGGCCGTAGTTTAAAATGTGTTTGCATGCGTTTTTGATGCGTTTGCATGCGTTCCAGAGCAGGTAATATAGGGCATGCTGCCGTTTTTTTTTACATGCGCTGGAACTGAACGCTGCAGTGTGAACTAGAGCCCAAAATACAATTGGAATACATTGGACACAGTTTTGATCCGGTCTGTAACTGCTCTGCTCCTGGAACGCGCTTGGTGTGAACTAACCCTTAGGGCTAGTTCACACCAAGCGCAGAGCAGGTGCAGAGCAAAGCAGTTACAGAATGGAACAAAACTCCGTCCAATGTATTCCAATGGTGTTTTGGCCTCTAATTCACACCGCATCGTTCAGTTCCAAGGCATGTAAAAAAACTGCAGCAAGCCCTATTTTTCCTGCTCTGGAACGCATTTAAACACATCAAGAATGCATGCAAACGCCCTGGATCGCACTGAAAGACCATTTTAAGCTATAAAAAAAAACACGGCAGCAAACGTGGCACAACACACTGCACTGCATGTGCAGAAACTCATGCAGATCTGGTCTGCATTTGGTGTGAACAAGCCCTTAATATCTCTACCAAGACTGAAGCTAACAGTCATTCAGATACCATGTATATGCTATGAGAAAGGTTGCATTCTGGCATATTGTTCCTTCGTGAGTGAAGTTAACACCATCAGAGTTATGAATAACACATTTCTTTTGGAAAAGTAATCTTCTGTCCACGTCTTAAATTCAAACCCCTTTTCCCACTTTTCTGCTAAAATTATCAAGTGCATTCAAAAAGCAGTTCATTAAAATATAGAAAAATAAAGTGTGCTTTAAGCCAAAAGTATTATTTTTGCCTTACCAGTAATATCTGTTTCTTGGAGTACAGTACAGGACACAGGCAGATTCATAGATGACTGGGTAATATGCATGCATCTTTAAGTGATTGGACACTGGTAAGAGCTGTGAGTACCCTCATTCCAAAAAAATGGGCTGAAAATCTCGGCTTATACTCGAGTATATACGGTAACCCCTCCCAAGAATTCTAAGTTTAGCAAATAGAGAACATAGAAGGGAGGGTTCTGTGTCCTGTACTGTCCTCCAAAGAGCAGATTTTATTGGTAACTCAAAAACCTAGTTTCTTGTTTGCACAGTACAGGACGTAGGCAGATTGAGAAAACTGGGATGTCCAAAAGCAACAAAACAGGGGGGTACACAACACATGGCGATCAAGAGCCATGATGGTACACCCTGAAAGAAATGGCCTTCCTGTGCAAAGGAGACCTTGAACAAGCCATCAAGATGCTTAACCACTGTTTGTTTAAAGGCCAGGACATCCTCCACCAGTGGGGTCTGTGATTTGTTGAGGCAAGAGATGCACAGATGGATGGGAACGTTGCCTGTATGTCCCTGGGAGTAGCGGGGAAACTCAGTAAAGACTCAAAAAGCCTTAAAGAAAAAAAAAAGGGACTTAACATTGTGACCAGAGGTGCAGGTGAAGCCAAAACCACCTGAAGGTAAGCAACTGGAATTTAAAGGGCCAGTTGTGTATCAAGCTCAGGAAACTACAGGAAAGTAAACTACATACATCTCCCTCAGTAGTAGAGCGACAACATCACCTAAGGGCACTAGCAAAATCTGAAAATTCTTCAGAGTCGGAGGGGTTATATGCGTATCCACACAGCTCTGGTCATTGTCCAGTCATCTAATAATACCTGCATATTGCCCATTCATCTCTGAATCTGCCTGTTACCTGTACTGTACTGATCAGGAAACTTTTTCTTTAATTTGATAATAGGAAAGAGTAAATTCTCTCTCAGTGCTTTATTGCTGCTTATATACCTGCTGAGGAGATTAACCCTCTGTACTGTAATGGTACGCATTGTCACTGGGAAAGAAAACAAGGACAAATCCAAAATTGTACAGCTGTAACCACACAACAGAAATTTTCAGTTGCCTAAGAGGGGTTTTCCCTTCACTTTGGTGAATGGAAAAATAATATAGCAAATAAAGGCTGCAATGTGGATTTCCCACTGAAAATTGGGAAATACAGATTCTGGGCAAACTGGTGAATCTGGACAGCAAATTACTGTGGCAAATCTTTCCACAATCATCCAGAGGTGAATGATCAATTTATAAAATGTTCCTAAGTGCTGAGCTCTGTGGTTTGGCTGGATTCTTAAACAGCCTACATTCATGCCAAATAATAAAGCCTTCAATACGTTTGGGCACTGAGAAAACCCCAGCAAAAAATCCTGCTGAGCTATTGTCAGAACAAGGTACAAAGAATGTCAGATTTCATTCTCAGCAGACAACTACAACAACTGATGCCTTGTACTCAAAAGGCTGTTAAATTACCTTTGAAGGGTTACTGGCAGCCCAAATGTTCTCCTTATTTCTATTTAGTTCCAAAAGGCTCTTGGTCTTTGCGCTGATTGCCCTAACTGACAGCACAGGAAATCTGGACTTTGTAAATACAGCGCTGCTGTATTGAATTACAGGTAACAAGTGTGTAATCAACCTGCACAGTCTAACCTTTGCAAGGAGTCTCTCCGTGTCCAGACACAAAGTGTATGTTTCAGTGCAGGAAATCAATTAGACATTAAAGCAGTTGATAATATAAAATGAGATAGATTGAAACACAAATAGCTGATTACTTTTAAAGACATTGTGCTTGAGAAAGCACAGCCGCACGTGAATACTATTAAACATTTTATTGACAGCAGTTATACTATAAGGCAAAATAAAAGCTTAAAGGCGTACTGCAGTGCTTTTATGCTTTAGAAAGAGATCAGCTTTATGTAAATAATATTACTGATGCATGGTATTGCTTCTAAAACCTAGTTTCCATACATAAATTGTAAAAAAAAAATGTTATTTATAAACTAATTTATTAAATTACTGTATATATTTGTTTTAGCAATATTTTAATAGACCTCAACTCCTTCATAGCAATTATTTACTACAACAAGTCTCTCAAAATGGAGAGATTTCTATCAGGTAAGACTAAAATATACTGTAAGTACTAGGGATACACCAAAACAGATACCGAGTATTTGGGTGAGTACTTCCGATGCTTATCCCGATACCAGAACTTCCCGTATCAGGAAGCCAGGCGGCAAGTCATTACACTTGGTGACGAGGGAGAATGGAGCCAAAACACTTAGTATTAGTGCTGTAATACAGGTGCTATAATGCTGTGTGTGCACTGTGGTTTCCCGCCATTGGGACTGAAGATCAGTATATTGTAATCTTAGCAATACAGTGCAGTACTGGGAGTGAACACTAGGTGGTGCTTGTTCACAGGCTAATAGAACACTTTCCACAGACTACTGTCAGACACTCATTCCTAAGCTAATACAGCACTTTTCACAGATCATTCAGACAATCGTTCCCAGGACAATATAGCACTTTTTGGCCGATTTCTCTACCTTCCCATGCTGCAGAGTCCTCTCCTAGAAGCTCGCAGATCAGCAGGTCAGAGCTGTATGGTGCTCAAACATCCATAGCAATTTCTAAACCTATATCACAGGACCATGGAGCTGACTATTCAAATAAAATACAGTGGTGAATCATTTTCAGAACCATTGCAAAATGTTCTGTATGTTTCTTTTATGCATGCGTGTTTAACCCATCAGCATGCTGATATGACAGCATGTCAAGGATCATATAATGGCAAATGCAATTTTTTTCAGATTATCGAAAACAGAGAAACAAATAGCAGGAGCAAGGCAACCTATTTAGATTAAATTTTTTTTATCCTGTTCAGATGAGATTATGAAAGACAAATCCTAACTTTTTTAGGTTGTAAGAAACTATTTTGGTATTGGTGACAGGTGGTCCAGTTGCCATGTATTTTCTTGGCTCACCTTTTAATCAATTAGCAATTTCTGTTTAAATTGCATAGGTAATATTTTTATTTTGTTTGCAACTCATAATATACCTAAACATGGTACACAATACGGCTTGCCATCATAGCTATGTCATTAAGGGCCTGTACAGTGGAAGCTGTGCCCAAAACAGGCACGCAGAATGCAAAGGTCTAGGTGCCAGTATTCAGCCATTACTGATTTACCAAGCCTTGATCCACATTGCGTCTCCATGTAAAGAAGGCCATCCTGGAAGTGAAGTGGGGCTTAGCTTTATGATGATCTGTTGACTGGTGGGGAACATTTAAGAAGCAGCAGAAGAGGTAGAGAAAGAACAGAGCCATATAATGAATGAAGCAGAAGCAGGTAGATGCTTGCACTGTAGGTCTTTTCAGCAAGCCCTTAGGCAAACATTAAGCGACACACCATTTACATCATGAAATCTCTCTAAATCTCATTAGACTACCAATCAGAGGCAGCGTTGCTTGAGATAATCTTAGACTGTACATATACAACTATGAGGCTACAGAAAATAAGCGCCTAAGCAGTAAAATCTCAGCATGTAATTTTAAGGCAAAAGGAACATTTTACATGTTGCTAAATTAACCTCTATGTATACAGATTATAGCAAATATTTGCTTTTAAACATAGGTCCATTTTAAAATGTAACCTCCGCATGAGTGCACATACACTTTTTTTTCCAGAGCGCCCAGTACCCCCAAAATTCTACCTTATTCAATGTTTAACCTAAAAGGCTTGAGCCCACAGCCATTTTGTAGCCTGCCTCTTCCTCTTTCATGTTTCTAGTTATAAGTGGTAAAAAAAAAAGGAGTTGGATTCTCTGTCGAGCAGTGACCAAGAATGATCTTTGTCACAAATATTACTCTCCTCCCCACTTCGGCAACTATTAGTGAGGACAAAGAAGACATCTCTGCACAGTCAACTATCCTCCATGCCTGTTTGGCTCTGAATGGAACTACATCTATGACCCATCTCTCCCCTGCTCTTAACAAGATATGTTACAGAGGAGAGCCAGGCTATTAAACAGCCATGTGCCCATAGCATAACATAAATATGTATTTATTGTAGCAATAAACCATGCATGGCAATGGACACATGCAAGACATACCCCTTTAGTCTCTTTGCACAGCATTCTGAGAAAGTCACTAGTCTTCAGATTCATGGCTGCTGAAATAACTTGTATTTCACATTCCATAGTGTGCTGAGCTATTGTGCCAGCCAAATACAGTGCTTTAACTAGATTCACATTGATAATATATAGTCATAATTCTGTTCAATTAAAAACATATTTCAACACAAGCCCAGAATATGACTGCTCTATGCATTTTAATAACACAAAGTACAGATCTGTGCTTATAGTAAATGAACATTGCTTAAAAGGACTCAGAATTATATTTTACATAAATAAAGACTGATCATATGAAGACAAAATCCAGTATGGTTTGAATGTACGTTACTGGCAATAGATAATATTTTGAGGATTCTATTACACTCGAATAAAGCAATTTGCCTAGATTAATGTCTATCAATTAACAGGCCACACACACTAGTTTACAAATCTAATAGATAAAACCTCAATGCTGGCCATAGACAAGCCAAAACTTGCAATTTGATGAAACTGCTTTAAGAATTGCCTAAAAGATTCAGGATTTTTTGTTTGGATGCCCACCCTCTTCCTGAAAAATAAAAAAAAATAAGTTCCCAAAGCAATACTGACCCTCTCCATGGCCAGTACTGCCCCACACACCCTTCTCCATAGTTCAACAGAAGTTATCTTCCATGTTAAATGATGCCAAGCATCATTCAACCCACTTTGTGTAGGTTTCAAGGATATACCCCTCCCCAAGCCCTGGCCTCACAGGAGAATGATGCAGAAAACGACACAATGTAATGCTGCAGAGAATGCCTTTCTCTGCAGCATTCAGCACCTGACCACAGCCCAAGGTAGCAAATCAACCCTTACTACAGAACAATCACCCAGATAAGAATATTATATAATACCATAAATATCCAAAATACCAAATGGTAGTGGTATCTCTGTAGCTCTAGGTTGAGAGTTTTGGCAAAGCGTAGTCAGTTTCAATTTATATCCTTTTTGGAACCATTTTTTTAATTGATTTTTTTAATTAAAGAACATGAGTGAAAAGTATCTGGGGCATTGTAGGACATGAAACAAACAAAAGCCAGCTCAAAGTTATTTATAGTAAATTTATATTATTGCATTTATATTAATCAAATGTAGAAACCACCTGGTTGGTAAGGTTGGTAACTCATGTCTTAGTTTCCCTACATGAGTATCTATACACATAAAAATTCTGTGTGTTGACATACACAATCTTTTTAGATTCAGACAATGGCCAATAAAAGTAAAAATGACAGGAGATTTTGAATGTTTGGACACCAACATTAACATGTGCTAACCAACACATTTTACACTCAGAAGATCTTACTACCTTTGCTCTTAACCCCTATAGCCCAATTGTTGCAACAGATGCTCTAAGCCAGGGGTCACCAAAGGCGGACGACGGTCTGGACGCGGACTGAGTGGCAGTTCTGTCGCCGACCCACACTGGATTAATGCTGCAGAACGGTGATTACACCTGCCTGGGAGGCCGGCACATGCACTGCCAGCCATAACCCAGTGCGGGCTCCCCTCTGGCACCCCCTAACAAACCCCGCCCCCGTCCTCTTGTTCGTTTTGCTTCTCTGTCCTAGCATGCAGGGAAGATATGAGCTGGAAGTGATCTCAGTGAGGTAGTCATCGGCTCCTCCCACAAGCCGATGCATGTGGTGGTGAAGCTTTCACGAGCCTGGGACATCAGCTAGCGGAGAAGCAACATCGGTGTGAATTTCCCACTCCCATCTGCATTCTCTGCTCTCTCCTACATATGGCCTTGTGAGCAGGGGGGCAGCCTGTCTGATAATGGGGACCTCTGGGTGGGAATTAATGCAGGTATCCACAGTAGAGCGAAGGGGCTTTTCATTCCACAATATTTTGGAGTACTGTGTCCAGATCTGGAGACATCACAAATATCTGTTGATTAAGCCACATTCCACCTAAATGTGTAGGTGCAAATAGGGATTCCTGCATCAGGAACTTGCATTTTCCTGCAGCAGAAATCACTGCTGTTATTTACAATCGGCAACTGTCACCCTTTCAAGTTAATAATCGTGTGACAGCCACTGCATTTAAATGCTGGTACACCACATGTAATTGTATGCGATACAATTACATGTGGTTAGGAATCAATCATTATCCATGGACGCATCTATTGATGAGTCCAGGGATAGGGATTGATTCCTAACCGCATGTAATCATATGTGAATAGGGCCTAATCATGTGTAAATGGGGCCTAAGACAGAGTGAGTCCAGAGATGGTTAACAAAACAGTGTGAGGTCTGAGGGATGAAACATAGCATAACTATACACAGCTGAGATTTTGAAAGATTCCTGCTAAGTCAGTTTAGATTTGAGCTACAGGTGACCTTTAGGCTCCACAAACTTGGATTACAAAATCAAAGGAGCCATATGGAAAATTGTTGGCCGAATGCTGACTGCATCCCATCGTCTGCAGTCATTCTTCGGTATTCAGACAGCTGTGGGTGCCAGCTGTCAGAATACAGACGCCAGCAGAGGAGATCCTTCCATCCACGCTGTTTAGTGTGGATGGGGTTACTAAATAATTTTATCATTCTGGGCCTGAACGTCTGTTCCCTAATCTGCTCTGTGCTAAATGAAGCAGGGAGTGCTGTGCTTTTTGTGCTTCCTGCTTCAGAACTGTCAGAAGCCAGCTAAAGTGCCGGGTAAACAGATGATGAAGCATCTTCCTGTGCTTCATCGTCTGCAATGGAGGGCAGGAGAGACATCAGAACCCAGATGTCTCCATAAATAGAACCTGTAAACTGAAGTATCCACTGCACACCATACAGCAATGGAGACCGTTGATATGATGTCCACCAATGGCGCTGTGTGAATCCAAGGATTACGCAATGGAGATCCCCAGCATTTATTCCAGGAGTGGAATGAATTTAATAAATAGATTTATTCCACTCCCTGTGTGCTGGTGATCTTCCTGGCTGAATCCATAAATAGAACCTGTCACCTCCAAATGCTGTCACATAGGGGGCTTGCAAGCCCCTTTTATGATAGCAAAAGTTAGGTGGAAAAAAAAAGGGTGATAAAAAAGTATAAAAAATTAATAATAAATAAAAATAAAAACGTAAAAAGAAAATAAAAAATAAAGTGATAAAAATAGTAAAATAAAAAAAAAATTAAAACCAGCCCGCCCTGCCATCTGATTCAAATGAACATGTGCACACAGGTGTGTGTAAACGGAGGGGGGAGATTTAAAATAAAAAAAAAGTCCAATGCGTAGTGATTGGAAACACACACCAGCTGTGCATTACAGTGGAGGTTTGAATGCGGCTTGAGTAGCAGACTGCATTAAGGTGCCCATACACCTGCCGATTATCTACGATAATCGCGGGTGATCCCGCGATCGTACGATAATCGGCAGGTGTATGGGCAGCGTGCAACCTCTTCTACTGTAAGGTCGCAAGACTTTCGTCTTCCGAGCACGCTTGAAAACCTGCCGAAAATCGTACGATTTTCAGCGGGTTAGTGGCGTGCTCGGGAGACGAATGCCGCATGGGCCGGTGTGCGCAATCACACTGCCCGCTCAGCACTGCAATCATCGGAAGCCCACCCCTCAGCAGGGAGGGCTTGCGATAATCGCAAGTACGATCTGCCTGTCCAAGATGGGCAGATTGTACGAAATTTGAATTACCTTACAACCATCGCACAACAAAAGTTGTGCGATGGTTGTAAGGTGTATGGCCAGCTTAACAGACACAATCGTTATCTGTCCGTACCACGATTTGGACCTCAGCTCTATAAAAAATCTTATAAAAAATCTCACAACAGGGCGCAAAACTTGCAGGGTACCTGTTTAAAACATTGGTGCTGACAGATGTGTAAAGGAAAAACCACACTTACGTTTGAGTGGGAGAGGACCAGGAGAGGGGAGGCCTTCCAGAAGGATCGAGTGGTCCAGGGTGCTTGGATTGAAGTAGTCGCGGGAACTGGCAGCCGCAGTTTGAAGAATGGAAGACTGATGGCCAGGAGGGGAGACAAGGTGGTGCTGGGACTGTATCCGTATCCCTCTTGTGTGGACTGAAAAGGGAGACGGTGCGTGGGTAGAACGCTGGATTTGACTTGGTGGTGCTTCGGCTGTACAAGCACCCGTCTCTGCAGCTGTCAGGACGGTGCTTGGAGCGGAGAGCAGTCCTGTCCCTTAGGGTCTGGTAACGAGGGCGCATGTAGCGTCTGACTGTGTACGGGAAGAGGCTGTTAAAAACACTGTAATAGAACTGTAAAAAAGGCTATTTGAGAGTAGCCTGCTTAGCGAGTCACAAGTGGGGAGAAGACTCGGGATAACACCGGGGAGTGACGCGTTTCGAGGAAACCTCTTTCTCAGGCTCTAACGGCCTGAGCCTGAGAAAGAGGTTTCCTCGAAACGCGTCGCTCCCCGGTGTTATCCCGAGTCTTCTCCCCACTTGTGACTCGCTAAGCAGGCTACTCTCAAATAGCCCTTTTTACAGTAAGTGTGGTTTTTCCTTTACACATCTGTCAGCACCAATGTTTTAAACAGGTACCCTGCAAGTTTTGCGCCCTGTTGTGAGATTTTTTATAGCAAACACAGGTCCTCCTACTGTTTTTTTGGGCAGCACACTGCAATTTGTTCATTTTTGAGCCTCTTTCCAAGAGCGCTGTTTGTCCATTCACAGTTTTCTATAAAAAATCTTACTCGCCGGACCCCCTTTTTTTTTTTCTAATTCACTACCCCTGCTCGAAGCCATTGTATTGTAGATTATTGCCAGTTAATGCCAACCTAAACATGCCTCACTAAGCAAAGCTCTAACATGGCAGTGCTGAGGGGGAATGTTTTTTTCATCAAGTTTCCACCACAAGGTCACATTTTTGATGATGGCACAATGGGCAGCAACTGTAATATAAATATGTGAACCCTCCAAGCAAAGGCATTGTAGATACTTTGTTACAAACAAGTAAAACACTTCATAAGCACCTAATACCTTCACAAATATAGTAAGGGCGTTTCATTCCGTTCTACCAAAACTCCCCCGCCTCACATTTAGATATGAGGTGCCACAACTGACAAAATATGACAAGATCAGCCTGCAATTATAAGCAACACATCAATTCACACAATCATGCAGCTGCTTTCGATATACAATACATTTCTTTGATTGACTCATTCATTTGCTTTAAGAAATTTATATCCAATTCTCAATTACAAGCAAAGCGTTCTGAAAGCTGTAGATTCAAATGAATATAGAGTTCGTTTTCACAAAACGTATAGTGTTTTATTGAAAGGCACAGACAAAATGCAAAGCTTCTTACAAAGGAATGTGAATGATAAACTGCCAATCAAGCTGATGTGCTTTATACTGTGACTGTCTTGACGCCAACAGCTGTGACAAGAGTCAATCTCTTTGAAGCATTTATAATGCTGACGGAAGTGGCTCACAACGATGTGTTTAAATCACTAGTTTTATCAGGCATAGAAAAATAAACAGAAGGTTCATTTGGAGGACTACAAACATCTAAAGTTTGTATCAGCAAAAACAACTTTTCTTCATTGTGCTCTGTAAAAATCTTTCCTACTCTCATAAATAAAGAGAAACATGGAATACCTGGCATTTCAAAAGAAAACCCATTAAATGTGGAAATCCTGGAGCTTCTGGTGATTCATGTAAAAAGAGACTGATCCTGTATGATTTTCTGTTGAATTTTGGTTTGCTTTCCCTGCTATACCCCATTCCTGCTTGACCTTTCGCCTACACCCCTGACTTCTTCCTAATGTCTCCTGTGAAAGCATAAAGAGCTGGTCCTAAATGTCCCTGCACAATATGGTTGAGGAAATTTAGAACTGCTTACCAGCATTTTTGTGACATTATCTGTCAATTAGTTCAAGGGATTCCTGTTGTGTCATCATCTGCTATAATTCATGGAATTTATCCTGCATACAGCAACAGGGTTATTCACAAAAGGGTGAAGAGTTTGGAGAAGGCAGGAGAAGTGAACAATCTAGGACAATAGAGCTGAACTGGAAAGTGAGCTGAACTGGAGAATCAGCTATTTTGGCCTTGATTGTTCACTTCTCCTGCCTTCTTCAAATACTTCACCCTTTTGTGAATAACCCTTTTGCTGTACTTATACTCTACGTTAGCCCTGCCCGTATGATTCCAGGTTGCCTCTTTTTCTGGGTGTGGTACAATATTCCGGTGCAGTAAAGAAAAGCTTCCAAGATTTTATTCAAAATGTGACCCCAAGACATGAAGCAGACTTTAGAGTTTCCTAAGAAACAGGGCTGCTATACTAAAGATGCAGAGTTGTTAGCTTAGCAAAGTGAACGCTTGCTTAGCTTAGTAAATAAGTTGAAGCTGTGTGCACTTCAAAAACCTGGGAAGTGGTGATCAGAGAGCGAGTATTGAGCATGCTCAATGGTTTGGTTATAGCCAACCCCTCCCACTAATGATACTCTCTGCAATGGTTGGCTTATCATAAAACCACAGCCAAATAAGATGTAACCCCAGCACAATTTATGGTCATAGCAAAGTCTGGTGGATGAAACAAGATAAGTGACCCCTTAGAACACCCTACTAGTAAAAAATAATACCTACACATAGTCTAAAACATACACTGTACTAGTTCAGGGGGTGTTAGGGGTACATCCCTACATATGCAATAATAACCATAATGACTGTTGCTCTTAAAACACCAAACAATTTGGCTGTTATGGATACAGACACCACTGCTAAACAGAAACCAATAATAGATCTTCTGTGTACGTCTGACAAGTTACCAATTTTACTGACCACTTGTACTAACCACTACTCAGCACTGCAAGCAATACACTGGATAAAAACAGAAAAGATGAACAAAATATAATCAAAACTGAGTTTTTTTTTCAGTCTAACCTACACATTATTTCTCCATCCCCTGTAAGAAGAGTAAATAAAAATGTAAAACTGGCATTTTTTGTAAAACTTTGGTAGTAGATTATAGCATTAAATAATATACTTTTGTGTTAGAAAAATCTGAGACCGATGCAGCAACACAAGTTTTGCATGTTAGTGTGCTACTTCAATGCACTGTTCCCAACACATCTTTCTTGCAGTGCACCGTGTGGTGGTGTGTTGCCTTGTTAAAAATAGTACACTCACTGTTTTTTGGTGCGTTAAGCAGCCCATTCAAATGAATGGGCTGCCTTAACGCAATGTCCATTAACATGTGTTCGCAAAGAGCAAAATTGGCCCTGACAGAAGGAAAATAGAAAACAAGAAACTTTCCAGCTCTTACCAGCATGAAGATAGGCTAAATCTGGATTCTCAATGTCTGTATGTTGTTCTTTCAGATGGTTTCGAAACTCCATAGGGGAATTGGTTCCATAGCTACACTTAGGACAATTGTACATCTTCACTCCTTCGTGCTTGCCAGTGTGCAAAATATGTTTGCGAACATTTTCAGCACAATTTGACCTAGGGCAACAAAGCATTATTAATGTTATACATAAATAAAACACTGTACATGATAATCCCTTTTACAGTAGATAGAATACATATTATGATCTAAAACAGCTTGATAAGAGGATAATACAGTGTTGTTGCTTAAATGTAGCGGTTGTACCAAGATTGTACTAACTTTAAGTTCTTTGCACAGTTTTTTTTTATCCCATTCCCAACTTACATTGAAAGGCTGACAGATGAAGCCTGACTGGTTGATAGGGGCGACACAAGCACTATTTGATACCGCTAGAACATTTTCAATTGAAGAGCTCAAAAAACGTACCATATTAAATGTTGCAACAATTATGCAACATTCCAAATTTCTACAATCACACCATGAAAATTCTGAACATTTCGAATTAGAAACCTAGGGTATTTCAAGAGCCTGTATCAACATGGAAGAACAATCTAATTAACAATAGGGCAACACAGTGATGCTGGCATTTAATTAAGGTGGAAATAAGCCCATTTATCTTTTTCCCAACTGCAAAGAACAAAAAAAAAGTATATCATATTTTGCTACTTCAGCAAGATGATCTGAGAATGAAACGTGAACGAATATATGTTTTCTTTAACTTTAAAGTCATTTAGGTGTTGACACCACAGCAAAAGCCTCCACAAGTGATTAATGTAAGAGTGTGCAGTGAGCTAAAGGTATATTGCCGGCCAAACAGAAATAGCAATTGGCGGTGGCTAGGACTATTACAAAAGATGCCACCCTGTAAAAGGACAGAGTAGTTACTTATCAGGCCAAAGGAGCTTATTTAATTTTTTTTACAAAACATCAATATATAAATACAAAAATTAAACCAAACCATGTTCTATGACCGATCGCTTGGGCTTTCAAAACTGCCTCAAAGATATGTCCAATTCTTTTTTCCTTTTCTCACTCCTGAATTCCAACCATTGGACATATCTTTGAGGCAGTTTTGAAAGCCCAAGCGATCGGTCATAGAACATACATTGATGATTGAAAAGGATATCATCAGGTCTGGCCCAGGAGAATGTTTGAGATGTTATTATTCAATAGAATACAATTTTTTTTTTTTTTTAGTGTTTTTCGCTCTCCTAACTCCTGTTCTGATTTGGGGGTTGCCCTGCTCTTTGCTCCGTTTCTCTGGGTTCCTCCCTGTCCGCGCCCATGGTTGGATGATGGACAGTGGTGGATTCCCCCATCTTAGAGATTATTAAAGACAGTAGCCTATTCCTGAAGAAGCGGATCTCCGTGAAAAACGTGTAGAAATTTGTTTTCCTCCCACTGGACTACAATGAAATAAGGAAGCTATCCAGCAAACTGTAAAAAGTACTGTAATGTTAAAATTGTGGGAGGATGCAGCTACATCCTTTGGTCTTTTTTAGACAATTTTTTCTGTTCTTTTAAAATCATGCATTTTTAGATACGTTTATAAATAAAAATGTGTTACATTTTATATAAAACAAGTACACTTGTGTTATCAAACTATTACATAACTGTATATAATTGTACATTTGTAGTGGTTAGGACTGTGGCCATGCAGTTCTGGGTCCTGGGTTTGGATCTCACTATATAGTTTTTATGCCCTTCCTATGTTTGCTTGGGTTTCCTCCAGGTGTTCTAGCTTGCTCTCACAATCCAGAACAATACTATTGGTCTAACTAGCTTCCTTTCAAAATTAATCCTAGTATGAGGGTGGTAGGGATATTAGATTGTTTTAGGGGGCAGGGACTGATGTACTCTGTAAAGCAGTGTGGAATATCTGCGCTTTATAAATACTGCATATAAACAAATTAAATGTTTTTTTCTGCATCCAATGCACTGTAACCTTAGCTTAATGAAGGCTTTTCTTTAAAGTAGACCTTGCATAAAAGGTCTGCTACTCTTGTACTCTTGCAGCCCTCAGTGAAAACGCTAAATGACAGCAATATTTTAAGAAACATACCTTACACCACAACTTCTGACACACTCACCTGACATCACTGGGCCTCACCGCAGGGTCCTGGGAAAGCTGGGGATCCCATATTATATTCTGTGAGAATACGTTCCTGCACTGTACTTTAATGTCTTCTGCCAAGATCTGGGATACTCTGCTTTGTTTCACGAGGCCCAGTGATGTCATCCTCAATTAAACAAGTGTGCTGGAAGCTGTGGTGTAAGTTGAGTATTTTTCTTCCAATGTTTTACAAAAATATTGCTTTCAATTAAGTAACCTCGCATTTCTTTTTTAACAGTTATTTTTGTATAGTGTACAGGATGCCAGGAATGCGTTCTGGACAGATGGTATATTTCCCCGCTAATTAGGTTGTAGTCCCTTTAAGGAGATGGAAAAAAAAGGTTTTATCAGAATTTCTCACCAATGCACGGTGAGCGGTTCTGGGGCAATTTTTAGAAGGGAAACTGCTATGCAGTCTTCCCAGGATTGGTAGTTCTGAAACCAGAGATATTGGGTGGGAAAGAGCCTCCAACTCTGACACACACTAGCTCACAAACTAGCGTCCTCCCGTTACCGTAAGCACTATACAGCTTGCGGTATACTGAGACGCCACAGCCGGAGCGGATCCCGACTTAGACGACGGGATCCGCCCAGCTGCGTGAGCGACAGCTGGCTCTGCCTATCTAGAGGCAGAGCCGGCTGTACCCGCCCCCTCCCCCGTCCGTTCCGCCAGTCAGCGATGGCAGATCGGAGCGGGGAGAGGGGAATCCAGCCCCTCCCCCTGTCATGGCAGAGAGCCGTGACAGGATCGAGAGGTGAGCGAACCCGGTATGTGTTCGCTCACCTCCCGATCTACTGAGCCGACCTGTGACAGTCTCATTGTCACAGGTCGGCTAGAACTATGAGGTGAGTGAAAAGCACTCACCTCATAGTTCTCCTTTAACACTGACTTTGGGCTTTGGCTGCGAAGGGGGTTCCATTGATTGGTAGAGGGGCTTGCTATGGTGCTTTGGGCTGTCGGACCCTTTATGTACACTCAATGCATGAGGAGGACCCCAGCGACCTATTTTCCATTTATGTTGGGGGTACATGGGGAAGTTAAGAATGTTTCCCTATACCCCAGCATCCTGCCCTGGACCAGACTGTGGAATTGTATTTGGAGATCACTTCCATATTTCCTTAGTCACACTTTATGTTTAAGCCCTCTTGTGCCTATTATAAGTACAGGGTGTGAATTCATCAGCACATGAGGAGATAACCCTGTCCCTGGCTCAATTCATAAGAAAATCTATTTTCTGGAATCAGGGTGGATACAGGTTTCCTGACATCAGGTGTTGTTTGTATTCTCTGTTATAATTAGGTTTGGGTGATCACCTCCAGACTGCTAGGTGCCTGGACAGAATCTATTGTTCTCCTGGAGTGAAGAGGCCTTGCCAAGTGTTTGATTGTTTATTTTCTCCTGGGACTTGTAATGTGTGCCATACCTGTCTAGGGGGACGTTTTGTGTATAAACACTGTGCTGTTTGTCAATAAAGTCAGTCTGGGTTTCACCCTAATAATCACTACTTCTGCCTGGTTATTAGGGGAGGTTTGGGCTGCCATTACTATCTTCTGGTTCCAGAGTGGAGGAAGCTGAATTCGGAAGGATGTACCCAGTCGGGGTACTAGGCAGTCTGTCACAGTTTGTAATTACCTGTAATATGTACACTGGGGGTTCCTACATTTGCTCATTACAGAATCCGTGAAAAAAAGTAGACCCTCTAATGATGTGAAAAACCCACAATCCAGTAGCCAAACAACATGTCATTTTTGCTTTGTCTGTAAATAGCATATTGACAAGGAAGGGATACTTTAATACTGCATGTTATGAATGAACAGGAAGCCTCTATACTGAGTATTCCTGTCCATTCAGAAACTGTGGATATAGTATGAGTTACTATGTCCACAATCATGAATATGTTCATTCATATTTGGGGACACAGTAAACATACTAAGCATACATGTCCTCAATTATTTACAAACACTAATCATTGAGAGCTTATAACCGCTCTCCATCCTGACTCCTTTGGCTGTCACAGACACTGACAGGCCCTCTCGGCCTCCTGAAGGTTTCTCTTCTCCCCGCTGGACACTGCTCTGTGTCAGAGGGAACACAGGGCAGCGCCCAACAGGAAGGAGAGAAACTATGGATGTCAGTAGAAAAATGGTACTTTCAGCATTTTGCCCAAAGTACCATTTTCGGCTGATATGTTTTGGCGGCTGACATTTCAGTGCATCCCTACCTTCAATTTAAATGCAAGGTCTACCTAGGCATAGTTTATGTCACATGCCTTCCAGCAAGATCCCAGGTGAGGTTCCAAAATCTCACAAGATGATGATCCTGTACTGTGCTGGAGCATCATAGATGAGAGTTCACAGAAACTCACTGAAAGGCCATGTCACCCTCATGTAACCGCTGCATTGTAAAAGCTGTAGTGTGAGGCATGTTCATTTTTTACCTAATGTGAAATACTTTTATTGTTTAATTCTGCCTTTTTACATGGGGGAGTAAAGAGTCCAAGGATAAGCAGTCCTTGCATTTTCATATACTGTATATCAAGCATTAATAATTTGCATATTAAGCATTCATCAGATTCTTTTTTTGTTTTTTATTAAGGTGACTTTAAAATAGTTGCTTTTAACCTGTGCATGAAAAAAAGGTTTTTAGAACATTTCTTTGTTGTTAGTATCTGTTGTTCTTTAATGACTGGTTCACTGTCAAGAAGAAGCAGGTGGTCATTTTTCTGTGTCAAGCAAAACAAAAAAAACTTTTGAGAACTGGCAGTCTCCCAGAGTAATGTCTGGCAGTATCATATTCAAACACCACCTTTTCCCAGAAAACAGTTGATAAAATAAGATGGGCACAGTTTCTGTATATATGTAATTCTGCTATAAAATAAGATGGGCACAGTTTCTGTATATATGTAATTCTGCTATAAAATAAGATGGGCACAGTTTCTGTATATATGTAATTCTGCTATAAAGGAATTATGTGCCATACAGCAGGATGGGATGTTTCTAGATCCACAGATCAAAACAGAAACATATTGGGCAAAACTTCTGTTTAATCTCACTCTTGCAATCAATCAACAAATAACAAACAATCTGGAATTTGCAACTGCAAGTTTTTGACGGTTAACCTTTAGCAAATAACTAGCACAACTATTGTGATCAGTTTTTTCAATTTTGTTTTACTGGTTACAGTTTACTTGTAAAATTGTAAACACAAGGCATTGGTTTTATCCTTTTACCCACTAGTTTCTTTATAATACTGATTCTGTGATTCATCTTTAAACCACAAAATCTTAAGGCCATTACTATCCTAAAAGGAACCTGTAAGAATAGAACTGTCAAAGTCCTGAAGTCCACACTAACTGGTTTTATCATATTTAAACTCTTTTTATATCCATCACTTTTTCACAGGGCATGAAAAAAAAAAATGCTAGTACAAACTGGACAAGTAAAGAAAAGGTAAAATAAGCAGTGGATGCATTCAGTGAAAACTACGTTTGATGGTCATTAAGCCACTGATCAACCTTTTTATCCTTTATCAACCACTCACCTTTTTAACCACCCTATAGGTAATTGAGGCAACTCACTATTAAACATTATAGAACCAATAGAAAGGCTTAGAAGGTAGTGGGACCAAGCTCACCGTTTACTGAAATGGTTGAAATTTGTATATAACTTCAGCTACATGTGAAAAATGATGTAGACCCTATGGAAACTGCTGCTTTTTCAACATATGAGAAACAGAACATCATGCCTACAAATAACGGTGGTAGATTTAATTAGCGACACACAATAAAATGTGCCTATTCAATCATTTATTCAACAACAATTTTATCCGGCCACCTATATTAGGACCCGGAGACTGCCAGATGACCCCGCTCGGAGCGCCGCACACCGAGCAGCAGTGACGCGACGCTCGGCGAGGTAAGTAAGATGACGCGCTGGCGCTGACTCGAGTATAAGCCGAGGGGGGCACTTTTCACCCAAAAAAATGGGCTGAAAATCTCAGCTTATACTCGAGTATATACGGTATTGGTGTGAATAAACCCTTGGCATTAAAAGCTGGCAGAGTCCACTTCAGCAGAAGTGACTTCTTGTGTGCATGTTGTATAAGCATCCACTAGATTCTACAATAACTCACCAATTCATTTTTTTTACCACTTGTGCATGCAATATTCATTCAATCGCAAGATGTTTGTGGGTCTTCTTGCACTAACTGTGCGTTTAAATAAAAATCAATCAGGGCTTTGACTAGACTAGTCCACTGCCCTCTATTTCTTTTTTGTTTCTTTTTTAACCATTCCTAGATTAATTTGCTAGTGTGCTTCAGATATTTAACACGCTGAAAGACTAATTTCCAGTTCAATTTCAAATTTTGGATAGATGGCCTTACATTCTCATGAAGCACACTTTGAAATGATTCAGAATGTAAAATGACTGGGAACAGCCTAGGCCCTGAAGCAGCAAAGCAACCTTAAGTAATAACATTTCCACCAGCATGCTTCACAGTTATGATACTGCCTTTGGTTTGAGACAAACATGTCTACTGTTACTGTGACCAAACACCTCAATCTTTGATTGGCAAGTATTCAGCACATTTTTTCAGAAGGCCTGGTCTATTGCTATACGTTTAATGGCAAAGTATAATCTTACTCTAATGTTCTTTTTGGACACCAAAGGTTTTTTCTTAACACACCTCTCATTCAAGTTTAATTGGTAAACTCTTCTGATTGCATATGCATACACTTTCACCCAAACTGCTGGAAGAACAGCAAGGAAATTTGGAGGTTCATGGACATTTCTTTTAGCATCAAATGCAATGCAATGCTATACACCATGTCAAAATGTATGTGCCATTTGTTCATGTAAATCGCCTTCATCTGTGGGCACTATTTGAATCTGATGTTTTCCTGTTCAAATATGTAAAAAAAAAAAAAAGTCAACAATTTCCATGGGGTGTACTTACTGTATAACATGACTGTATATCTGTACATCTACTGATCATGTCCCTGATCCTTAAATACACTGCTTTAAAGTCGGAAATAAAGCAGCTTCCACATTCCATATCTGTATTAGAGTGCTGGAGATATACATCCCCAATGATCCATTAGTCACTTGGAACAGAACCTACATGCAACAAACTGGGAGGTAAGATAGCAAGTGTAACTTCCCAGCTACAGCCACTCCTCTCTTTCCATTAACCCTTAATTGTGGGGTTGCAGCTGCCCTTTAACAGTAGGATCTGCTTAGTATTGTTGTCTCTTGACACCATAATGTAAAGCTCCTCCAAGAATAAGTCAGACTCACAGCTGTGTCTGGTTCAGCCAGTGAAGTTCATGGAGAATGTCATTACCTGCAGCTCTGCAACACTATGCAGCAGAAAAATGTTCATTAAACCATTCAGAAGATGGTAAGCCAACAATAAAACACTTTTTTATACAGTTTGAAAAAGAAAAGTAATCACTGCTGAATTACAAAATATTGCTACATTTAGTTTAGATCTAATGCCACAAAATGCTCCGGGTTATCTTTTTTGAAAAGGATAACCTGCTCTTTTTGGGCCTTGTACAACACTCCTTTGTCCCTTGTAAGTCTCTCAAATGTCTTATTTAAAAGGAATATATAGTAGTCCCAGAAGACATTTTCCCATTTCTATTCTCTTCAACTCCTGTGAGCCCTTGTTCAGTGTGATAAGGCAATCTCCTTGGGGATCTGAGCTGTGTAGTTTCGTAGCACGAGTGACAAGGACTCGACTTGAATAACTGCTGTGCGCAGGTTGTAATTATGTCAGCTGGAGTGTTGAACAAGGGCACTGATTAATGTGAGCCCCAGCCCAGGCACAGTCCCTATCAAAACCTTGATGCAGGCCAGCAGTGGGGATGGGTTAAAGCAGAAAGACAAAAAATGTTGTACCGTCCATGATAGATGAATTGCTCCAACAGTCTTCAGGCAGATGTTCCAGGACAGTATAATATACAATTACTCTGCCTTATCACCTTCCCAGGGACAATAAAGCTTCCTCCTACTATAGCTCATGTGAGTGAAGGCAAAATTAGTTTTACTTTTACAACACTGACTCACTCATCATGTTGCATTGATTGTGCTTTTATAGCTACAGCAACATAATCATTTTTACATTATAAAATAGAACTGATAATATTTGTGCTTGGATTAAACCTGTGAGGCATTGATATTTATTTGATCAGTCCAATATTACTGGTTACTAGATTACCTGAGAGCATTAAAAGCTCTAACCTGCAGGCAAGTCTTAAGGAGAGAGGTTAGAATACAATTCTTACTAAGGGCCTCTTGTTGATAGCAAAGATTTCACCTGCATGTGCATCCTGCGTATTGTTAGTTGTGAAATAAACTGATCACATAACTATTACAGCTCCTTAGAGCCTCAGTAACTGGTCTACAAAGACTTTCTCTGAATACACCAGGAAAATTGCTAGAACATTTATACATTTATAGAATGCACATATACAGAAGTGTATCTTCAGTTCATCAATCCACAGTATAGGGAATAGGTGACTACAGTCTCAGCATGAGGACAATGTATGTTTCTTTAAAACTAAAATCCAGACAGATTTTAAAACAATTGTAACTATCATTTAATACAGCTGGGCACTATTTATTTTTTTACAACCCCTAATTTTTAGATACAGCCGGTAATAGTACCTGGATCCTGTCTTTTTATTAGCTTTCGGTAGCGCCCTAGGACTCAGACTGGCAGTACTGTGAGCCAATCAAACTTCATTGTACTGCACATACTAGTAACCCAACACTGGTAGCTTTGTGACAGGAGGAAATATCACTGTGAGTAGGTGGATGACATCATCGTTGTGCTGCTTCTCCTTCACTGCCCAAGGCTGGGGACAGGTCACTGGCCAGGCTATATTGATTAAAGTGAACCACCAGGTGAACAGCATAATACACAGAAATGCACACAGTTTTGCATGCCAAAAGGATATGCAATTTTGGCCAGAATTCCTTGCAATACAGACAACTATGATAGACAATAATATTATTCTGCTACTTACTGGTTTAGCATTATGGATTTCTTTGTCAAATTTACTGCTCCGTAGACAGTAGTAATGATACAGATTCACTGCGCAATAAGGAGGCTGGGTATGAAAATGGTAATATCAGCACAATATACAAAAATAAAACGTGCAAAAAGAGAATTACACTAATCGAAATTCATCAAAAGGGATAACCAGGGTGCACATAAAGTCCTTCACATCATTAAAGGGAATCATCTGTTAATGCACCAGATCCACATATCTTCCTGCATTTAGTTTTGACAAAAATACCTTTCAAATGAGACTAAAGTGGTTATGTGACATCCACTGTCCCTTCTTTTGTGTCTTTCCAGCTAGGATGTGTAAAGACTTTAACAGCATTTCTACAGCTGCTATGTGGTGCTACATGTACAGAAACTACATTTCTCCAGATGCAGGAAGGGGTGTCAATCGGCTTCAGTGGGCGTTGCTATGCTTGACATTGCTTGGTCAGGTGTCCAGCACTTTAGGAAGGAAAACAATGAGTCCCTCTGCACTCCTAACAGTGTTCCAGGCCCAGAAATACGAAGATGGTGCTCGCAGTGATAATCACGGATGGCGCAATGCACATCAACAGTGGAAAGCAGGAATCACCAGCATAAATAAATGTCCATTTAATTGGACCAGTCGTCACACATAACAGAATACCAACGTTTCGGGGCTACACAGGGTCCCTTCATCAGGGCAATAATGTGACACATTCATTAAGGCAATAATGTGACATATTATCTGAACGTTAATTACTGAGTGCTGGTGATTCCTGCTTTCCACAGCACTTTAGGAAGCCTGGAGCAGGATTTACCTGCAAAAAGTAGCTCAGTTTCTTTGTTACTTATTAATTATATATATTATAGTGCTGACAATTTACGCAGCACTAAACAAAATGTTAAGTTTAACATCAGTCCCTGCCCAGCAGGAGCTTAAGGTCCCTATCTCATGCACACTAGGGCCAATTTAGACAGAAGACAATTAACCTATCAACATGTCTTTGGAATGTGGGATGAAACTGGAGCTCCTGGAGGAAACCCAAGCAAGCACATGGAGAACGTGCAAACTCTAAGCAAATGGTATCCTGGCCAGGATTTGAACCAGGGACACCAGTGCTGCAAGCCACTGAGCTGCCCGCTTTTGTAGGTTTAAAAAATAAATAAAAAATATACTCACCTGATCCACAAAGCCAGCAGCGCTCTCTCCAGCCTGCCTCCTCCTCCACTGTAGTCATGTTATGTCCCTCGGCCTCCTCACATCCTATACACTATAATGGACATGATGACTCAAGGATTACTGGGTTGCTGCAGCGGAGGGGAAGAGATGCCCCAGGGACTGGTCTAAGAGCCAGGCAGTTCAGAGGATCTGGTAAGTATATATATTTTTTTACCCTTACAGTGTGGGGGTAGCCACATTGCATAGAATAATACATTTTGTGCCCCAAGTTCTTCTTTAGGAGAGGACAGGTAGGCAGTTATCATATAAATTGAATACTTAGCACAATATTGTATCAGTGAGGCCATTGTGCAACTGAACAGAAAACAATAAATATGGTTTGTGTAGTGAAAGAACGTAGCCAAATTAAATTATAGAAATATATATTATTATTTAATAGCTTTGCTATTGGAATACAGCTTAGTCCACTGTGCTGTATTATTGCTAATCAAGGGCCATCCATGTTCTCAAGAGGTTTGATCAGTGTGTTGAATTGAGACAAGCACTTCAATCTTTCATTACTGCATGTGTTATACAATTCTTAGAACATCACTGACAGACAGGGTCCTGGAGTTGTGCAAGAAAAATGACAGATGGAAAGGAACAGGTGAAAAAAAGGTTGACGACATTGTTAAGACAAAAGAGGAAAACATTAATTAACCAAAAGAGCTCCCTATGTATGTAAACCACAGCTACTTGCGAAAGTGTTTTTTTTAAACATAATTTGATAATACTGCTCTACAGATAACATATAAAAATATACAGAAATATACAAAATAATAGTGATATAGAAGAACGCAGATACATGTACAATATACCTCTGTATTAACCCATACTAATCTAAAAATACTATCATATAACACCATGTATTGCTGTCAAGCATGAGTTACAGTGATGCTGCCACTGCTAAAGAGCTTCCACATATAAAGCCTACTCATTTGGAAGGTGTACATTGACCCTTATACATTAAAGGAGAACTATGAGGTGAGTGATTTCCACTCATCCTCATAGTTAGAGCCGACCTGTGACAATGACGCTGCCACAGGTCGGCTCTTATCGATTGGGAAGTGAGCAGAAACATGCCGCCAATCAGCTCACTCCACGATAGTCTCCCTGCAGTGATCGGTGACTGTCAGTCACCGCTCCCAGCAGGGATACCCCCCGATCATCTCCGATCATCCAGCGTTGAGTGGAGGAACGAATATATATAGGCAGAGCCAGCAGAGCCAGCTGTCACTCACGCAGCTGGGTGGTTTCGACAGTATTGTCGGGATCCGTCCCGACTGGAGCACTCTCAGTATATTGTGGGCAATAGCGATAGTGGGTCACGGAAGGAGGTTAGTAAATGTCCTCCACAGCAGTTTTCCACTGAAGATGGAAGTCTAAAACGTTAGATTATAGACTGGTCTCTGGTTATCTATACACAAGCTCTCTTCAGATTACTACATTACAACTAGGGATGCACAAAATTGCCAGCTTTCATTTACCTAAAATTTCAGCAGTTTCGGAAGATTTCTGAGAACTTCTTTGGAGTCAATGTGGAAGGCAAAATTAGGGTGTTATGCAAAAAACAGACCTATCATTAGGCTCACTATTTAAATTTTTTTCCACAGAGAGCAAATCTTTTATTTTTTTGGTGCGGGCAGATATTCCTGGTACCATCTTATCTCCATTTGTTTCGGGCAGAACAACCAAGATCCAACATGCCCAGAGAACAAATGCATATAAGTCTCTGCTCCATCAGACAGGTAGCTATAAATATTTATCACATAAAAAGCATGTATGCATTTACACTGCACATTTTACCACACAGTTTTATCGGAATATATACATTTATTTATCAATACTCTAAAATAGTTAGATTAATAAGTTCTGTGACTATCTTCCCATATGACGTTAAACATGTTGGCTTTGTTTTTACATTTGTACAATACTCTACAGAACTCAAAATGAGAATAATTTATCCTGTATACATGTGCAGTACTTTATATTAAGCTGCCTGCTTTCCCTTTAAGCAAACAACTCACCTAAATTTAATTGTGGCACAAGCCTCAAATAATAACCTTAATTTAGGTTTGCTGAAAGGTGCAGATTCTCTAGAGCTTGTGATTCAGCCAATCAGGATGTGATCATATCACTTAGGTCTTCTCTGAACAGTAATAAATGATTTGGCGAATGATCATGATTTTTAATGTGCAGGATATTTACGACTGCAGTCAAGTGTAAGGAAAAAGGCTACAGGCAGTTGTAAAGTAAGCCCACATACTTTATACACATATCCTGAATGGATGAAATGTCATAAATATTTATATGCAAATTGAATAAGGTTTTTTTTTTTTATATGCCAACATGAACACACAGACCTGAAGCATGGCTAATATAAAAGCCCAACAAGATGTGGTTTATTAACCAAGTATTTACTTTCCACTAGAGGAAAAAAAAGATAGAAAATAAAACTAGACTTAATATTACTATTTGCACCGCCATTCTTTGGTCTATAAACTGTAAAGAAAACAGTTAAAGGAGAACAGTGTATTTAAAAAAACAATTGCAACAGTGTCTGTGGGATATAAATAGTAAAAAAATGTACATTAAATGAGTAACTGTAAAAATGTACCTGTTTAAGAAATAACCTTTGATAAAAGTGCCCAGTACACATACAATAAATAATGTCCAGCATGACACAGAGCCACCCTCGCCCCCATACCAACCACCCACTTGGTGCATGTGTCAAACAGAAACGTTTGAGAGTATCTTACACTGCTTTTTACCTAAAAGAGAACTATGGTCCAACCATAGTTGTTTAAGGTCACAGGAGGACATTTAATATGTCCTCCTGTGACCCAAAATTCAGCATATAGCAGGCTATTGCCAGCTATTTGCTGACAGCGCAGGGCAGAGATGCGGTCGGGAAAAATCTAAATAATATTGTCAGGATCCACTCCACCACCTGATTGACAGCTGGCTCCGCCTCTCTAGAGGCAAGGCCAGCTGTGCCAGCCCCCTCCTCGATCCATCCCTCCAGTCAACACTGGAGAAATGGAGAGGGGAGGGAGGAATCCCTGTGGGGAGTGGTGACTGATAGTCACTGCTCTCTGCAGGGAGAAGATTGATCACTCAGTTTCCGACCTATAGAGCAAACATGTGACAACTGCAGTGTCACACGTCGGCTCTAATTATGGGGATGAGTGTATTTCAGTCTCCCCATAATTCTCCTTTAATCATGTACGCTGTATTTTGAGTAAATACAGACACGAAACGCTTTGATACATGTCTACTGGGGGGAAAAAAAAATCACAATTCAGCTGTCATCCCCCTTAACAGAGAAACATTATTTTTTTGCTCATCAATAGAATAAACAGGGAAGAGTCTTATTTAAACAATATCAGTAAATAACGTACAGTTGACTTTGAGGTGCAAAAAGTCTTTAGCACAGTAAGATTTAAAACATCAACACCAATACTATTCACTATTACTAGTTGTTAATATCCAGTAATACATTGCTAACTGGAGAAAAGAATACCATTGTTAGCAACATGCCCTGTTAAGCATCACACACACAACAATAACTAAATGTCCTAAAGCTGGATGCAGTAAATGCAGTTACCTGTAATCACACCAGGGGCACATGTAAGGCTTTTCTCCCGTGTGGACCCGCTTGTGTCGTGTTAAGTGGGATTGTGTTGCAGATGCAAAATTGCATTCATCACATTTAAATGGTTTTTCTCCTGTTTAAAAGAAGGAATAATGAAATAATTACAGGCGATGCATCTGTAACATTAAATTGCTATGCACAATACCATGATTGTTTTTAAGTGCTGATCAGAAGGTTATACAATTTCTTTTATCCGATATACCCATAACCTGGAGACAGCAGTGGACCATTTTATTGGCTATCACACACAACAGTGAAGTGTATTAGGTTTTCTGGTTTCTTCCCTCCATCTCCTGAGTATTTGCATTTGAGGAACCAGATCCGTTGATGGTAGACATATATAGTTACATAGTATTTGAGCTTGAATAAAGACACAGGTCCACCGAGTTCAACCTTTTATGTGTGAGTGTTGTAAGTGTGTGTGTGTGCATGCGTGCATGTTGTGCTAACAGTAAGAGGAGTTTAAAAGGAGAATGGTTAAAACCTGAGCCTATTAAAGAATTTAAATAAAACAAACAAAACCTGAGCCTATTCACTGTATAAACAGCACACATATGCCACAGTCCTTTTACCCAGAAAATATGCTTTAATGACTGCACCACAAGCAGACTTTAATTACAGTACCAACCTCAGCACACTACTACCTGCTAATTTCCCCTCCGACCACTGAATGTGGAAGTGATGTATATTACATCATTTCTGCTTTCAGCCTGTAATTTTTTTTCAGCTGCTGTTGCTGCAGAAAAAGCTGATGAAGCAGAGCTTTGCTTCGTCGGCTGCTTTGGGGTCCCTAGAATACTTTAGGGGTCTAATAGTTAAAAGAAAAAAAGGTTTTAAAAATTATAATGTAAAAAATACACAACATTTTTCCAAAGTCCCCCACCCCCATGTACACACACACATACAAATACAAACACGCATTGGGTGCACCTACGTGCAAAAACGACAATTACACCACACATGTTACATAGCACCGCAAACGTTTAGTACCTTTTTCTTTACATAGTAAAAAAAAAAAAACCATAGTGGTGATTAAATACCACCAAAAGAAAGCTCTATGTGTCCCCCCCAAAAAATTATATAAAATTCATTTCGAGCAGCACTACATGACTGAATAAATGTCAAAGTACCTTAGTGCTGAAAAATGGCCTGGACAGGAAGAGGGTTTAATATCCCGTCTTCAAGTGGTTAAAGAAGAATGCTAGAAGTATATAATATACTAAGAGTACAGTGATCAGGCGTATGTCATATAATGCCCAGCTTACAGGGTGCAGTAGTCAGGCGTATGAAATGTACAATATAGAGCAGGATTTAGGAGTAAGTAATGCAGAGAAGAAAGGGGGCAAATAATACATAACACACAGAGTGCAGGGACCAGGAGTGCATAAAGGACAGAGTGCAGAGTTAGAGGTACGTAATGCAGAGAGTGCAGGAGTCAAGAGTGCATATCACAGAGTTCAGGGGCTAGGAGTGTATAATGCACACAGTACAGGAGTGTGTATCGCTCAAAGTGCAGTTTATCCTCGATTCTCTAGCAAAGAGTGTTCACTTCTCTCCCCCTCTACTCCGACTTTGGTATGTCCCTCGGTGCCCTCACATCTAATAGAAGTGAACTGTATTAGACTTGATGACATTGGGGCTTAGACCACCAGAGCCCGGAGGGAGAAGAGGCTGTGGAGATCGGTCTAGCAGCCAGGCAGAATCAAGGATCAGGTGAGTATATTTCTTTTATTTGATAGTTTATGAAGTAGTTCATGGGGACTATTTATAAATGTATTAAAACAATTTTCAATAAAGACTTATACATTTTTGTAACTGAATTTAATTGAAGAAATGTATGAATATTGAGTGCAAGTTGTGTGAAAATATTAATAATGGACCCATATGTGGATTGCAACATTTCACAGTTGTATGTACCCAACACAGCTCAGAGATGGACTATAATTTCAGGAACAGAACACATTTCTAGATTTGTAATAATCTAAAAAAACTTTATTGGTGCACACGGTTATTACCATGGCAACCAATTTTATTTCTATATGACCAAGCATGCAACATTTAAGGTTGTCTTTTTAGGTCTTGTTATCCAAGCTTAAAGGGAAACGCTGCACGAGACCTATTTAACTTAACCATGAACTAACATGCAAAGTAAATATTACATATTTGTGCATGATAGTAATGCACATGGGCACCCACTGACTTTATCTACAATTCCAGTATGGATCCTATTTTAGTTTGCTAGGGTATATACAAAATACAAATAATGACTAATTTGTGACTGCCAATAAAATGTAAGTGTTGACAGAGGGAAAAACACTTTGTAGGATTATGATAGTCTTACAAATAATGTTTAGAGCTCTGCCCATAACTCAGCTCAATTATTTTAACATGGTTTGTGTACTAGAAGTTTATTTTTATTGGCAGGCAGTACAGGAATCTTTCCTTACCAAAACTAAAATAATGATGGGCTAAAGCTCGGAGCAGCTATTTTATTTCACTATATTAACTGGTGCACTTGTTCATTGATGGCTTCACAGATTTGTGATCATTTCCTCTCCACTTTCTCCGCCTCTGAGCTTACTCCCGGACTTTAAATGGGCAGTGTGTAATTAGTATTAATAGGGAACATTATTGAAATAAAGCTGGAAAGTCTCTCATCTGTAGCTGATCGTTTTAATATTCCTATTCTTACTTCCAGCAGCAGTACAGACTTTGCACTGACATGCCAATAATCATCTAGTTCATTTTCCATCCTTGATTTAAAACGTGGCTACAAAGAATCTGTCATTTACATATATCATTAGATATCAGCTACATTTTATGTTTGACTCAATGGGCCTGCGTAAAAAAAGGACTTTTATCAAAGAACCCTCCTGCATTTATTTGCATTAAAGTGTACCTGACTGCTATATATATATATTGTATGTATTGTTTTGTGCAATGCCTCAATTCATTAAAGGAGAACTATGGGATCAGTGTTTTTCCCCATAGTTCTCCTTAGGGTAACGGGAGGACACAAACTAGCGTCCTCCCATTACCCTAAGCTCAGTATACCGCGAGCTACAGCTCTGAGTATACGGAGGCGCAGCAGCCGGAGCGGATCCCGACGTAGATGACGGGATCCGCCCAGCTGCGTGAGTGACAGCTGGCTCTGCCTATCTAGAGGCAGAGCCAGCTGTACCCGCCCCCTCGCCCGTCCGTTCCGCCAGTCAGCGCTGGCAGATCGGAGCGGGGAGAGGGGAATCCAGCCCTCCCCCTGTCACGGCAGAGAGCCGTGACAGGATCGAGAGGTGAGCGAACCTGGTATGTGTTTGCTCACCTCCCGATCTACTGAGCCGACCTGTGACAGTCTCATTGTCACAGGTCGGCTAGAACTATGAGGTGAGTGGAAATCACTCATCTCGTAGTTCTCCTTTAACCATTGCTCCACTGTACATGGCTCATGTTTCTACAACTGGAATTGGCTTCTGTGACCAATATTAGACTTTCAGGTAGTATTTCCATTCTGTTGGGTCTGATCTTTAACAAGTGGGCAAACTATACTATTTTAAAAGGATGCAAATGCCCCTGGATCACAAAAATGGATGGGTCATGATCTGCAACCCCCATGGCCCCTTCCCCCTAAGGGATTTTTTTTAAAAACATTCTCGTACTGTTGCTGTTCAATGGGATGCTTACATTGAGCACTTGTATGAGCGGAGAAGCTAACTCATGAATACAAACTATCAATCTAGTTGATTAAATCAGGAGATGACTCAGGGCTTCAAACTGGAAAATTGTATGGATGACTTATAAAAGCTGACTCAACACCCTTTCAATACAAATCTCAAGGACCAACCAATGTTATAAATAATATCACCCACCAATTTGACACAAGCTTTATCCTTCTTCAGGATTAGACTAGGTAAGCTATGTCAAAATTTGGATCCTCAAAAGTTAGAAAAGGGCAGATTGCTTGCATGGGACTGCCATGGCAAATTTGGCCAATCACTCACCTCCATGTCATTTCTACTGGGAAGTCTCACACTCCTATCATCTGGCATAGGGTCCCAACTTTAGCATTTCACTTATCAATCACAAAGAATGGACATAGCAATGCAAGAGGGGACTGATAAAAAACTTAAAAATAAAGCCCACAATGACATTGAACATTGCCTTCTTTTTCTATACTTGCCATTAAGATAACCATGTTGTATTGTAATGAGACACACAGAGCACATACTACGAATTATGCAAGCTACTAATAGTTCATTATAGTTATATTTAATACAAAGCTATATGGGGGAAAAAATCTACTACCTGTAAGCATGATTTCACTGTAATGATAGGAAAAAAAGAGACACTCCCACAATGTCTCCATACTTTTGTCTTGATATTGAGTACTGCTTGTTAAACTGGCAATGTAAAATCTTTCTGATGCATCCTCTCTTATTACTTTCCCTATAATTAATGAATGCTACTTGTCAGGTTTAGCTAAAAAAAAAAATCTAGTCACTTATGCCACAGATATCCTTCACACAGAAGACAGTCACATAATTCAGAAGTTCCGTTTGGTAGCTATTTGTCAATCATCTCTACTATAATTGGAGGTGGCTATGCTGTTGATTGAACAAAATGCTACTATATGTCATGATGTCTCTTGAAGCTGTCAAGACTGTGTAGCCTATGAAGTACAAAGCAATCTTCAAATGAGTGATGAACTGACTAGGTGCTTCTATGATAGGAACAGAGTTGAAAAGGCTGCTTTTAATTCACACAACGGAGGAAACAGAGAGCTTGTCTGTCTCTACCGTATGAAAAATGATACAAAATAAAGTTTTAAAATCAGTATTAAAATTATATGCTATAATTATTTCAATAATGTATGGCGCTTCCCAACTTTTATAGAAGAACACATGGCATCTTTGGTTTATATGTAACAGGCATATGGTGCTTGTATATTTAACATACATATGCAATGATACAGGCCTTACGGCATCATGTGAAAAACATTTTTCACAGTAAATGAATTGATTTACTATTTTGATCCACAGCTAGTCATGTAATTTTAGGGATAATTCCACAAGATTAAGATTAACCAATGCTATGCCAATAAAATGCACACACACATACATACACACATACACACAGCATATATTAAAAAGGATATGCATGTTTAAATGACGCTGGCATAGGCAGCTGCATTTGACTCGGTATTGGCCCGTTTAAAAGCTCACTTTAAAAGTGAGCAGAGGTGAGCTTTGCTGCTTCTTCCTAAATGTCTAATCACGGCTGGGGTCAGGGAAGAGACCTAGCAGTATTGCTTAACTGTCGTAGAAAAAAATAGGGCCACAGGCCTGGTTCTGCCACCTAGGAGGGTTGTATAAATCTTAGGACTGGATAGACAAAAAGACAAAAAATAGCTAACATATATGTATTTTAACTTTGTATTTAGTGATTTAGTGTACACAGTGGAAATGACGATAAGCCATAGAAAACACCAGCAAACCTATACATGGTAAAGCTATGCTATTTTTCATAAAATAACTCTGTAGACTGTCATTTGTTCTTCCTCACATTGGACCTTACATAGAGGTAACAAACCCAAAGAAAACAGCTAAGAATTTTTTAAAAAGCCTTCGGATTCTGGCAGCAAAAGGTAAACTTGACAGAGTATACATTTTTCCCTTTCATTAAATTCATAATACAGTAAATGGCATCTTGTGCCAGAGTCCTGCAGTGAGTCAGGTTACCTGTAATGAGTAACCTGCAAGGTAAGATGAATTGCCAATGTCTGGGATTCAGTACAATATTTCTATTGAACCACCTCTAACTGCATGTTAACTTGTAGTTTAAATTTACATTTTATCTGTTGTCTTGCATACATGTTATCTTTGCTCACAATCTGTATATATTTTGTACTCAGCCATTTCAGCATCATTGCAATATACTGTGAAAAATTGGAAGAGTTTTGCCCTGTGTGTAGCGTTCGTTAGGGGTAGGGAGGGGGGAAAAAGGGGAGTATAACCGGATGTACTAGGTGAGTGCACCGGTTGTGGCTGGAACATGAGGGGTTTGGAGAGTTAGTTAAAGGGGGGGTCTTTTGCAGGTGTGTGGCTTCCGTTATGTTCGGACCGGGGTGTCCAACATGTGTACTGTAAAAAACAAAATTGGAAAGAGGAAGCGCCACTACCTGGCGCAATAAATGTGGTTGAGTGAAGTGTAAAAGTAATGTACTCACCTGTGGCAGGGTGAGCGCTTGCTTGTAACCCACTGGGTGGGGTGGGGTGGAGTGGAGCGGTGGAATCAGTCCTTCTCTTGCTGGGTGGTGCAGATGGAGACACAAGGGTAGAACAGCCAAGGGGTGAGGTAGAATGGTAGGCAAGGGAGGGGTGAACTTCTGAAACTCACCGTTTGGAAAGCAAAGGCAGGATGTCAGTGACGACGGTGTGAGCAATGTTGTGCCTGGATGGCCGTGGGGTGATCCTCTCGGTGGCTGCTGTCACAGGGGTCCTGGTTGGAGATTCCGGTGACCGGAGCTGAAGGGCGATGCGGTGCCGACAGGAGAGCCGATGGGCAGAGGAGCCACAGTGAAGGCTGTTGACGAATGTGCCGCCTGTGGGGAGGTTGTGTGTCCAATGTCCAATGGGAGCGGAGGTCAAATAAAAGTGGTGAGAGTGTTGCGGCGAGAGCCGTGTGACAGGTGGTCAGATGCTGCGGTGTGTCTCCCTCTGCACCACCCAGCAAGAGAGGGACTGATTCCACCGCTCCACCCCACCCAGGGGGTTACAAGCAAGCGCTCACCCTTACCTCACCCTGCCACAGGTGAGAACATTAATTTTACACCAACTTCACTCAACCACATTTATTGCGCCAGGTAGTGGCGCTTCCGCTTTCCAATTTTGTTTATTGCAATATACTGTACCTGAAGTTTGCATTTTCAATATTTTAGTTGGTCACTAAGAGGTATCACTTTTGCAGCACCTTTTGCCTTGTCGCTGAGGGAGCAATACTTCTGTGGGCCATTGCATTGAGCCTTGGTTTCTATTATATATGCAGAATGTCTTTTAGGGGAATATGTCACTTTGCCAAATTTAGAGTCCTGGGAATGAGGGAAGGTGGTCACATGCAATCTCAAAGTATCAGGTATTTCCACAGGCTCCAACAAACAGAGTGGCAGAAGGGCAGGGTGAAGTGCAGCATTATTGACAGGGTGGGCCTTCAGAAGAACCTGTCATTCTGCCCTGAGTGCGCAAAGTGACAGTTTCTCTTTAACACTCTCTTATGCCATAGCAGCAGTCTTTGGCAGTTTCTTTTCATGCAGAGGAATCTTGTAATTTGGCAGCTATCGCTTGGAACATGAAAGTAATTTAACACAACAGATATTTTCTTATGTTAACATCACAGCTTTTCTATGTTAACATAACTCATTCACACTACGTGTTGCAGTAATGCATGATAACACGTGTGTTTCAACACACATTACTGCAACATATGTGCAAGGCACTGCAGTGCCATTCGTTTTCAATGGCACCTAAATGTACTCACACAGTGCGCCTCATTCATATCAGTGCACCACACAGCACAGATATAAACCTTCTGTGGGTTGTGGTGTCTTTTGGGGAAAAAAAGCATTGCAGTGCATTGGAAGCCCATTCAAAATGAATTCAAATATTGCTTTTGTGCAAAACACAAAAATCAGCACATTAAAGTGCATGTGGAAATGCAGCACAATGCATCAGGAGAATCTGAATTTTTAAATGCAGCGGGAATAAGTACCTGAATTCTGTCTCAATATTAGCGTTCTGCAATCTCACGCATAGCAGCACTTCAACAGAAAGAGCCTATGGTTCCAATCAAATTTTATTAATTTGTAAAAAAACTTAGATTCTCATTTAATAAATCTCTCTATACACATCCATTTTAAATTGCAATACGTCAAAACATATATGACCAGATATCTATAGTTTGTTGTGAAAACAGCAAAGACGCTGACAGACGCTTCATCCTCAGCATCTTTTCTGCTTTTGTCATGAATGTGATAGCAAAAAAGCAAATGACCAACCTGTGTGCTGCCTCCGATGCTTCGTAAGGGCATGACGGGTCCCACCAGCAAAGCCACAAAGGTCACACAAGAACGACTTCTCGCCTGTTGCAACAATAAACAGATGTGGGATTGTAGAGGTCACAGCTCGTTAAAACATATCTATCAAGCCTTTCAGGGTTACTAATTCCTCCAATCAAATGTTTCCATGTAAATATGTCAAATGGGAATGAAATTACCACTGCGGTTTATTGACTGTGATAAAATCTGAAAAGCACCACTGAACATAATTACATACTTGTCAGACCCATAAAAATTAGCTTTATTATCAATGGAATGGTTTTGTACAACTTCATTTCTGTTAGATGCCTTCCAGATGGGGCTGCTTTATGCACTTGAACAGTTTTTATGCATACCCTGATTTTTTTTTTTTACAATTCCCATACATCTGGCCTTTCTGAGCACACTAAATATTGTCTAAAATGTAGAATACAAATGCACATTATACAATTATAATCAGAATTTACTAACACACTGTTTGTGTACGTTATTAGTTACACTCATTTTTTTTGTCTGCATCCAGAAAAAGTATTGTAAGCAAATGAATAAAATGTTATGTATTGTTAACTATAATGCAATGTTTGAGAGGTCATAAAATAAAAGGCAAACAAGCTCTCACAACTTACACTATATCACTTATTTTATTACAGCATGACTGCACTCCTCAAAAATATTAGTGTTTATTTTCTCTAAAACTCTATCTGCTGTCTTTAAACGGTAGACAACAGTGTGATTTCCCTAAGGTATTAGACCTAAATGTTTTAAATAAAGCACAGGGCAGTGTCCAAAGTGCAGACACTGTTATTAACTGATCACAAAACATTAATAGTTTTAGGATAAAATATATTAATGAAAGTTATTTGCTACTAACCATATGCCAGGAAAAAATATCCCACTAAGTAGACTAACTTCACCTCAATGATTTCCTAAAGCGGAACTCCAGCTATTTAAAAAAAAAAAATACATTGGCCAGCATGCATAATGTCTACTTCTCCACTTAATATCATTCCTGGTCCAGGCTGAATAATGGCCAGCGTTATTCAATCCACTTTCTGCGAGCCCATGTAGCCGTGGAATGCCCATGGTGGTGTTTTATCACAATGTCCTGAGCCCACAGTATCGCTGCACAGTATAGCATTCATGTATATTATGTGACCACTGGTAAGTGCAGCACTAAGAGCCACCCACTACTGCCAAACAAAAAGAGGAAGGACCTGTGGATGTGAAATTTTGGTTGAAGAGACATGGAAATGTCTTCTGCCAAAAACATCTTCCTCTTTCTCTTAGCAATCTTTTATTTCTCGTGTACACTGCAGGGCGCATGCAACTTACAATGTACACTCCTGGCTCATTCTCAGTGGAGCTCAGTGCTCCATTTCTAAATACCTGCAAAGTGAGGGAAAATTCCCTTTTAGACAGCTGCCATCAAAACAAGTGTCCCCATTGGAAGATGTACCATGTCCTGCTGTTTCTGTGACAACTGTACAATTCTGGATTCTCCAACACTTTCTGTCCTACTGACAATGATCACCAGTCAATTATATAGGGTGAATTTCCCCAGTAACACAGACATCAATAAAAACTGGACAGTGGCTGTGGCTTCCCCAATCTATCCAAAACTTCTAACACTAAAAAAAGATGTAGGATAAAGTGAATAGATGCAAGAAGTGTTTTTTTTTTTTTTTAACCTTTACTGATGAAGGGAACTCCAGCTTTAATATAGAGCTTTAGGTGATCCTTGAAAACTCATCTCTTCACGGAAGCCCATCCCCCCTCAACATAATAAGTGTCCTTTTACTTCTTCCAGTAACTCATCCCATACAGTTATTACCTTTTGTATAATGTGTCCCCCCTACTAGATTGTAAGCTCTCATGAGCAGGGCCCTCCTAACCCTCCTGTATTGAAATTGTATTGTAACTGCACTGACTATGGTGTGAACAAGCCCTAAAGAATGAAACCTGCAGATGGTACTGACTATGCATATGTACTTCTGTCTCAATCAGACTAGCATAGTTAAATATTTTTTCTGATTTTCGTTACACCTAAAAAATATTCAGCAACAATTCTCTTATCATGCCTTGACAAAAAGGACAAATATCAATATTTAATTTAAAATATAGCATATGGCCCACCAATGCATTAGTGAAGCCGTTTAAACTTGTGAGTGCCTGAAAACCAAGTACCAATTAAAAATTGGCCTACACTACGATGGGGAGAACTTGTGAAAAGCAAAGCAATACATAGTGTTAGGTTGATTATATGAACTAATGACAGTTTTTTCATTATTAAAGATTTTTCTTAGATCCCTGTCCTGTTTTCCAAAACTAGCCTTTCTTTGAAAAAGAACCCCCAAACCATATATTTTCTGAAAGCACAGGCCCATACATTGTGTACACCGCAATATGCTGCACATTTATGTTATTTATTTATATTTACTGTTGGGGGGGGCTTCGGGGAAATATCAGGGGTCTAAATAGACCCCTGACATCTCCTTTTTGAAATGGAAAAAGAAATTGGAGGACACAGAGTTTCTTAATCTCTTTTTCTGCAGCCTCAGCACTGAATGAATGGAAAGCACTCAATACAGAGGCTTCCCATTCATTCACAAACTGGTGATAGTACATATTTACTATATTCCAGTTATGAATGGGTAAAAGCCTCTGTACTGAGTGCTTCTACCCATTCAGAAACTTATAAAAAAATGGAAGTGATGTATAGCACTTATTGTTCATTCATAACTGGGGAAACTTAGTACTATGTTATGGTCTTCCCCAGTTTTGCACAGACAAAAAAAAAAAAAATCTTAATCTTCTCACTTAACCACCCCGCCCCCCAACACACACACTTTTGATTGTGCAGGATGAATTCAAATAATTTCCAAGGAGGACCTGTCAGCCAATCGATGGGCCTTCTATCAAAATTAACCGCCAACCGGCCTGTTGGCCCCCCCGACTCACGCAAGCAGGGATCACTGCAAATTTAAAAACAGGCAGTGATGCCTGTTAACATACAAGTGATCCTCCGGTTATAGGTCTGTGCACCCCCCCTTCTCTCGCTGGTCCTGAGTTCTGCTGTGCCCAGTGCGAGCCCGGGAACAGTATGGGGGCTCTGTGACAGGGGATTAGAGGGAGATCGGTACACGGTCTCCCTCCGATCCCCTCTCCAGGGTGTCAGAATGCAGAAGTGATGTATATTACATCACTTCCGCATGCTTGTGTCACTCTCCAGCTTCAGAAGCTAGAGAGAAGCTGATGAAGCAGATCTCTGCTTCATTAGCTTCTTTGGGGGTCCCTAGGTGACATTATGGGTCTTGGAGACCCCTCTCTCCATAAAGAGGACCTGTCACATCTCTTTGCTATCACATAGAGGGTTTCTTAGCTCCCTATGTGATAACAATAACGTTAAGTGAAAAAAAAATTAAAGTTGCAAAAAAAGTAAAAAATGAAAGTCACACATGAAAAAGAACAAAAAAAAAAACAAACACAAAAATGTTTAAAGTCCCCACCCATACATATATGCAAATATGTGTCGGTGCGCATACGTGCGAAAATTACGATTGTGCCATTACGCCACACGTTTCATTTCACCGCGAACGTCACAGTGAGAGCAATAATTCTAGGGCCATTAATCACTGATAACACTAAACTGATGAGCGGTAAAAGCTTTTAAAGTGTCGCCTATGGTCAATTTTGGGTATGGTAGTTTTTTGCAATTTTGCGGGTGCGCACGATTTCAAAGCTTGACATGTTTGGTGTCTATTTACCCGACGTGACCCAGACTTTTATATTTTACCAAAAAATTGGGCAATATTTTTTTCCTAACAATGTAAAACATTTTTTTTACAGTAATCTTTCCTTAATATAGTAAAAAATAAATGGCCCAGTGGTGATTATATACCATCAAAAGAAAGCTCTATCTATCCCCAAAAAAATGGTATAAAATTAATTTCAGTACAGTGTTGCATAACGGAATAAATGCCAAAGTACCGCAGCGCTAAATACTGAAAAATGGCCTGCCAGGAAGGTTGTGTAAACACCTGGTCTTCAAGTGGTTAATGAAGACCACTGTGCAATAACCAGCAGATACAGGTTGTGTAGCTCCTGGTAGGCCACAAAGCAAGACCATCCGAGTCATGCAAGGAAAAATGCTCAGCAGTGGCAAGGGCAGCTGTGAAAAACAAAAACAGTGTACATACCATAACTACTAAATTACATGGGCAAAGTGAAAGAAATCCTGAGGGCATGTCCTGTTGGTGATACATTAGGACTGTAGTGGAGAAACATTGCATTCAATAATCACTGTCTGATAGCTGCAACTTTGACATGTCTGGAGGACAACAGGTCTATGTAATTTTAGTTCTACAAACATGTAAGGCTATTCTGTTACCTGTAGTTTCACAAACATGCAAGAATGTAGTTCCAAAAACATGTAGTCTTCTCCTACCTGGCTGTTGCACTAGCCTGGCAGTTTGAGGAATCACCCAACCTCACCTGCTGTTTGACATAGCAGATTTTCAGCTAATCTTTGCCAGTACAATGGCACTCATAGAATCCCTGCCAGTACTTTCAGTGGTACTCCCAGAATCCTTGCTAGAATTCCAGAGTTCCCTGAAACGATGCTGGCCGTGTCCTCTGAGCCAAAGTGTATTTAAGCTCCAGCCTTTGAAGTGGCTGGTGCTTTGCCTCTTCACAAGCTACCCCTTGTTAGAAATGTCTAGGTATCTGTGAGGCAATCTGACTGTTGCTGACCTGGAATGACCCGACTACTCTTGTTTGTCATCTGTGAAGACGCCTGCATTGTCACCCCATATACAGTCTCCACACCATAGCCGTCCCTATCCATGTTACCCCTTGGTGGGGGTGATCCTTAGGGCCACAACCTGGTGATGGATGCAGCGAAGCAAATCAGGACCATTAAAAGAGAACTATGGAAGTAAGTGTTTTAACCCATAGTTCTCTTTAGGGTCACGGGAGGACATATACTAACCTCCTCCCGTAACCCAAAGGTCAGTATATCGTGGGCTATTGCCCGTGATGGAGTGCTGCAGCCAGGATGGAGCCAGACAATACTGTTGAGATCCACACAGCTGCGTGACAGCTGGCTCTGCCTATCCAGAGGCAGAGCCAGCTGTGCCCGCCCCCTCCCCCGTCAGTCCCTCCACTTAGCGCTGGAGGATTGGAGAGAGGAGAATCCCTGTAGGGAGTGGTGACTGATAGTCACCGCTCACTGCAGGGAGACGATCGGGAAGTGTGCGGATCGCTGCATGTTTCTTCTCACTTCCTGATCTATAGAGCCGACCTGTGACAGCTTCTTTGTCACAGATCGGCTCTAACTATAAGGGTGAGTGGAAAACCACTCACCTCATAGTTCTCCTTTAAGGTCTCTGGTCGATCTCCACCTTCAGGAGCTCTGGTAAAGACCTACCGTCACTTAGACTCCAAGCCTTATGTAAGACTGTATCAACTGCCAGTGGGCAACCATAAACATCACCACAAAACGAAGTTCCACAGTTCAAACATACTTGGCTCTCAGACCATTTTTTAATTAGCAAAATCCATCATGATGTTCCATCAAATGTTTAGGAGCACCTCCATACTAGTGTACGTATATTTGCCAAGTAAAGATTTTACATTTACTCAGCCTGATCATTATGGTATATTTGGTTGTACCCTCTAATATATTTGACCTACTAACCACTGCCTTTTGTTAAGAAATGGCAAGATAAAGGTGTACATCAAGTGGCATGGAAAGCACAAAACTTTCTTTTGCTGTCCTGACCTTCGCACACATTACCATAAGTCAGGTCAAAACTTCAGGGTTCAGTGATTAAATGCCATTTTTACTAAGGTATCATTGATTGTAGGATTTCCATCACTGTCTTTGTCAAGTAATGCCCCGGTTCAGCGATCAACTTCAAGGCAACAGCAAATCTATTAATGCCACGTCACTGTGAATATTTTAGAAAAGAGAATAATGACACCTCGAAAGACTCTCTGCTTAGAGACTGTGATTCCTTTTGGCTCAGTGTAAGTACTTTCATCAGAGTCCACACTAGCAGCTTTAACATTTGTTGGGCAGACAAAATGAGTAATTGTTTTAGGTAACCATACAGGCCGTTTACATTATGGCAGAGACAGGATGGAAAGTGGGTTTTTTTCTTAACATCTTGAATTAGTTTCAAGTGTGCCATTTTGCATTCAAATGTAGAAAGACACGGAAACTAATCCTTTATATTCTATTAGAAAACAGCCACTGTCCCCTCTCTCTCATTATGGTGCAGACTACAAGACCTAACAACAAAAATCTATATTATTGATCTAACCAAGTCTCCACAATTATTCTTTAGAAGGAAACACCGACGATAAATTACATCTGCACTGGCTTTTCATCTGCGGTTCGACATAAGTGATCTCTCAGGGCAAGCTGGAGACCTTAAATCGTCAACACCCTTGTCAGAGTAGCTAAAGAGACCCGACCTCCCACCAAATGCATGGGATATTTCTCAATAAAGAACTTTTTAAGCTAAAATCTTCACCTAAGAGGTGAACATCTGGATCATACTACAGCGATTGGCCAATTTTTGTTATCATTAATTTTAATTATTGTGGGTACAGCAAGTCAAACAGATGTTAACAATTTCCCATGATTAAGACAGTTGTACAGGAATCACAGAATATGTCAGACATGCAGAAAGAAATAGCGCATATTTATGTTCGCTACGCACAGCATGTTTATGTTTTCACTCTGGTATAACAACAGATGTGGTATTTGCCCACTGTCTGTTATCACAAAGCACCACTTACAGGCAAATATGTATTTGTGTAAACCTAAATAATTATTTTTGAATATTTTTTTTATTCACTGTGTAAATACGGCCAATTCTTTCATCTACTCTAATAGAATATCCAAACCACCTGTTTTAATGGTAACTATCAAAAACCTAATTCTACTTCCAGGTGTAAAGGTTTTCTATCTAAATGCTATTTTTATAATAGGAACGCACAGTCTGAAGGCCATAAACTTCCAGCATGAATAAAGACTTCCACAACTAACTCTTTCCTGCTTCAGACAATCACTACTTGATTAATATAAGCAACACTTGCATTTCAGTTGGCTTTTAGACACATTCAGGTTTAGTGCACATACGCAAGTGGAGTCCGCATGTGTGTATGAAATTCATAGCTTGGCAAAACTGAAAAGTGAACAGTCAAGAAGGATCGTGGGGGCATGCCAGTAACCGAGTGGCAGTGATATTCATTTATGTATTCAGTTTTAGTGGCCAAGGGCTCCAAAAAAATATTCTTACAGCATGTTTAAAAGAGTATTTCACTCATTAATGTTGGTAATTTGATAAAATGTTGCTATGACCAGTATAGGTTATTGTGGTATCATATTAATCGCACTGAACGCTGATGTAAGATGGCACTCCATAAGCAACAGTATCCCAAAAATCAGACTAGCATTTAACATCCATAAACATAAGCATAACTCCTGCTGTTGATAAACAATGAACTGATTTCAGATGACATTGGTTTTATTATTTATTTTAAAGGAAACCTATACTAAAAAAAAAAAACTGTACGATGCCACTGTGTATCTTTTTTTCTGAAAATGATAGTAAACTGTCTACCACCTGATTAGGTGCTTTAAATTCATCTGCTGCGTACCATTTGTAGGCCAGTGTTGTAGAAAATACTGAAGCCATTGGATTACCATCAAATTGGCCTGGGCATTACTTGAGGTATGTAAGATATTAACATGTAAGCCATCACATGTAATCATGGAAATTATTCCAGACAGTTACAAAAAGGCAAATGATCCCTCATCTTAAAATTGAAACCTAAGATAACAGACCTAAGAAGCAGACATCAATAATTTTGCTCTACCATGAGCTGGACAGTGAAGGACATTCGTCTCTATTGCAAGGCCTGGTACACGTTCTACTTTTTCAGAGGACTGCTGGGAAGTTAAAAGCTGTATAGCTCTCTGGTAGACATGTAATTGCGTTTATCTCCGAGTGGATATTTGTACGGATTTCGTTTAATTTGGACATTCGGATGAACTCGAATTTCAATGAGTTGAATGCAAATTAATCAAAATGTTCCTTTAACAAAAGTTCGGATCCATCAATTTTTTGTCTGTTGGGCATTACAGGCATGGTCATGTGACTTCATTCTGAAATGAGAATTTGGACAGATCCGAAATCCGAATAACGAGCCGAATCAAATTTCGGATTCGAAATCCGTAAAACAAAAAGAAATAAAAATCCGAATTAAGTCAAAATGAAACCACGTTTTAGTGGAGTTACATGCCTACTTTCTAGCTTAGAAGACATCTGAATAGGTCTATAATCCTATTTTATAAACGGATGAGGAGTACATAGAGGTTTTTATTTGTAACTGCAAAAAACACTACCCATTAATGCAGCACTACCCATTCATGCAGTTGTGAATGAAACTAGTTTAAGTACCTAAATGGACTTAATAGGAGCCTCTGTAATCATGCACAGTAGAACCCTTGGAAAGAGAGTGGCAAATAGTACATGCAAATCAGGCATGCTGAATGCAAATACACTAAAAAGGGATATGCTGACAGGAGGAGAGAGCAGATGGATGAGCTGCTGTTCCTTCACTGTTCAATCGGAGGCAGGGGAAGATCAAGCTGTATTTATTACTTAGCTGCAGCAGAGACAAGATAGGTAACCAGCCTGGCTATGCTGTCTGGCAGTGCAAATCTTGGGACTTAGCGGACTAAAATATGAATTATTTTGGCAGAAATAAAGGCTCCTAAATAGATATTTTTCAAATGCTCATTTAGCCGTTTGCCTGGAGCTCAGCTTGAACACGTCTGTTCCTTCAAGAGGAACTTCACCCTGTCTCTACTCCATCTCCCCCTGTGCAAATTTACATGTATGTATGTTCTTATCCAGAATACACACGCCATCATCGAGAGTGAGCTGTCTAGTCCGGGTTCAGCCAGCCGACCCCCTGATAATACAAGCCACCTCCACCCTCCTGTAGTGCCGGATCTATCCTTTCCAATGCTGGTGGAAGCTGAAGGTTAGGGGGTATGTGACATGCATATCCCAGAAGGTTTCAGGAGCAGGACATATCAATCTTGCCTAGGTGAGCATGGAAGCAGGGGGATTGGGCTGGGCTGGAAAAAAAAGGAAATAAACCCCCACCATACAAAAAAAAGTTCAGCTATCTAGCCCTACAGAGTAGGCATGTGCGCAATACGGGAATGTTATTTTGAGTGACGGTCGCTTTAGGGGTTAAACACCAATTGGTTTAAATAACTAAAAAATAAAGAACTAAACCGTAAAGGAGAAGGTGAGGAGAGGGAAAGTAGAAAGGGAGTTAGATAGATTGCAGAGCTGGTTAGAGAGCAAGACAACAACGTTTATCTCCTCGGCTAAAATAAGGCACCATAAAGATTCAATTTTCATTTACAGCTGCTCGAAGTACATGGAGATGTTTCAAAGTGGACAATGTCTGCTCTCTCAATGTTTATGTTAACGGTGTTTGTTAAAACATCTTTGTTTTAATTAAAAAACAAAAGTATTACTTGCCTATAAATGAGTTTTATATATAACCTGGAAGATAATGAAGACATAATTTCTAAACAGACCTGTGTGAGTCCTGTAATGATCTTTCATGGCAGAGGCTGTGAGGAAAGAATAATGGCATGTAGGCCAGGTACATTTAAATGGCTTTTCGCCTGTGTGAAGCTTCATGTGGTTATTCAGGGACCATTTCTCTCTGAAGCTTCTGTAGCAGAGGTTGCAGGCAAATTTCCTGAGTGAATAAAAAAAAAAAGAAAAAAGATAAAGAACATTGGATTAGAATAAATACAAAAAAAAAAACATGTAGAGATCAGCACATTTTTAAGCCTAAGAAAAGGACAAGACTTTTACAAGCTCAACAATGGTAAATGCAATGCCTTTGCTGAAGAGAATTGCAGCCTAAGTCTGTCATGTCTGTATAACCAGGCATTGATTTTTCTGTCGAGGCTTGGCACGTCAGCCATTTATTCTCCGCTTTGCGGTTGGGCCCAACGGGTTTGAAAAATTCTGTTACAGTCCATTCGCCCCTGAGGCAAATGTGAGAATAGATTTCACCTGTACAGACCTATGCCACTTATCCAGGGCATGTGCTGTCAGAGCAAAGGCTAAATGAAAAGCTATCTGTTCAACAGCGCTCAGACAGCCAAGTGGTGCTAAATGCTGTACTGTGCTGAAATACATCTCCGCTTACACCACCACATTTAACCCTTCTACTAGAAGGGGGCAAGCCACGTAGTGCACATGGCTGTAAGGCCTCAACATTAGGAGTAAAAACTACCACACCCATATACACAGTATATGAATATATATCTATATATATTTTTTTCCCCATACGACAACATTTTCATTGTAAGAGTCAGTCTCTCTCTCATATTTATATATAGGGTGCATTTATATACATGGTGCTATCTCTAAGTTTAGGTGTGTGTGTGTATATATACACACACACACCTAAACTTAGAGATAGCACCCTGTTTCCCCCGAAAATAAGACCTAGTGGTGACCATTCCCAGGGCCGGTGGTGGCATAAGGGGGAACTTGAAGAGCTGTGGGAGAAAATCTGTGGTGCCAACGAAGCCAGCACTAGAGGAAGCGAGGCGACACCGGACGGAGCAGAGTCGCATAAGCCGATGCCTCCTCTATAGCGCCGGCTCCTGTCACAGGTGGAGTGATACCAAATGCACTCCGCCTGTGAGGAATTAATAGTAAAAGTGCGCTTCGCTCATTCTGGCAAGTGATTGGTTAGCAAATTGCTCCTGGAAAAGTACGGAACCCCTGATTGCCCAGATCACCATATTTTTGTACATGAATACATGTAAACTGTTGTACATGAATAAGTGTGGATTGTTGTACATAAAAAAAAAAAAAGACCTATTCCGAAAATAAGACCTAGTGTGTTTTTTTGAGCCAAAAAATATATAAGACAGTGTCTTATTTTCGGGCAGACACGGTAGAAGAAAAGAATGTAGCTAGTTTTCTCCATTAAGGTGCACTGTAATTTAATTACTCTCTTAACACCCTTTCTCAATAGAATAAACATTTCCTCAATGACACACTGACATACAATGTCAACATTTATTTATATTTAAGGCCTGGTTCACACCTGAACGTTTTGTAGCGCGTGTTCAACGCTCGACGAACGCTCTACAAATTGCTCAAACATCTAAATCCCATTGTATTCAATGGGTCTGGTTCACACCTTGCCGTATTTCCGCCCGTCCGAACACGATACAAAACGGCCTACGCCCAAAGAAGCACATGTACTTCTTTGGGGCGTTTTGGTCTCGCGTTTCCATTGGGATACAGCCAAGTAGCCCTCGGAAACGGGCGTTTGTCGCGGTATCGCGGTAAAACGCGCATATTCAATACGCCTAGGTGTGAACCCAGCCTTAGAGACACAGGAATGTTCCTAACATATATTCCTTTAAAAATGTAGTATGTAAACATCTCGTATTTGCTTTCTTTTGGTCTGTTAAATAAAACATTAAAAAGGGTTTGTTATATCTTTTGGATAAGTGTAAAAAAATATTCTCACAGATATCCCAGTGAGCCCCTTTCTGTAGTGAGCTGACAGTGCTGCACTTCAATCTCAAATAATGTTATTGACCTTGTCTGCATTCTCTCTGTGGACTATAGAACCCTCCATGTTATGGAGATGAGGAGAGGGGAAGGAATTCTGTAGCCCAAAGGGCGCGTTACTGGCAAGATCACCAGATGAAAATAAAGGGGGGGGGGGGGGCAGGGCAGA
>NW_017306468.1:251565-272763 GCF_000935625.1 Nanorana parkeri | reverse complement strand
GGGGGGGGGGTGGGAAAGCCAGAAAAAATACAAAACAAATACAGCCATCACAACTAAGGGCTGGTTAGTTGTGATATATTTTTTTGTATAATATTTCTTTATTATTTCTATATATAACAATATAAACATATAAACATGTAAGCATCCTGTGGCAATCCCAGGAAGAAATCCAATCAAAAACAGAAAAGAAAATATTCATAACTTCTTCCTAAAACAACCACCATAAATTTGTTTGTGGTTGTTTGTGTGGTTTTAGGGTTGGAAGGGATTTTGATTTGTCGTTTCCCTTGCTTTTTTTTTTAGTTGTGATATACTACATTTTTCTTTATTGGGTTTAGATGCACTTTAACCCTGTAGTTGCCGGCGCCGTATCTCTTATGCTGTTGGCCCCCTGTAAACAGACTCCCAGCGACGACTGTCGGCTTTACAGTAGAAGCGATTCTGACAGCTGAGGTGCCGCCAGATCACATCCACGGGCCACTGAGCAGTGTTCTCCCAATGCCCCCGACAACCCCACCTTGTTTCCTGGGCTCTGCTGCCATTGGGATAATAAAGGCTTTAAAAAATACAAGTTAAAACCAATGACATTTTAAAATCCTCCCAAAAAATGACATTCCCCCAGCCCACACGAACACGTGCATTATAACGTAAATAAGCATCAGGTGCACCAACATAAGAAAATGGCAATTAGGCTACACATGTAAGGCACCACCGTGTGTGCCGGAGAGAAATAATTCTAGGGTCAATCTTCGTGGCCAACACTAAACTGATAACCTGCACAGGTTTTTAAAGTGTCGCCTACAGAAAACATAGGGTACCATATTTTGTCACCGTTTCATGGGCACACACAATTTTTTAAACCCTGCCGTGCTGGGTATCTATTTACGCTGCACAACTTCATCTTTTATAAAAAACAATTGGTTACTATATTGTGTGTTTTTGTGCATTAAATTAACTTAAGTGTATTTTTTACGGAACGTTTGTGTTTTATAAAGAGTTGCACTAATATCACACAGGCTTGAAACATGGATCATAACGTGTGCAAAACACGAAAAATATGCCTTGGCAGCAAAAGGGTTACGCGTCTGTTCACACCAATGCTGTGCATTAATCAAACGGTACTGGGCAACACACCTACCGTGCATTACAGTGCGAAAAGTGTGCCGCACTTCCACTCATATGAATGGCACACCCAAAGCACCACCTGGCCGCAATCTGTGGTACCAACCGCACTGAGCTTAAAAAAAGTAGTGCATGCATCACTAGATCATTATAGCAATGATTTACTGATTTTACTGCTTCAGCCCTGCCCAAGTCTCGATACTGACGGAGTGTCATTATGTCATTTGTGACTTCACTTCCAATGTAAACACAATAGGGAAGCATTGAGTTTACATTCTTGGCTAGAGAGAGTTGTCCTATTGAGTGGTCTGTAGCAGGACCAGAAGCCCAGGAGCTGATCACTTCAGCCTTTGAGTTTAGTGTTGGACCCTGGCTGTCACCATCAGCTAGCAGTTCCAGTGCTGCAGTCTTGATACAGGACAGGAAGTGGAGACATTTCTACAACAGACACAAAACACATTTAAAGCAACAAGAGGAAGGAATAGAATTTCTGGCAATTTTTTTATTGCTGCCTGTGCCCTTCTGTCCCCAGAACATCTGCATTCCCCATTTCTTGCATGGAAGTCATAGGAAAAGGAAGTAAGGAAAATCTGATCATAGGCAGAAATAAAACCATGGCAGAAATTTAAATTCTTCCCCACTATATAAAAATAAAATCTGGCTGGTACTAGTCTTTAAGTATACGGCTGCTTTAAATGCATATTGTATGTGCATGTACACACATATATACTCACATACACACACAGTCATAATTACACATACAACAACAACAACAGAGAAAGAGGAAGGCATAAAATGAAAAGCTTTGATGCAAGAAAGGTTGTCCTTATTAGAGATATACACACAACATCACACAGATAACCATTTGTTCCACTGTAATCAAACCATGCAGCAAAAGCACATTTACAGCAGTATTTTTATATGGAATAAGCAAGATCTTCTTTTAGTAATACAGCCTCACTAACATGTCAGAGGGCCAAGCATAAAAGGATTAAAAGTAACTGAATTCCAAAGAAATATAGATCATAGATAATATTTTATTTATGTTGCAACTGACACATCACATTGCTCCCTGTGTCTTATTGAGGTAAAATTAAACTCTCCCGCAGAGAGTTGTCATTCTTGTGAAAAATGATTGACACATACATCACAGTAGTAAAGCTACTGAATGTGTTTTTCTGCAGTCTGTGAAATACATAAGATCAGGTGGAGAGAAAAGAAATTGCCACCTTGTTACCCTTGAGCAAATAGAATAAAGGTGGTTCTGTCAAACTTAATATATTTCAATAGAAATTACAAAGCAGAGGAAGACATGTCTACTCTATGTTATGTATGACTGAACCTTGATTATGTGTCTTTTTTTTGTTGCTATGTCAGTCAACTACAAACCATCCGGTTGGGTAAAGTTAGCAATACATGATTCAACACTATTTTTTAAGACCACTAAACAAAAAGTATTTGATAGAGATAATAACACACATATATTCATACCTATGGTATTTTTTCTCTAACCATATTTTGATTCCGTTCTAAAGGAAGGAATAGGTCAAGCAGGATGATCTTTGATATCTAATCAGAAACGTAGGGGACTATTTATAATTCTTCCACCCAGCTATACACTGGCGAATGCGGTTCACATGGCATTCCTGCCGCCAGATGGAGCTGAGGAGTATAATTCCTATGCTCTTTGGCTCCATCTACTGGTGGTACTGCCATGCTCCTCTATAAGTACAGTACTTCGAGTATTATCACCCTAAAACAGTGTACAACTTTTAGATTGTAAGCCCTCACGGGCAGGGCCCTCCTTACCATCTTGTCTTAAATTGTATTGTGACTGTAATGTCTTCCTTATATTGTAAAGCGCTGTGCAAACTATTGGCGCTATATAAATCCTGTATAATAATAATATAACTGGCAGGATCACCATATGAAAATAAAAGTAAAAAGCCTGCAAAAAAAAAATGAATTCAAGCCACCATATGAATGGACTCAGGAGCTGCAATCCATTACAGATTTGTTCTTGGTTTTTAGAAAAAAAAAAATCTAAAGCTTGGTGAAGAATCTACAGCATCCCACACATCCGGGAATGTCGGATGCCAGGTTCTCCTGTGCACGCTGAGGTTTGATTTGCTAGCAATAAGTACTATCCTTGTCGCACTCCTTACCGATATGTCCCTTGTAGTGGGGGGTGCTCGCAGTGACTGCGATGGCGCCCCGAATGTCAGCAAAATTGTAGAAATGTCACCAGTACACCAGTCCTTCTAAGATAGCAAAAGCTTAATTTATTGAAGTTTTTTGTCATATGACCAAACAAGCGATTTCGGGACCGCACAGGGTCCCTTCATCAGGCTTTAGCATCGTCAATGAAGGGACCCTGTGCGCTCCCGAAATCGCTTGTTTGGTCATATGACAAAAAACTCCAATAAATGAAGCTTTTGCCATCTTAAAAGGACTGGTGTACTGGTGACATTTCTACAATTTTGATTTGCTAGCATTCCCCTCTGTCACCACAGGAGAGAGTACCATGAACCACAACGCTTAGCAATGGATCAGCCATCCGACAGACCTGGAAGTGTGGCAGATGTTAAAGATTCTTTACCAAGCTTTATCTTTTCAAGTGACAGAAGCTCGACAGTGGTCATGACTGATTTAACATAGAGAGTTTCCATAAAACGTAAAAACATTTCAGGCCACCAAAGCCATACTTTACTCAGAATTGAAGCTGGGAAATAATCAAGCACTACTTATAAACCACTCAAACTCCATGCAATCTGCAAATCAAATTTTTTTTTTGAAGCCCGTGGACGTGCATCAAAACAAACTTCCCCCTGTGAACAAAAAAAGTGAACCGTGAAATCACAGCACACAAAAACGTGCACAAGGGTGCAAGGTCCTTTAAAAGAAGGGACCTACTTTCCCGACCCCCCGGGGCGCAAGGCTCCTGACAGGGGTTGAGACTGTTGGCCCACCAACCCGAAGGCCGATGGACCGTTTCCGTCGGGGACCTGCCGAAACAGGTCCCTCACAGTACTAGGCAGGGGGGATCTCCCGAAGAGAAACCCCCCTCCTGGGTGGGAGGAGACAGAGAACCCCGTAGGAGGCACAGAATCTCCTCCCAGCATCAGGAATAGGCCCCGAAGAAACCTGCACCTTCCGCATCTGTGGGTCAAAAAAGCTTTTGAAAAAAAAGCCAAACGTGCATTCGTGCATAAATAATACTAAAGTGCCAGTGCACAACGCTGACAGGCCTTAGGGGCCGAGTGCAAAAAAATTGCCCCGGACTAGCCATAAGGCCTGTCCAAGAGGCGTTGTGCAGAAAATAGCAATGTGGTGTGTGACCAAGTGATCAAGTGAGTCAAGTGGGGTCCCATACCCATGCGACTACCTGAGCACCCTTGAGACGCCACCCCCAGGGGGCACAACACCACGGGCTTCTGCCGCCCCCGAACCCTCTAGCCTCGACCAAGCTTCGTATCCATTCCCATCAGGAGATAGTTCACCTTCAGAGATCCCTCCCCTGGAGCCCACCCATTAACTAGGGTCGAAAACTCCGGGGCCTGGAACCTCATCCGGCTCCCTAACAATTACGCCAGGAACCTACTGGTCCGTCCATCCACCCTTCCTAGGCGACAGCAGACTTTCAGTTCCCGACAACTGATACTACACTTGATCTTAGCCAAAAGGCCGAGAAGCAATCTGCAAATCAATACTTGAGGTATATCTAAAGCCAACACCTTTTTTGTTTTTATCATTTCAGATAGAGCACACTTTTTTCTCCGTTTTTTTGCCATCTGTGTCTCATTAGGGAGATTTTACTCAGGGGTGTGGAAATTAAAAAAAAAAAAAACTACTTGCCCAAGGGCTAAAACGGGGGCCCAATCTACTTGTCCCAGTACAAAAAAGCCAGGGAAGCCGGTTCCATGTTTGGCCGGCTTAATTCCGATTGGCCGAGAAAACGGCTTCCCAGCCAATCAGGAAGGAGCTGGCTTCCCGGCCAATCAGAAAGCCGGGAGTGGGGTCATTACTCGCCGCCTGGCTTCTTGATTGCTGGCTCCATGTTCCCCTATGGCACTGCCAGTCAGAGGAAATCTTTCTCTGACCGGAAGTTCCGATATCGGGAAAGGTATCGGAGCATTTGGGCGAGTACAAGTACTTGCGTAAATTCTCGGTTTTAGTATAATCGGTATCGGAGAGGTGGGGCCAGATTTCTAAAAACTCAAAAGTTAGGAGGCAGCTGTCATTTTTAAGGAGTATATGTGAATCCCTGTTTTGATGTATTATTTGTTTTATATACAGTAAACTCCCCATTATCCAGCAACCAGAACTCTCAAGCATTCAGAAAAAAAAATTGAGGACGCATGTCCTCAAGTTTTTTTGCCAGTTGCTTGATAGACATGTGCACACTAAAAAATGTGTTTGCAACTAAATCTATTAAGTTGCTAACAAAATTCTCTGTTTACATCTTGCTGTGGCCGATGGCTAGATTCCTGAGCTGGCAGGTGAATGTAAACAATGGGCAGTGGGTGGGGGCAAAAGCCAGCCTGCTATTGGCTATGGCAATTTGAAATAGGCAATAGCAGAATTTAGCCAGCAGATAAATGGGGCGAAGGGGTGTTTGTTGCTTGAGAGTTAATAGTAACTCTCACGCAACCTATACATTAGGGATGCACCAAAATAATTTTTTCCAGACTAAGTACAAGTACCGATACTTGTCCAAGTACTCACAGATACAATTGCTGATACATTTTTGGTAAAATCCAACTCCAAACAATATATTTTTTTTTTGCATAGACTTGGGAAGGGTAAACATTTCTGTAAAGTTTTTATAGCTCTCTTTGAGCCTCTTTGGGATATGTAGCCTCACTTCCTGGTAATGCAACAGCAGGACAAGAAATTAGAAGAGTCTTCACCTGGAAAGGATGACAGAAATAGTAAGAGTAACCTTAGAAAAAATATTGTGTTGCAGTCTGCGTGCCCACTGGAGAGCCTTCCCATCACTTGCTCCAGACAGGTAGTGAGGGAAATCTCTCCAACAGACTGCAAAAAAACAAAAACTGACAGAGGTTCTATCCCTTCCTCACTCTAAAAAAATGGTTCTGGCTGGAGCTAGGCTTTAAACAGCATAAAAAAGGCTTTTGCATGTTAGATTGGGAGCCATTTAAGGCCCAGCATTTTAGAATGTACATTACTTAAAGTTCCATATGATGAACGTGACACCAAATATGGTTTCTATATTGCAGGGGCTATTTATAAGACTTTGAAAGAACAAATGTTGCAATCTGGTCAGTCCCTCCCTCAAGACTGCAAATGAAAGGTATATTACAGTAGATATGGGCTATATTTGCACAGTATTTCCAAGGTATTTCCATTATGAACTTTTGTTAAAATGTAACCCATATCCTCTAAAAGTATGGTCTGGCTTTAAGGTCAGGCAGTTGAAGTGAAGCTTTTCTTGCCAATGCAGGACAAACTCAGAGGTTTTACTTAGTCACCTTCCCTAGCAGCAATTCTATTTTGCTAACTCCACAGACGCTCTATTCAGTTGCCAGGAACGAAATTAGAGATACTCAGATCTTCTGGGTATGGGTGGGAATTTGATTCTCTCCCCTTTCTATTAGTGCTGGTGCCTTATGATTGGCCCAGTGCTGTCACAAAGGACCAGAGAGGTCTTCAGCCCTGTGTAAGCTCTGACAGCTGAAAGCTTACACAGGGCATTCTTTTCCCTGTTCCAGAAGCTGAACAGAGCAGCTAGGCAGCCAAAAAACCACAAAGGTTAGTACACGCATCAGTGGCCGGGAAGGAGGGACCAAGTGAACCTTTTACTTTGGCCTACATAAGCAAAAGAAAGGTTTACTTTAATTTGAAAAACATATGGTTAGTTGTGCTGTATTTCTTGGAGTAAATAAGGAGAACATGTTAAAGGAAATGCTGTAAATAGGGTTATACTGCTAGAAGTTTATTGTATTTGTATTTAATAAAAAAAAATGCAAAATATACAAATCTTCAAGAGTAACAGCTGCTATACCATTATTTATAGTGACAAATCACAGTAAACAGTGTACATCACTCCAAAATATTCATGTTATCTGCTCATATCTCTGGCCTGCATTCAAATTTCACAATTGTGACAGAAAATGTATTCCTGAGATAAATCCCACTATCTAGTTCCTTCTGTGTGTATTTATTTGGAGTCAATCCTGCGTAAAATAAATAATCAGGTTAAAGGGATGTTATCTCTTCTTCTGCATTTGTTTCGGCGCTGCTTTACAGGATCATAAATGATAAAATATACCCCTCATTTTCAAACCCGCAATCATTTTCAGATTTCAAAGACCTAACACTTGGATATAAATAGCATTCATACATCTATTTTACATCACACATGTTTGATTTAGCATCGCAAAATCACTCTAAAAATGCTTATGCTGGTAATAACCATCTTGCACAATGACTGAGGGCATTGTTTCTCAGAGATTTGTGGTTCAGCACCACACCTGCATGCAAAGTTTGGAGGCTGGGCCCGGCTAGGCACATTCTTCTGTAATACACCAACACATTAATATGCTTTGTTCTTCTTAACATTAACTCGAGCATCTTCTGTGACAGACACAAAAAATGCCTTCAAGCCCAAATTACCACTCATGATAATATTCAAGCATCTATGACAGACTCATAAGACTGTACAATTAAAGAAACTGCAATGGATCTTACATGCAAAACAACTCATCAGAAAACGAGATTTGCATCTATAGCAATCTGCACACTAAAAATCTTCTGTGAATATACATTGCACTGTTTAAATCAGAAGTCCTGAAGGCAACTGTTAGCAGACCAACCAACAAGGATGACAGCTGAGACGCTGCAAATGTCTTTTAATACCTTCTATATAATAGTGATCCTGTATTTTTTAGGACTGTAATTTTATTTGCCATGTACAGGCATAGACTTCAGTACTGGCTGTTGACCATGGGGGTGCCAAATTGTCTGCCTTTACCGATGAATATCTACTGGTAGTTTAAATATTTACGTAAAAATAAATGTTGTTTGTTTCTATTGAGGTCAGGAAATATTCTGGGTACTTTGCAAATTTCAGCTACCCCAGACAATGAATTTCTTAGAAGGAGATGATTAATCATTACTGTTCAACAAAGGTAAGGTCTGTGGCAAAAATGGCTGAATCGGGCTATTGTCATCTAACGTCTATGGCTACCTATAGCAAGTTATTTACACATTAAACACTGGAGTCAGCTAGGAGAACAGCTCAACCATAGGAATGAACAAGGCTGCAGTGCGTGTGCACAGAGTTCCAAATGTTTTCCTTGCAAATACTGTATGGACCAGGCAGGGTGGCACAATGCAGATCGCTAGAATGGGAGGAAGATATTTTACCAGGTGGGCTAAAGGTACAGTTGTCTCTTAAAGTAGTACTAAAGGCTCTGTTTAAAAAAAAACAAAAAAACGGCATTACTTAATTGAGCACAATAAAATATGTTTCCTTCCAAAAAAGTGCTAAAACACTTTTACATTTTATTACAGCCACAGCCGCAGGTTCTATTAAGCAAGTCCGATCCCCGTCTTGGGACTACATGTCCCATAATTTATAGTGCCATCGCCCATTTGTGGTGTTTACAAGTCACTTTACAAAATGCTCCCAGGCTGCCTGTGCCCGTCGGCGCAGGATGTGCCATGACGTCAGGCTGAAGTTTCTCGCGGTAGCGAGCACAAAGGGTGACTCCATACGACGGCTCAAGTGAAGGAGCCAACCTTACACATGAAGGCAGGGCTAGCACTATAGTGCAACATGATTCAAGATGGAAGAAAAACCTTGGCACATTGAGAAGCACCACAGAAGTAGAAGTAAAAGAACTCGAGGAAAAAAAAATGATTAACCCTTGCAGTGGGGCTACCCCAGCTCCCCAACCCCCCCCAATGTTCTGAGCTGACTTGTTCTAAGAAAGGTCCTTTTAGCATCTTAGAAGAAAAGTGGGTGGGTAAACAATGTAAGAAGAGGGATTGAAATGTGTGCAGCCTGCCACCCTCTTCCAACACTCGTAATTTCTTGACCCTCTGCATCCCTCTTACTACACTGCTCATCTCTGTACACCCTGCCACAGGGTGTACAGAGGTGAGCAGTGTAGGAAGAGGGATACAGGGAGTTCAAAGGGGAGCAGTAAAGAAAGAGGAATGCAGGAGGTGCACAGGTGAGCACTGTAGGAAGAGGCATGCAGGGGGGTGCACAGGTGAGCAGAGTAGGAAGAGGGATGCAGGATGTGAGAAACGTAGGAGCAGGGATGCAGGGGGTGCAGAGGTGAGCAGTGTAGGAAGAGAATAATGCCAATTATTAGTGTCTGTGTGTGTGTGGTGGGGGGCTGTGTACAGGGCCCCAAGATTTCTTATGGCAGCAGTGTATACATGGGAGCTGTCTCTCTCTCGCTCTCTGATAAGGGATTTGTTTTTCTGTTCAGCTCATCCTAAGATGTACACCGCTCTGCCACACAGCACATCTCTATCTGGCAGGACAGGAGACCTGCTATTTCTCTGTTTACACTTACAGTACATATCTGTCTCTTCCCAGCCTGTGACTTGATAGTGATGACTTGATAGCATTAAATACATGCAGAGATCTATTAATCTTTATCATTTAAGTTTACCTGAAGTTTAGCCTTAAATAATTATTTTTAATTGCTAGGACCCAGAAGACAGCACAGCCAACAGCAGCCCCTGTATTGCAGCATTATATTACCAGAGAAGGAATAGGGAGATTTAATAATGCCACAAACTACCCCTCCATGCATCCAGAGGTCAGGGCTCCCTTTCCCCCATAGATTGGGGGCTCAATTCAGGACAAGCTGCTAACATAAGTGTATTCTGTCACAGGAGCATGTGCATGTGTCTGAGCTAACCAACAGAATTCTAATTAACATCCACTTTTCTACTTGAGCCAGCCATGAACTGCAGTAACTCCATTTTTTTTCTGGAACTTCAGTATTCAATAAAATGCTGTTAAGATTTCCAGGGTTTAGAGATGCAGCTCTATCAGATTAATCATGGTTATGACTAACATTTCCAGTTACAGTGTTAAGTAAAAACCCACCTCTTTACTAAGTGTTAGTGCTTGATCCATTAAATCAGCAGGAAATAAATACAATTACTGTAAAAAGGTTTAATAACATAATGGTCTTATTACCAATAAAATGAAGGTATTCAAGGAGGTTAACACAAAGTATATGTGGGTGAAGAAACTTTGTGATTCATCATAAAGGTGGCAGAAAGGGTCTTGGCAGTGCCAAAGCATACAACACATTTACAGGTGTCAAAAAGTCACTGCATTGTGAGTAATACAACACGCTGTGAAGCTACTGCTTTGAGTGTGTCAAATGTCATGTCGAAGTCACTAATAATCACTTAAAAATAAGTGTTCAGCTCATCTAAAAATGTTTAACATCTATTATTTATGTGACAGTATTGCTCACTATTGCAGTTGCAAATGTGACAGGAATTCTGAAGCAAATCTTTCTCTGCAAGTATACTGTTCAAACTGAATTTCCATGCATACATACACCTGAATCACATGCAATGCCGTCAACTAAGACTAGCCCAGAAATTCCACATACTTAAAGTGACATTAAAGTAAAAAAAAAAAATCCCTCCCCCCCAATGTTAATGTCAACTTACCTTAAATGATGTCTCTTAATCCGATCTTCTTCTTCTTACCTGTCGTTTTCATCTGTCCCTCCAGTGATGCGTCAGGTCTCCGATCCAGCGCCGACTCCTCTGTCCTTGCTGGCACTTCCTGTCCCACGGTGTCTGCATGCGGGTGCACGCGTCCATAGACTTACATTGTGTCTCGCCTCGTCTCCCGGCCAAAAATGTGATCTGCGCATGCGCCTGCCCCAAGATGCTTTGCGGCCACCCGAGGAGCTTCACATTTTCGGACGGGAGCGCGCAAGGAAGACACAGGTGAGTATTAACCTCTGTTAAAGTGTTTTTTTTTACACTTTTTGCATAGATCTACTGCTTGCTAGCAGTAGATCTATGCAAAAAAAACGAAGGCTTTAATTATCCTTTAAGTAGGAAGGAAGCGGTACAAAATTCTTCTTTAACAAAGTATACACATTTGTTACAGTATATCATCAAAGTGACAATTTGATGATATAATGTAACACATTTGTATACTTTGTTAAAGAAAAAAGAATGTTGTGCTGCAATCTACAGTATCTTCATGATAGATAGATAGATAGATAGATAGATAGATAGATAGATAGATAGATAGATATTCACATATTGAACTTGCAAGAGCTCTTGGTGTACTGATGGTAAAAAGATGCCTAACAGGAAGAGTGCCACACTGGAGGAGGGTCATTAACCCTGTGTAAGCTCCGAAACTGACCAACATGAAGATTACACAGGGTTTAGAATCACGGCTTCAACAGACAAAGTGGCATGTACTACAGCAGAGGAGAGTATTAGTGGGTGGGGAAAGGGTAAGCTCTCAAGAGAACCTGTTACTTTGCCCTGAATCGGCAAAGTGGTAGATCCTCTCCAAAAAAGTCTGACAATATCTGCTTGATTTGTATACCATTTTTCTATTTATAATCCCATTATTGCACACAAGCCAGTAACATGGTCTGTTAGACACGACATATATAGCCTTCATTTAAGCTTATTAATATGAATTTACATTTAGCCATATTGAACACTCCATCTTCCTATACAGTCCCTGCAGCTAAGCTCAATAACTGTTGCAATACTAATAGTATGGATCATTTTTGACAGCTTCGGGTAAAATACGGTTAATTCATTTCTTAAAAAAAAAATAAAAATCTATTTTAATTTATATGAAAACATATAAGAGGTTTAAAAAAATAGCATGCATGGATTCTATGATCAGGTAATAAGCTTTCTACAATCTCGAGAATACTTAGCAATGTGTGACAACTTTATTAGGTGTTAAAGTGGCGCTCAGCCTCAGATTTGGTATTGTAAATCCTCTTGAACAATTAACAATGGACCATTGCTTGTTACTTTTAAAAATTATGCTATACACTCACAGTTTGATATTGTTAGTGGTGCAGGCTCCAGCTTCCGACACACCACTCCCCTTAACTTCTGACACGCCACTTCCCTTAACTTCCAGTCATGAAGGCCAGCACCCTCTCTCTCCTCCATGCACACTGGTGGAACTGCCACACTGGTGGAACCGCCATCATCACTCACACAGTGTGCATGCGCAATGAAGCAACAGAGAGTGTCTGCTGGTCTCTCCAATCTCACATTACCACAGAAGAAAAGTAAAAACCAAAAAAGTTCTTTTTTTTTAAATTAAAATTGTTTGTGGTACACGATACTGAAATTCACTAACATTTAAAATGTCTGTATTGTCAGCTAAGCAAATCACAGGTTCTATTCAGATGCAGCCTCCCTGTGTTGGCACACAGAGTGGCTTGATGCAGCAGTGTAGTCCTAGGGTGGTGAGCACACATGGCTTGGTGGCTGCATATACAAAGCACTAGTAATAGGAGACACAGAAAAAATGGAAGTGCTATTAGGAATAAAAATAAAATGATCCTATATGGAAGAAAAAGAGAGTGCAAACAACATGGACTGTCATACACGCTTACAAGTAATTATAACTATGTAATTTTCATGTAATTTTTATGATTTGGGTTTATTAACACTTTAAGGTTATATATATTTAAAAAAACACACATTACCTAAAAGTGTGTAGGCAATGTAGGATAACATTTCAAACAATAAACTGTATATTTTGTGGTAAGCCCATTCCTAAAGTGTGTGATCATTAAAGCTACAACTGCAACTCTGCAGAGGGCCATAGACATATAATGATGGTTGCCTGAACCAGATAGTTTCGGTAGCAGCAGGATGAGGCAGGTAGCCTGTATGACTGATCTTAGGTGAAACGACTGCACGTGATATCTTCTTTTCGGCCAGTCACCATGATCCTCCACCCCCCACCCCTTCCTTCTGAAATAAACCAATGCCAAAGGTATGTTTCTAAATGCCCCATACCACCTCCACAGCCATTAAAATACATGCTAGAGTGATCAAAGTGTGCATATGTATATATAAATATATCTATATAGATATATATCAAATCTGTATAAATCTTCTTGTGGTCATATTAGGATTATATATCCAGCAGCTTGTTCATGGCCATTGCCGTCTTAAAGTGTCCCTAGCGCCTGTTACTCATGTGTGTTGCATTGCTGAAAGATGATTCCAAGTTATCCAAACCTGCCTCCTACTTGAATGTCCCATGTAATAGTGTTCTACTGTCAGTGGCATCAGATAAATGAGACTTTGTGGTATCAGTGCCCTACAATGCACCCTCGTAGTGGCCTAGAATTCAGTTTGCAATTGGCAGCACAATAGCAATGTCGGTGGCCCACCCAAAGTCTGTTGCCTGCGATGTAGCATGTACCATAGGAAGTGGCACAATTACAGCATACACAAGAGAGAAAGATCTTCATGCAGTACTAGGTCTTTTGAATTATGCCGATGCCTCAAAGCAAAATGTGACCAGGACCTTGAAGGACAAAAAAAGAATGCTATTTGGATTCTTATAAACAGTTCAGTTTAATTGATAAGGGGATAAGGATAATTTATAAGGGCTCCTGTAGCTTCTTTTTAAGAGTACATTAAGTAGTAACCATGTTTTGGTTTTGTTTGAAACCATCAGTAGAGCTGCCAGTGAATATTATATGGCAGCATTTGTTTTTTTCTGAACTCAGCAGGCAAAATAAAAGACTTTTACACAGGTAGCCGGCTTACCAAATATGTTTGCCTGTAAAATCCAATTCCTTTTAGGCTGGACCTGTATTCTGGGATGCATATTTTTCCTGGAACTAGATTGAGTGCATGTTTTTCAGAGTAGCACTGAAATGCACAAATGTGAAAATTCCTTACAGTTTTGCAATGTAACACCTGCAAATATTGCCTTATTAAAATACAATGCAACAGAGGAAGGAGTGTTAAACTCCAGGCAAAAGGTTACATAAACAGATAAAATACATACATAGGAGCTGTTTTACCTGCCAAAATAATTCCAATTCTGTCCATTAAGTTCTGAAATTTATGCAGCCCTGCCACGCATAACAGCTTTGTCTTGTGCATGAAGCCTCATTTTCCCCTGCTCCAGTTAAATATATACTTTGCTTATTCAGGACAAAGTAAGAGTATTTTCTGATAGTCCACTGACCACATCTCCAGCAAGTAAAACTCCCCAATCCTCACTGCTTCACTACCTTCTCACTCTGTTGGAGCCCTCACTCCATTGCTCTAATGAAGTGAGGTTCTGAAGGAGAATGCGACCTGCACCATGTCACAGTGCTAGAGCCTGAGTGGCCAATAACCAGCCCTGAACACTGTCACATGTCACAAGGAGTAGTGATGCGATTCTTCTCAGTAAGATCCAACACTGGTGCTCACCCTGGCTGGACTCTTGCAGCAGCGGGGCGCCAGGAAGCAGCAAGGATTGATCAGTATATCTTCCTGGAGAGGTGGGCTATCAGCAGAAACAATCAATCAGTGTCCCCTTAAATAACACTTGTTCCTTCCCCAGATTGTGAATGGATGTGTAAGGACAACTTGCAGACTGATGAACTTTCTTACACTGCTCTCTTATCCAATTTGCATGTCCCTTGTCAGTACATGAGAACTGCAGCAGAACTGATTGGCTCATTGTGCTGTTTCTCCCTCTCCAAGCCTTAGTTGTGCTGCAGAGGGGATCATAATACTTTACCGAATGTCTAAATGACTCTAGTTTGCCAGTTTACTAGTTTGTTCCAACCCCTGTCACTGCTTGGTCTGTATGTGTTTGTGAAGACAAATGTACAATTTAAAAAAAAAGCTATATACTGCAAACAATTATTTCATATATTACATTACATGAAATCACATACAGTTATCATGATGCTAATTTTTGGGATAATGGCCCCAGAAAAGAATTGTATATATCAGTGAGATAAGAATCCATGTATTTTCATATAAAATGTATACAATTAATTTAACATATCACATCAAACATAACCTCAACTGTTTTTCTTTATTTTAGTAGACACCCAATGTGGCATAGCTTGCCGTAAAAGGTTGCGGGGTAGCTTCTTTATTAGTATTGAAAGACTGGGGCATCACTTCCCTCAGTTATGAATGTTGCAATGTTAGGCTTTATTTATTAATATAAAATCCATATTCAGTAGGACAACTCCATAAGGGGCTGCAATACACCAACTACAGTACACTATAGCAACTGTAAAATAAGGAAGGCCCTCCTTACCATCTTGTCTTGAATTGTATTGTAACTGTAATGCCTTCCTTATATTGTAAAGCACTGCGCAAACTGTTGGCGCTATATAAATACTATGTAATAATAATAATTATATATATATATATATATACATACATATATACATATATACACACACACACATGCATATATACATATACGCCCATACATATATACACACACACCTCTGTCTGTTTCAGTATTAAGACCAAGTCTACACTTTTGCTGGAAGCAAACCTTCTGTAAAATTCTATTTATCTTGCTGCCAATCACAAAGTGACTGACTGACTACAACACAGCCTTATCTGGGCCTGCTGTCTGTTGTGCATTCTGCTAAGTGATGTCATCACTCGAACAGGAGAAAATAAGCAGATTATTACAGCGACTAGAAGCAAAACTAAACATCTGGGTTCTTTGCATGGACAGATTTACACACTGGCTGTCAGATAAAGAGCAGTTTGCCTGCTGCTTACACAACAAGAATGTGCCTGACAGCTTCTTCCCAGCTTAGGATCTGATTACATAAATAGGCCATTTCACGACTGTTTCTAAGGACTGACAGTCTGTAGTTTAAAGAGCAATTTCTTAAATATCAAGCTTTGCAGCCCCACACACAGTGCTGATTAATATCTCTAACATTCAGGAGGGCCAATCAATTTTCTTTTTTATTATGATAATCAAATAAGTTTTATATACAACAGCTCTGTAAAATTAAAAAATAAGCACAACATAAGCAAAGCTTAAGGCATCGTCAAAGGATCATCCTTGGATGTTCTTTATTACCAGAGCTAATTGCCTCACATGGTGTAAATTGTCATCCAACACATGGTATTAATAGAAAAGTAATCTGTTTGGTACTAAAAACTCTATGCATAAATGTGCCGCTCACATTAAAAAGTTGTTCAATTTAGCAACATCAAATACTGTGTACTAGACTTTAATTAACATGAAATATGCCTAATTAAGATTTTTTTTCAGAACCTAATTCAATATTTGTGTATTCGTAATTCCGTGCTTTAATTAAGAGGCTCTTTAGATTGGTACTAATTAGTTGTAATAATTGTTTTACTTCACATATTTAAAAACACAACAATACTGAGTGTGTAGGATGAAGGCACGTAACAGTCTGTGTTTGAGCAATGCTGATTATTAATCAGATGTAATTGGAGGACAGTTATGAAAAGTCCAAGCTCACCTACCTAGCATTTTATGATAAGAATATATTTGCTGCAAAGTCTTTATTTCCTCTGCTATATTTAAAGTGGAACCCCAAGCCAAAGCTCTTCATTTTGGTCTGGGTATATTATGGAAGAATTAGAACCTTTAGGAGGGACTAAGCCTCGTATACTGTTGGGGTGACCACAATATTAGAATTCAGCACAGTATGAATACAGATAGCAATAAAAAACATCTGACAAAAGTTCCAACTCTCTCAGCTTGGCTTCCCTGAACTTCCTGTCCAGTACAAGATCACAAGGGACAGGACAGTCTCCAGCAACTGTCCATCTGCTAGCTTGGAGAATGGAAGAGGGGAGCAGGGGAGGGGGAATGGCTTGCCGTGCCTGTGTTACCAAAGTCAGCATCTTTTGGGCTACTGTCCACTATTTGCTGACAGCGCAGAGGTAAGAAAGATCCCAATAATGTCAGAATCCACTCCGCTGCCTGATTGACATCTGGCTATGCCTCTCTAGAGCCAGAACCAACTGTGCTCACCCCCTCTCCGGTCTGCCCCTTCAATGATCACTGGGGGAACGGAAAGAGGAGGAGGAAATCTTTGTGAGGAATGATGACAGACAGTCACTGCTCTCTGCAGGGAAAAGACTGTGAGCTGAGATCAGCGGTTAATGATCGATTAGTTCCGGATCTATAGAGTCAACATGTGACACCAGCAGTGACGCAGGGGATTTACTCTCCCTGCTGCCCCAAGGCCAGGTGGCTCAATAGCCCCCCCCCATCCCTGCCAAACCCCCCATGGAGAATAGCAACCACATGGCGGAGGGGCCTTACTATTATTTCTTAATTTTTTTTTTACTTTATCATCACTTTTTTATTCTTTTTATATTTATTTCTTTACTTTTTGTCATTTCTACTACAGGAGTTCTAGCACAGCACTGTGCTGGAAGTCCTGTGACAGCTGAGAGGGGAAGGCTGCAAATGCAGATCTCCCCTCTCACTGTTTACACGGATCAGAGCGGAGAATGGACGTTCTCTGCTCTTCTCCCTGCTCTCCATCATGAGGATCTCCGGCCGGCAAAGAGAGGTACAGGGCGGGGGAGGACAGAGCCTGAAGATCACCAGCGGGGAGAGAGGAAGGCGCGGGGGGCGGCAGGAGGAGGATGGACCTGCAGTGTTATTATAAGTGATCTTGGCGGCATCAGCTTCCCCGCACTACATTTAGCCCTACTTGCCCAAAGCAGAGTAGAAAAACAAAAGTAGAAAACCACCACCCGCCAGGCACTGCATATTCCCGGCGTCGGGAGATTCCACACCCCAGCCGCCCCTTTGCTCCCTGCCGTCGGGCCTCGGTGGCCTTGTGGCAAATCCGGCACTGAGTGTACCACAGTGGCTTTAAGTATTGGGGACAGGACATGTCACTCTCCCTATACTTCTCTTTTTAATGGCTACCAAAGTAAAACAGCAGATTGCATTTACTGTTGGTATGATGTTAAAATATCTATATGTTTTTTAATAGTTGGAAACTTTTTACATTTCTACTTGTGACTGATGTGTCACATGTGGCATAGTAACAATATTTGTAAAATAAAAGTCTCTAATTTTTGAAAGAACTGATGGCAATAGAGAGCTGATAACTATTAATTCCTTTTTTTCCTCTATGTAGTCATTACATGCCTAGCAATGTGAAGTGTAATCCTAGGTATACAATACATGGTGGAGAAAGAAATTATATGTAGCGGCTGAAAAGGTAAACATTTTAGAAGGAATCCCGTTCATGACTATAACCACATCAGAATTCATACCCACAATATTGCTGCTGGTTATTTAGGTTATAACTTAAAGAGCTTCATGCACAAACTACATAAGTTATGATGCTTGAAGAGTGCTGTGATGTGTCCCCCTGAAATAACAATAATATTAGTTTTATTTTATTATGTAGTGCACTCTATTATCACGCACTGCAGAGCAGTGAACAAAGAAAATAGATCTGGAAAGTTAGCATCGCATACTTGTTAAACAGGTTAAAAAGTTGCAAATAAGCATTATTACTTGAGATGAACATTAATAAGCAGTTTTACTACAGGTCTAGAATGTGGTTTAAAGGTGGAGAATTCCCATTCTGCCATCCAGCATCATTAATCTCAGTTGTATGAATCTGCTATTTACCCAGTTTGGCAACAAGCTAGCAAAGGGAACAACTGTATTGCTTTTGGAAATAATGCCCTCTGGTCTTATTTTTTTTTTACATGAGTCATATATAAAAGGAATGCAAGATCCATAATTTATCATAAAATGCATGTTATCCTGTGCAGAAGACCTGTTTTAAAGAACCTGCAAGGTGAAAAAAGCAACAAAGCAATACACCTAATTTCAAGCACTTTTATAAACCTTAAACTACATTTTTTGCACCCAGGAAGCCTCCTTATTTTGGCTGGACCCATTATATTCCTTGACTTCAGCTCAGTGTAGAAACTGCCCGTTAAGCTAACCCCACCCCCAGTACTTAATGTACTGTAGGATCCTCAGTGGTCAAATTATGTGCCCATGACTTCTGATCTTGTTAGTGCTGTACTAAGGCTATGCAGTCAACTATTGTATGTGGTAGGGTGGTACAAGCCAATTGGCCTAGGGGTACAGGAAGTATAAGTCCGGCCCAGTATTAAAGGAGAACTATGAGGTGAGTGCTTTTCACTCACCTCATAGGTTCTAGCCGACCTGTGACAATGAGACTGTCACAGGTCCGCTCAGTAGATCGGGAGGTGAGCGAACATATACCGGCGTTCGCTCACCTCTCGATCCTGTCACGGCTCTCTGCTGTGACAGGGGAGAGGCTGGATTCCCCCCTCCCCGCTCTGATCCGCCAGCGCTGACTGGCGGAACGGACGGGGGAGGGGGCGGGTACAGCTGGCTCTGCCTCTAGATAGGCAGAGCCAGCTGTCACTCACGCAGCTGGGCGGATCTCGACATCGATGTCGGGATCCGCTCCGGCATTTCAGTATACCGCGAGCTGTAGCTTCGCGGTATACTGAGCCTAGGGTAACGGGAGGACGCTAGTTTGTGTCCTCCCGTTACCCTAAGGATAACTATGGGGAAAAGCCCGGACCCCAAAGTTCTCCTTTAAGTGAGCCTGGGAATAAAGAACAGCAGTAAGCAGTTAAAGGATGCATGAAGTATCAGCAAGCTGTTGGTCCACATTACAATCATGTGCCAAATCAAATGGGTGAGAAATCAGTCATGGCAATACCACGTATTCTACCATATAAACAGTGAGTGAGCGAGCGAGCGTGTATATTTTAAAGTTAGGTGCCAACTTTTTTCTCTCTCAGGTGTTTTGTCTATCATAGAAAAAAGCCAATACTGTCCACTGGCAAGCCTTCTGCCTACATGCCAATTAAAAAATGTTAATGTGTAAATTTAAAAAAACAATATTTATACATATCTAAAAGGTTTTAAATTTGTCATTTACAAAAACTAACTCCCATGTTTCAGGTCCTTTAACATGATACTACAGCGGTTGCACAGCTAGCCTAACAGAAACACTCTTTGCGACCCTTATTAATGGTGAGGTTTCTCTGATCAAAACCTATTTAGAGAGGATTATAAACATGTTTCAAATTAAAAAATAAAAATGAACAAATTAAATAAAAATGAACAAATTAATAAGTATGATGTGAACTATTGTCAGAATGTAAATTATTAACGTATGAAGTGTCTAAGAATAGACAATCTTTGTTACATAAAGAATGCTCTAATTGCTTTAAAATCAGCCTGTGCTATCCATCTTAAATATTCTTTATTACAACACAGTAAACAGAGCACTAGGACTATTGCAGAGTTTAGGCTGCAAGATGTTTAAGCGTTCCTAAATCATTTTAAAATAATGAGAGCTTTTGCCTTTATCTAATTAACACGTGCCTTCTCTGAATTATAAAAAAAAAAGAAGAGGTATCATTTAGCCCACGGTTGTTTAGTAAATTGGCTTGGTGGCATGTAAGCTAATGTAGGGTAGCAGTTGCAGAGTCTTGTTCCAGGTTTCTTATTGCTTGAATTATAATTCAGTGATCACCTTAGATCATGGGCTATTCATAAATCAGACGCCTGACATAGGATGAAAAATTGTATTAATATATGAAACTTATTATATAGCACAAAAACGCTCTCTTGATAAATTACATTGTTCAGGCTTGACAATGATTGCGTTTAAAACATTATTCCTGTTTTCTGTTTTACGGACTGAGACCCCTTCATGAAAAATTTACAATGTTCTTCTGTGTTTTGAAGTCAAAGGGTAGTAGGAGCAAGCCGGAGATAGAATGCAATGCTTTAGCTTTGCTGACAGCAGTTGGACAAAAAAATAAATAAACATCTCCCTTAACATCTTCAGTGCCAAACAATGTCCTCTGTTGTGCAGTACTTTAATAATAGCAGTGTATTCTGTTCTAAACAAAGGGGATAATGCACATGGGACTCTTAGGTGAGATTTGTTGGCTTAACGGCACAGTAACAGATAAGGAAGACCAATATAACCTAAAAGTGCCATGTAATCTTTTTAAGGTTCTCTTAAGAAATAAAAGGCCTTATTCCTATCATACATC
>NW_017306468.1:233684-251551 GCF_000935625.1 Nanorana parkeri | reverse complement strand
ACTCTGTGCATCCACTCTCCTCCCCACTGCAATCTGTGTTACCACTGCTCACCCCTGCCTGGAAGAGTAGGGCCATTGGAGAGGACATGCCTCTTGCCCGCAGTGCGATCGCCTGCATTGGAACGCGAGGTACTGCAATGTCCTGTGTTCCAGTGCGGTGCAATTGCAAAAAATTGTGCATGCAGTTTGTAACACTCTATTTGTGTTTTATTTTAAATAAAAGATGGTATTTAATTTTTATTTAAATCCGATTCATCAAAAAAATGATCGGCCAACTAAGTGATTATTAAAAATACTGTTAGTTGCAGCCCTATATAAGTTACCTTTCCCCATCTTCCGCACTGCAGAGGGTGATGCTGCGGTGATCCTTTTGCTGAGATCCCAGAGAATCCTGAGCATCCAAAATCGAAGCACCCAGAACCAGGAGCAAGCTTTAAAAAGCTAGCAGCCAGGACTATGCAACCTGCATACAACTACATAAGTAGTTGAAAGATGGTTAGCGATTAGTTTGAGTAAATGGAATTGTTTATGCTAATCTGTTGCTGTGTGATCCGTTTCAAAACCTGTTGTGCTATATCATCGGATTGATTTTATATTTTCTCTCTATATAGAGCTTAAGAGGACTGACATAGCACTATATCAAATAACTACAGAATTGGGGGAGGGATCCCGTCCCTCCAATGGCATCACAGAACAGTATACAGAGCTAGGGCAGGGGTGACATCCTTCCAATGACATAAGACAGTATATAGGTGGCGGAGGGGTGACACCCCACCAATGATGCCTTTGAGTTGTACATACAGCTGGGGGGAAGGTTTAAATTATCCTAATGACTTCACATCTCAATACAGAGTTTGGAGAACGCTGTCATGCTGCCAATAACAATAAATAAACCAATATATACAAAAAGGGAAAGGGTTTTTATGCGTTCAATGATGTCACATGTCTGTGTACAACGATGGAGAGGGATGTTGTCCTCCTGGTGACATCACAGTTGAGTGTACAAAGAGCTCAGAAGCACCATAGCCAAGAGTAAATGGTGTGCATGGGGGGGCTCAGGGGAAGCACAAGGACCCCATTACATGAGACCCCTCCCCCCAACAACATCCACACTGGCACCTCTGCCTAGGCTGTAACACTGACTGCAATACTGTAACTTTGTAAAAGTGACAAGGTGACAGGCTACAGCAGAGGGTAATCTGTTGCTAACACAGACAAGAACTGCACAGGCACAAAGAATTACAGGATTGTGTCATCTGAGTCAGCATTTCAGTCCAGGAAGCAGATGCTGAAACTAGATATTAGCTAAACCAAGCTTGTGCTGTCCTTCTCCAAGAAACAGGCAGAGAAAGGCTTTGTCTGGGGGAGTAGAGGGTGATTTCTGTGAGAATTAATAAATACTTGTGTTACAACTACATATCGCAAGCATTTAAAGCATTTATCAAGGCAAAAATAAAACCTATGCAGTACATTTCAGCAATCCATGCACATCTGCCAATGTTTTTTTTTTCCTTTAAAGACCCTGCAAATACCCAACATACCTGTTAATTTGCAAGAAATATACTCAGCTTATATTCGGTTGTCAGTCCTGCCCAGGTTGTTTTACTAAACTACTCAGCCACTCCCACTCTCTTCATCTTCAAAACATAGGCACTAATTGAATTTTATTCCTAAAATAAGAACTGGGAGGGCTACATAAACTCTTTAAGTTTATTTTTCCGTCTATAAGATGCCCCCATGTATAAGACGCCCCCCCAACTATTCTTACCCAAAATTCAGAAATCAATATTTTAAATATTATGCATCACACTTACCTCTGAGCCAATCACTTAATTTTTTCGTTTTCTGACATTTTTATGGGCACAGAATGCTCCGACATTACTGCTCTGGGCACTGGCTACACGCTCTCCCCAGCAACAGCTGGCGTCAGGTACAAAAGATTTATGATTGGAGGAAACCTGTTATCTTGTCTCTGCAATCCGAAGTTTCACTCGTGAGGGTAGTTTGCAGAGGTAGACAGTTCTCCTCTCGGCCACCGTGTATAAGACGCCCCTTTATTTTTAGGTAAACATTTTTATGAAAAAGTAGCGTCTTATACACAGAAATATACGGTAATAAAAGCAGGGAGCACAGTACAGCTCTGAATTACTGACCAGATAAACTGTTTTTGTTCTGCACTTCTAAAACAGATATAATAATGTGTTTTAACTGCCTCCGGGCCGGCTGTAGTAAAAAAACGGCTGGCCGGGAGCTCTCTAGATCTGAGCGGGCGTCTTTAGACATCCGTTCAGACATGCCCCCTGGCGCGTGTAGTTTAATTAGCCCCCGTATGTGATAGCAATAAAGTTTAGTGAGAAAAAAAAGGAAAAAAAAATTAAGTCCACCCCCCAAAATTTAAAGTTACACATAAAAAAGAATAAAAAAACAAAAACATTTTTGAAAGTCCCCACCCATTTATACACGCATGCAAACATGCGTCGGGGGTGCATACGTGCAAAAAAGACGATTGCGCCCATTACGCTGCACATGTTACATATCGCCGTGAACGTCGGAGTGAGAGCAATAAGTCTAGGGCCATTAATCACTGATAACACTAAACTGATGAGCGGTAAAAGCTTTAAAAGAGTCACCTATGGCCAATTTTGGGTATGGTAGTTTTCTGCGATTTCGTGGGTGCGCGCAATTTTAAAGCTTGACATGTTTGGTGTCTATTTACCCGACGTGACCCGATCTTTTATATTTTACCAAAAAACTGGGTACTAATAAATGTTTCCTAACAATGTAAAAAATAACTTTTTTTTTTCAAAATTTTCTGTAATTTTTCCTATATATAGTAAAAAATAAAAACCCGCAGTGGTAAATAAATACCACCAAAAGAAAGCTCTATCTGTCCCCAAAAAATTGTATAAAATTCATTTCAGTACAGCGTTGCATGACGGAATAAATGTCAGTCAAAGTACCGCAGCGCTGAACACTGAAAAATGGCTTGGCCAGGAAGGGGGTCTAAACACCTGGTCTTGAAGTGGTTAAGAGAGGACTATAGAGTAACTTTTTTTTCTCAAAGTTCCCTTTAGGGTCACGAGAGGACATATAATAACATCCTCCCGTGACCCAAAACTCAGTATATAGTGGGCTATTGCCCGCTATATACTGAGAGCGCAGCAGACGGGGCAGATCCCAACAATACTGTCAACATCCACCCATTAGGCTGATTGAATATGGGCTCTGTCTATCTAGAGGCAGAGCCAGCTGTGCCCATCCCCTCCCCATGCATCCCTCCAGTCAGCGCTGGAGGATCGGAGAGGGGAGGGGGGAATCGCTGCGGGGAGTGGTGACTGACAGTCACTGTTTTTTGCAGGGAGATGATCGGGAAGTGAGCCATTGGCGGTATGTTTTCCCTCATTTCCTAATAGAGCTAACATGCAACAGTTTCAATGTCACACGTCGGCTCTAACTATGGGGATGTGTGTACTTCACTCACCCCATAGTTCTCCTTTAATAGTATATTTTAGGGCTTCTGCATAATCCATTTCAGCATTTTCATGCTGTATGCATGTAATCATTTGTGCATAATTTACATGAGTACTGTGTATAGGGTAAATGTGACCTATTGGTTGCTAGGACACTAGGCGGCTCGAACAAGAGCTGCCTGTCCTAGCAACAAATGATGCTGGGATGCTTAGCCACATGTGTCTTTGCAATGAAACATGTGAGGCAGCTGAAGCTCTCTGCTTCCTAGTAGTAAAGGAGGCTAGGTGTCTTGAGCTGCCTGCATCCTACCAGTGAAGGACACTCGAGGCATCTACATCCTAGCAACAAAGGACACATGTCCTGGCGCATGCACAGAAGACCAGCCTTCAGTCATTCATGAATGACTGGCTGAAGTCATTTTGGGCATGCAAGGCCACCGATGAATGATTTATTCAGGGCCAACATGTAAACATCAACAGTGTGTAAGCAGCAGCAGCATCTGTGCTGTTGGCTACACATTGTTGATAATGACATGTCGTCCGGCAGGGGCCAATAGGCTGTAATAACACTGTAGACTTTATTACAAACATTACATGCATATAGATAACATTTTACACAGGATCTTGTTGCCAGCTACTGCTAACAAGATCCTGCATATTACATTGAGTATTTCCATAGGCCAGGTGCATGAGCCCCAACAGATCAAAAATATATATACATATCCAGTTACAGTTGTGTGAAAAAGTGTTGGCCCTCTTCGTGATTTTTCATTGTTTTGCACGTTTGTCACACTTTAATGTTTCAGATCATCAAACAAATTTAAATATTAGGTCAAAGATAACACAAGTCAATACAACATGCAGTTTTTTAAAGGAATGTTTTTATTATTAAGGGAAAACAAAATCCAAACCCACATGGCCCTGTGTGAAAAAAAAGTGTTTGCCCCCTAAACCTAATAACTGGTTGGGCCACCCTTAGCAGCGAGAACTGCAATCAAGCGTTTTCGATAACTTGCAATGAGTCTGTTACAGCGCTGTGCAGGAATTGTGGTCCACTCATCTTTGCAGAATTGTTGTAATTCAGCCACATTGGAAGGTTTCTGAGCATGAACCGCCTTTTTAAGGTCATGCCACAGCATCTCAATAGGATTCAGGTCAGGACTTTGACTAGGCCACTCCAAAGTAATTTTGGTTTTTCTTCAGCCATTCAGTGGTGGACTTACTGGTGTGTTTTGGATCATTGTCCTGCTGCAGAACTGAGAGTTCGCTTCAGCTTGAGGTCACAAACAGGTGGCCGCACATTATCCTTCAGCAGAATTCATGGTTCCATTTATCACAGCAAGTCTTCCAGGTCCTGAAGCAGCAAAACAGCCCCAGACCATCACACTACCACCACCATATTTTACTGTTGGTATGATGTTCTTTTTCTGAAATGCGGTTTTACTCTTACACCAGATGTAATGGCAAAACAACCTATGTATTAAGAGCGCTACTACTGTTGGTATAAGGTTATTGAAAAAAACTCACAAAAACTCACTTGGTATAAGGTTATTGAAAAAAACTCACATTTGAGAAGTCCTTGGATATTCTCTGGGGGTGATAGGATGGAATCCTTGGGGAAGTGCGGCACAGTGGAATACAGTGGTATGGACGGCTGAGAGGATTTGTTTGTGAAGAACGAGCAGCTATCTCACGGCGGGACTCAGCTGGCCAGGCTGAGCCGTAGCATCCAGACGTGCCCTGTGGAAGGATGCTGTGTGACACGTGCTGTCAGCGGTCGTCTCTCAGTCGGCGGGTATACGAGACGTAACGGTGATGGCAATGAGAGTGAGTAAAACAATTGCCGGTGATGTGTACGGGGTGGATCGCTACGCATTTCGAGGCATAAGCCTCTTTGTCAAGCTTGGGTGAAGAACAGAATTGCGGGAAAGTCCCGATTTTTAAAAATGACAGCTGGGTGGAGACAGCTTCAATCGCACTGTCCTGATAGGTGAAATGGTATAGTGGGGCGGATCGAGTATAAGAGCACGCCTCATAAGCATAACGGGCAGCACTTGGCTTGTTTTCTGCAGTTTGCATCTCACTTTCGTTCTGTCATGCAGGATGCAGTGGGTTAAGGGATTCCACTATATTGCCTGCCGAATATCTGGACAGGGACTTGTTATTTAAGACTAGATATAAACATTAAAAACATTAAAAGTTTTATTTAAGACGGATGGGACCTCAACCTTTATTATTGTCCATATTTATTTAATCAAATACTGTTTGACAATAATACTATTTAAAAATACTATTTAAAAATACAAACGGATAAAAGGGGGTGTTGATTAAAATGGAATGCCGATATTATTGATGCACTCAATGTCCAGTGTAATTAAAAACTTCCCCTGTGAGAAAGCAGAACGAAAAAAGGGGTTAAAAACGATTGGAAAATGGATATATTGACCTCTGAAAGGTGACGGCTGACCAATATGTGTTGTATTGTTTTATAAAATAGTGTGGATTTCTATCTCCTCGTTGAGACCTATTGGGACCAGAGTGTTCAATTTATATATCCAATAGGTCTCTCTTCTACAGAGAAGATGAAACCTTTCGGAAGGGGATAGTTGATTTGAAATATGTTCGATAGCGAACACTTGAAGGTTTTGGGTATTTTTAGTGTGTTTTAAAGTGAAGTGGCGAGGTACACTATGTTCGGTGTCACCTTTTTCTATCAGGCGTCTATGGTCACCAATTCTTGCCTTTAGGGGTCTTATTGTGCGCCCAACATATATCAGCCCACAGGGACACTTTAGTCCATAAACCACATGGTCGTGTGAGCATGTAATGAATTGTTTGATATTGTAGGAAAAATGCAGATGATCCTGAAATTTTGTTTGACCATGATGGATGAACTGGCATGTCAAACATCTTGTTTTTTTGCACTGGAAAATTCCAGTTCTGTTATCAAATAAAAAATGTTTGGGACGGGCTTCTGGGCCTTGGAAGGATCGACTAGGGCCCATCATGTTTTTTACGTTCCTGGACTTCCTAAAATTGATAGACGGGTTGGGTGGTAGATGGGGACCCAATTTCGGGTCTTTTTGTAGAATGTGCCAAAGTTTGTGTATAACTTTCTGTATGGCTGTAAACCGATTGTTAAAAGTATTGATGAAACGTATTTTGTAATGGGACACACACCTTCCAAAAAGTTAAACTTTTGTCTCGTCAGTCCACAGACTGAAGTCTTGGGGATCATCAAGATGTTTTCTGGCATAACAGAGACTAGCTTTTATGTTATTTTTGCTCAGCAGCGGTTTCCGTCTTGGATTTCTTGATTGCGAACAGGTGTGGCAGTAATCAGGCCTGGGTGTGGCTAAGAAATTGAACTCAGGTGTGATAAACCAGAGTTCAGTTATGTTTTAACAGAGGGGTATGGGGGGCAAACACTTTTTCACACAGGGCCATGTGGGTTTGGATTTTGTCTTCCCCTAATACAAACCTTCCTTTAAAAACTGCATGTTGTGTTTACTTGTGTTATCTTTGACTAATATTTAAATTTGTTTAATTATCTGAAACATTGAAGTGTGACAAACGTGCAAAACAATGAAAAATCAGGAAGGGGGCCAACACTTTTTCACACAACTGTATATGTTAATTCTTCCTAAATGCTCCATAGAGAAAGCTATTAACTATGCATACCATGCACAATACCATACATAATAGGGCAAATTTATAAAAACTGTAATCTAGAGCAGTTGCCCTTGGCAACCAATCAGCTTCTCGGTTTCATTTTGAAAGCTTAACTGAACAAAATAGAAAAGGTAATTGGTTGTCATGGGCAACTGCTCCAGATTCTGCTTGCTTCAGTTTTTATGAATTCCCCCCATTGTTCCCTCCATTTGCAAGGGAGATACACTTAGCTGAAGAAGTATGAATCCCAGTTCAAACATCAGTGTGCATGAGGATTAGTTTGCCATATTTACAAGTTTTAAATAATTACAATAATCAGGAAGGAGATACTGAAGCAGGCACATGGATGTGCATTATCCTATTGAGCAGCCCAGGTGCTTCAAAACAAAAATCACTCTATTATGCAAATATTAAGTAATATCTGTAACAAAAAACCTTCTCCAATACCTCAACACTTGAGGTAATAGTTATAATGGATGTACTCACTAACCAATTGCCAGGTGCAAATGGTGGGAAAGTATGGGCCTTGAGCTTTTTGACCACAGGAGCTTAACCCCTTCATGACTGAGGCCTTTTTTTAATTTTTTTGTACCCATGTTATATTCCACATTTTAGGCCTGAAAATTACTTAAAACCCCCCAACATTTATATTTTTTATAGAATAAAATGGTGGTAGTTGCAAATTTTTATGTTGCGCAATATTAGCACAACTCCTTATTAAACCCCAATATTTAGTGAAAAATTTAATTACCCCCCCCCCCCCCCCTGCAAGGGTTAAATGCTCATTATGTCTGGGCGATCATGAAGAGGCTGTGCTACTTACTGTAACCCCTGCTTCAGCAGGCGGCACCAATCTAGATGGTCCTCTGGCAACATCATGTAAAATACAAGGCTATTAGTCCTGCAGTGTAAGTGGTGGAGGCAGGGGCGAGACAGTGCCTAAGAGCATCTTAGAAAGGAGGCTTTGTAGGACTAGTGGCATGGAGGGAGGGGTTAGTTGGAGCAAGAAACAAGGTAAGTATTAAGCTGGCCATACACCTATAGATTATATGCAGATTTTCTATGGTCAGATGGAAAAAGTGCAACAGATTCCTCCATCTACGCTAAACTGTGTGGATGGAGGAATCTCGAACTGGGCCAAACTTTAGTATCTTGCTAGTTGGCCCTGCTGGCTCTTAAAATACCTGAACAATGCCTGCATGCAATCAGATTGTTCAGATATTTTGACAGCCAGAGGACCATCCACACAGTTTAGCATAGATAGAGGAATCTGTTGCAATTTTTCCATCTGACCATAGAAAATCTGCACATATGCTATAGGTGTATGGCCAGCTTTAATCCTGTTCAGTGTGACAGGAACCCCACTGCAAGTGTTTATTTTTTGTTTTCCTTGTGCCTGCAGACGGGCTTTAAATGAGAAGTATTGGGAAAATAAAATATACTCTTCCCTATACTTAGAGCAGGTAAAATACTGCAGCCATCACATGCATGTAACCACTGAGCTCATGGACTCCTCCCCACAAGGTTTCCCCCCGTGCTCACCATAGGCAGGCACAATTGACTAACTCCCGAGAGGTAGAGCCAGCTGTCAATTAGGCAACCGGGTGGATCCAGACAATGTCAAGATCCTTCCCGGCTGCAGTGCGGCTCTGTGCGGTCAGCAGATTGTGGGTAGATGGTTTGTTGTATGCTGACTTTTGTTGTATGCCCACTGGAGACAAAAAAAAAAAAAAGGGTTTGTAGGTCTTATTTGTCTCTTTTAAAAAAGTAATAAGCAGGGTGATTATAATAAGCAGGGTGTGCAGGAACATCATCTCATGGCACAGCCCTATGCCCGGAAAGTGACTGTATGGGGGCTATCTAATGACATGCACATACAACGCTGCATTGCTTCGGCCAGTGAAGCAGTGACAACTCACTAATTTGTCGCTCTGGCATCCCTGGAAACCCAACCCGGATGTGATATGCTTTCACCTCCATATTGCAGGTTCAGAGGAGCCAGAACACAAAAGCCAGCAATATACTGCCAATCCAGCAGATCCATGTCACTCCCTTGCTGTTTAGGGGTATCCCTAGGAAGTAATTGTGAGTGCTACACACCCATTATCACTCTGACAATCGGCATCTCAAGGTGCCAATATATACCCATGTTTTCTTCCACAAGTGCTTATGTGCCCAGCGGGGACTCCTAAAACAGACCTATGTACTAATCTCATCCGAGGACAAGAGTTGTGACATGTTCCTCACATGCAGCAAATTTGTAAGCACAACCTACAGCAATATATGGACTTTAAAATGATAGGTGTGGGGGCATTCTACATTCACATTAGGAATACCAGTTTACGGGTCCCTTGGATATGGAAAAGCAAATTATACCCTTTCATATGTTCACTATACTTTTTTTTTGGGGGGGGGGAGGGTTAGAATTAGAGAATTTGGTACCTTATGGAGTTCTTATGTTGGATAGTCTGCAATAACAGCAAGAGATCGTTAGAAGTATTCATTTGGCTTTTATATGTCCCATTCTCATAGATGAAGCAGGCATCTGCCTAGTTGCTGTGATACATCAGGGCTTTTGCAGATTGCATTTATTATAGGGTTTTGCAAATGTTCCCTCTAGTGTTCAAGGGTGTAACTACAGATCATATGGGAACTACAGCAAAAATGCCTAACCCATCTCTCGGTGTCAACAATGACAATACAAATATTAAACCTAACATAAAAGCATAAATCAAGTACATGCAGAGGAAATGCTAAACAATCTCGCCACAGAACGCAACTGCTAAAAGAGATGGTCTAGAAAAAAATAAATAATATACAAACCAACCACCCACAAAATGTGTTGTAGCAAATTTGTTTCATGTTTTAATTTAAAGGAGAACTATGGGGTTAGTGCTTTCCCCGATAGTTCTCCTTAGGGTAACGGGAGGACACAAACTAGCGTCCTCCCGTCACCCTAAGCTACAGCTTGCGGTATAGTGAGACGCCGCAGCTGAAGCGGATCCCGACAATTATCTCTGGATTCGCCCAGCTGCGTGAGTGACAGCTGCCTCTGCCTATCTAAAGGCAGAGCCAGCTGTACCCGCCCCCTCCCCCGTCCGTTCCGCCAGTCAGCGCTGGCGGATCGGAGCGGGGAATCCAGCCACTCCCCTGTCACGGAAGAGAGCTGCGACAGGATTGAGAAGTGAGCAAACGCTGGTATGTGTTAGCTGACTTCCCGAACAACTGAGCCCACCTGTGACAGTCTCATTGTCACAGGTCGGCTAGAACTATGAGGTGAGTGAAAAGCACTCACCTCATAGTTCTCCTTTAAGTTGGTTAGTTTGGTTTTCTGACAGCTGAGAGCGGTTGTGTAACTACAATAGCTATTAAAGCTGCTGCTGTCAAAAAATGGACCTTGACACAATGTTTATAAACACTGTTCAGAAGCCAGATAGAGGGATACAAGGTGACATTGTTACTTTTGTATTTACTCTTAGATCGTTAGAAGTATTCATTTGGCTTTTATATGTCCCATTCTCATAGATGAAGCAGGCATCTGCCTAGTTGCTGTGATACATCAGGGCTTTTGCAGATTGCATTTATTATAGGGTTTTGCAAATGTTCCCTCTAGTGTTCAAGGGTGTAACTACAGATCATATGGGAACTACAGCAAAAATGCCTAACCCATCTCTCGGTGTCAACAATGACAATACAAATATTAAACCTAACATAAAAGCATAAATCAAGTACATGCAGAGGAAATGCTAAACAATCTCGCCACAGAACGCAACTGCTAAAAGAGATGGTCTAGAAAAAAATAAATAATATACAAACCAACCACCCACAAAATGTGTTGTAGCAAATTTGTTTCATGTTTTAATTTAAAGGAGAACTATGGGGTTAGTGCTTTCCCCGATAGTTCTCCTTAGGGTAACGGGAGGACACAAACTAGCGTCCTCCCGTCACCCTAAGCTACAGCTTGCGGTATAGTGAGACGCCGCAGCTGAAGCGGATCCCGACAATTATCTCTGGATTCGCCCAGCTGCGTGAGTGACAGCTGCCTCTGCCTATCTAAAGGCAGAGCCAGCTGTACCCGCCCCCTCCCCCGTCCGTTCCGCCAGTCAGCGCTGGCGGATCGGAGCGGGGAATCCAGCCACTCCCCTGTCACGGAAGAGAGCTGCGACAGGATTGAGAAGTGAGCAAACGCTGGTATGTGTTAGCTGACTTCCCGAACAACTGAGCCCACCTGTGACAGTCTCATTGTCACAGGTCGGCTAGAACTATGAGGTGAGTGAAAAGCACTCACCTCATAGTTCTCCTTTAAGTTGGTTAGTTTGGTTTTCTGACAGCTGAGAGCGGTTGTGTAACTACAATAGCTATTAAAGCTGCTGCTGTCAAAAAATGGACCTTGACACAATGTTTATAAACACTGTTCAGAAGCCAGATAGAGGGATACAAGGTGACATTGTTACTTTTGTATTTACTCTGCTGTCTTTATCTGCAGATCAGGATGAACTTCAATCTGCATATGATGACAGTTAAAGGAGAGCTATGATCCGCTTCAGCGCCTCAGTAGACCGCAAGCTGTAGCTCGCGGTATACTGTGGTGTCTCAGTATACCGAGAGCTGTAGCTCGCGGTATATTGAGCTTAGGGTGACGGAAGGACGCTAGTTTGTGTCCTCCTGTTACCCTAAGGAGAACTATGGGGAAAAGCCCTAACCCCATAGTTCTCCTTTAAAGCAATCTATAGTGTTAGAGAATCACCAGCACTCCATACAGCGCACAGACCATGTGATACAGCGGATGGTGCTCGTAGTGACAACACGGATGGCGCTGTGCCACAGTTCAATAAGTAATGGAAGTCACCAGCACTCGTTAATGAATGTGCAAGAACCGTAAGCACTTTTATTATTGCACTGAGGAAGGGACCCTACAAGGCCCCGAAACGTTGGCTTTATGACGCTTGTGACACAATAATAAAAGTGCTTACGCTTCTTGCACATTTATTAACAAATGCTGGTGACGCATGAACAAAAAAAAAAAAACCTATTCATTAAGGAAAATAGCACATTATTGCTTAGTAAATTTCTTTAGAACTGAACAAAACTTAAAATTGGTTGTTAAAATTATCAGAAATTAAATGACAATTCTGCTTTAGTGGAAACGCTACATACAAAGTGATAGGTTTCACAGGGGTAACATCCTATTACTACCCTTGGCTTATATGCTGTGCATTAAATAAATAAGAACACTACACCAATACATATAGCAAAAATAAATGTGACTGTTTACAAACATGTCATGGTTACTCAATTCTTTGTGTACATGGAGCAACACAAAATAAATAATAAAGGGTAAGTGTGTTGTATGCTGTAAATGCACATACAATGACATTCTATCATGGATCATCTGCTGGCCAATAATAGTTGTTCATTCCTTGCCTTACAGACTGCTTTGGTTTTTTTTAATAGAGGTTCTGATGTTCTTAACTAACTGTATGCGGCCACACATATCAGCAAATTTTCCAAATTAATGCTGAGACAAGTTTACAGTCTTTTCTTCAGTGGCGCTTACTCTTGCTGATTGTGTCCTAAATAATAAACTGTAGCCTCAAGCAGTTTTTCTCTGAATGCTTATGATGAGATCTCATTCATCTAAATCTAGTGGCCAAAGGAATAAAATAAATCAAGAATTTCCCAAATATAACAATATTTGTGTTCTGCAGATAATTGATGACTCCAGCTGCACTAATTAAAATCCATCTGAGATTCATTAATCTTGGTCACAAGGTCCAATTGCCACAATCCCACACCCAGCATAGACCCTGCACTGTCCTTGCACTTTCCAGGTACTGTCAGACTTTCATTTATAGTGAGAGGAATGGTAAGACAGGAAAGGAGAACGAGGATGCTAGCACAGAGGACAAAATGTTTATATATATTTTTTATATATATATAATTTAAGCTACATGTATAAGAAATTTAAATCTATATTATTAAAGTAATATTGAAAATGATGATAAAATGGAATAAAGGTTTGCCACACTACTGTCATGAAACTGTACTTTTTCATTATCCATGTGTGTATTCCCCTATTCAACCTCCAACCTGCTGCAGCTAAAGAAGGCACCACAGCAATGGATCTAAGGAGTCCTGTGACTTCATCACCACTTAGTAATAAGCAGGGTCTTCTTGCTTTCAGCAATGGGCACATAAATAGAATTGAGGGAGACAAAAGAGGCTTAAGGCCAAGTACCCATAAAGGCTAAACTGTACTGAGTTACTTGCATCTAAGGCTACTATAGCAGCAAAACAAAGTTTACCTCATGCTGTAGTGTTCATCTGAACATGCTTTGATGCAAAACTAAATGTTTCTGTTTTGAGTAGTAAGATAAATGAAAATGTTGAATGCGGCACATCCGAGCATTACTTATTAGAGCTTCTCTGTGAGGTCTACGGAATGCAGAAAAAAACCTAAATGTCCATAAGCACTGTGAGAGCAAAACAATACAACACCAATGAATATTACTCAGGAAGCCATACTGAGACAGATGGGAGATAAAAAAAAGACTGCTTTTTGACACATTTTTACAAAGAGCTAAGCAGGTAGATACAGAGACCCCCGATTTCGCTAGAGTTACTCCTTTAGTAAATCAACTCTACTATATCTATGAGATATACCAACAGACAGCTCTGTGATCCAACACAATGAAAGCCCATATATTTGTCCTCATCCCAAGAAACTCTATGCAGACATGCAAGTCTATTACCAGTGACAGTTTTTGCTCTTATTTAAAATTATAGCAAAAGCTCAAATCATTAAGAAGCAGGAGTAAAAGTTTTTTATTATTATTCCATTTGTTATTTTTCCCGTGTCAACCTTCTCTTAAATGTGCATTCCCAGACAAAACTAGTGGGGAAGGACAAGAACCTCCCGGGGATTCGTTATAGAGTTTTCTTCTCACTTACTGCCATGTTTCACCAGACAGGAAGTGAGTGAAAAATCTGCAACAGGGACACAGACACCATTCAAAAGCTTATGTTGGTTCAAGCATTTTCCTACTCTAGTGGAAAAAAACATATTTAATTCTGTCTGCATTGCAGTTGCAGATTTAACCTCACTTTGTCTGGTAAGATCATAGTCATCATGACAGTGAGGGGAAATCTCTCTAACTGAGCTCTGAATAGCAGTAAAACCTGACAGGGGTTCTAATCTCTACCCACTCTATCCAAAGCAGAAAAGGCTTGGCTACAAACACTTCAAAAAACACAAATATCACTTAAAGTATGGATTTTTTTTGGGTTCACATGAAATGCACATTTAGCTGTTGAAAGCATTACTTTTAATGCATCTTTGAAGTATTAGTAATTCAAATGGCTGGTTTGTTTTCTGCTTGTCTTATTAAACTGCAGTTACCACCAGAGTAGCAATATTTAAAAGTACATCAGCACATGCCTTCACTGGCCAACCACTTTGTCTAGCTGTTGGGAGGGAAGAAAATACCTACAGTAGTACTTCCAGTTTTTAAAAAGCACATGACTAATTTCCCTTCCTTTTATTTGACAGTCATGCGTATGCTCCAACTAAGGGCCTGTGTTGATGGCATGTTCTGAGTACATTCAGAATTCATGGTGCATTTGACTTTCTAACCTGCATTTGACCTGCTTCAAGCGGGTTCTACATTCCCATAGACTTGCATTGGGAAAACCTGGTGGAAGGGAACAAAAGCTCATCAACACAATCCCTAAAGCTTACACTGGTAAGGAAATAAAATATAAGCTAATGGGAAGGGCCACATTACAAGCATGTGTCAACGACCTTTTAGCTTGGGTCAATGGGCAAATGCAGCTTGCTTTCAGGTGTGTTCAGCCCTGTTTTACATCAGTTTGAGATGCTTCTGAAAACATTTTAAGTTCTTTGACAGGTGCATTTGACTTGCAGTTGAGCTCGTTCATTTGAACTGCTTCTGAGCTACATCAACCTGCTTCAAGTTTCTTTTGCATTGCCACTGACTTGTACGGAGGGAGAATAGCAGTTTTAAGGCATGGACAACAGAAAACAACACTGATGCAGTAAATTTGGGCTGTGATGTAAAAGCAAAAATATGATTAAAAAAAAAAAAATTTTATGAATCTTTTATGAATCATTTACATGTCATTACGTTAAAACAAACCAAAAAAAAAAAGCCATGCAAGTTATTAATTTTATTCTTTAGAAGCCAACTGTACATCTAGAACGACTTATTTAAAGAACTTATACGGCATATTTAGCAGATTGTATCCCTCTTGCATCTTACTATTTTTTTAAACACAAATAATTGTATATTATTTTCTCATGAACCATGCTTTTGCAAATATCATCTACAGTTTTGTATTTACATATCATCACTTTAATACAATATTCAAAAAGATGCAAGCTATTTGGTTTATAGCCAACTGTCCTGCTAGAACTACTGGTTTATAGCACTTATACCGAATATGTATTGGATTATATCGCTCTCCATTACATATTGATAATAGGAGTGTTTCAATGGGATGCATGTTAACGATCAATTAAAACCTTGGTTTAAAAATTTCTATATGAGGACAACATTTAATAAAAAGCAAATAATAAAATTAGGCAATGCAAGTCATTAAAAGTGAAGCGCATCTGACATGCAAAAACTGTAACTTGGGTGGAACATATCTTGGGGCCAACATATAATTGAATCAGAGTTACAAAAATTAAACTTCTGAATTGATTCATGACCTAAATACTTGATGTGCATTGCTATGTCCACATATAGACAGATTGCTATAAATATGTGCACCTGTGTATCAAAAGACCAGAGGTAATTAATCAAACAGATATGAGGGCTGCTGCCTCCTTGTGGGATTGTTGAAACCACTATATTATGAATCACAAAAAAGGAAAAATGGCAAAACTATTCTGCACATGGATATGCTGTACTATAGCATAACCGCAACCTTGATGAATCCAAAATACACTTTCAAATGCAATTCAATATTACAGAAGTCCTTGAAGGACCATACCATTCTGGTGAGCAATGGTACTGACTAGGGAGCTAACTGCTAAAGTGCATAATACATTTAAGGATTCTATGAAAACCCTAAGCACCGCCATTATTATTATGAGGACAAATAACAAACCAAAAAAAACCAGCAGTAGTTAAGACAAGTAGTAAGGTAAAGGAGCCAGGAGGTTACAAGATGTTGTAAGACACTTTAAGGAAGAGGAATTTCTGACATTCAGATCACTAATCTAACCTTGACACTCCCAGTATTTACATGAAATAGAGATGTGTGGCATATCAGCGTGAAGAAAGATGATGAGAACGTGATTAGGAAATTAAGGTGGAAGACAATCAAAAACACGGCACATAAAGTGTTACCTGACAAAGTCATAACAGCACCATAAAAACATTATAGCAGATAATAGCAAGATGTAGGAGGGAAAGAAGGATTGGCACTTAAAGTGTATATACACTTTAAATCTTTTTTTTTTTTAATGTTTGGTATCATGTAGCACTGTATACCATTTTCTTATAGTGAAATGCTGATTTTAAAAAGTTAAACCCTGCAGAAAAGCTACCCCTGCACTGCAAGGGTTAACTGCTTGTTTAGTCTAGGGATCGAAAAGAAAGAAGAGTCATCTGTTCCTCGGTCCCATCTGGCTGCTAGTCCAGCCCCCCAGATTAAGCGGTCTAAGGACCTGTGATATCATCACATCTAATACAGCCTATTAGATGTGAAGACGCTGAAGGACATACCACAGCCAGAGCAGAGCGGGAGAGTTGAGTGGTCACTGCCGCAAGACCGAGGATGTGAGTATTTCTTCTTTATTTTGGATACATAGACCAAAGCAAGCAGTTAATCTTTGCAGTACGGGGGGAACCCCACTGCAAGGGTTAAATTCTCAAAATTCTGGAGTTCCTCTTCCTCCTGATTGTCCGGGCACGATGCCATCCACAATTTAATCAGCTCTCGGCATCCGGCATACCATGCCCCAGGCATGAACAACACACAGTTGGTCTCTTTGATGAGCAATGCAATCAAGATTTGAAGATATCTGTTTGGCAGCTTTCGTACATGAAAATGTTGTACACTCTAACAGCGATCTCACATTCCACCGCATTCACAAAGTCAGACAGTAGTGACATTTTGAGTGACATTTGAGGACCGATCAGATGATCCAGGCAGATGGGGTCATGTAGATGGGTTCTCCTGCACATGCGATCTGCGATGCCGATCTGTCCTGGAACAGCTGACAAAGCGTTGCAATGCTTGACCTAATGGGCGGTCACACATTCCACCGCCGAAAAACTAGGTGCAATTACGTTAAAATGTGTGACCACGTGACCGGTCACACATTCCAACGTAGTCACAAACCTTGATAGAACACCGGTATCGGTGTTTAGTATTGGGGCATTTTCATGAATATGGGTACTCATGAAAATGCCCAGTATCGGCAGAGATACCGGTATCGGTATTGGTGCATCCCTACTTTTAAGCATTCAAACCTGGGACACTGCAAATGAGAAAAGGCGTGAGGAGTTTTCATTTTGTAAACTGTAGGATGGTATTAAAGAAAATTAGCCAAAAGGAGGAACTTTATATTCCATGAAAAAAGCCCCATAGTAAGCCCTGTCCTGCATGTCTGTAGAATAAATAATCATTATTGTCACTGAAGTAGCAGTCACTGTATAACTTTATTAGTTGTTGCTGCAGCTGGGAAACAAACAG
>NW_017306468.1:207844-233494 GCF_000935625.1 Nanorana parkeri | reverse complement strand
GGGGGCTGATGACGGGCGGGGGGGGGAGGCGGGGGGGGGGGGGGGCAAAGCATAACACAGGGGGGGCAATTGACCCCCCTTGCCCCCCTGTAGCGACGCCTATGCCTACCCCTGGTCTAGACACAAGGGAAAACCATAGTAAAATGTCTAAATCTGGGGTTTGCATTGTTCTTCACATGTGCCCAGTGAAGGCTAATGCAGTGAAAATGTGGATCTGTGAGCCTAGTATGACACTAAGCAAACATTCAGGAAATGATCAGTACTCGTACTCGCCCAAATGCGACCGATTCCTATCCCGATATCGGAACTTCCAGTACCAGGTAGTCAGGCGGCGAGTCATCACACACTGCCTGGCTTCCTGATTGGCCTGTGAAGCCGGCTCCATACTCATCTTGAAACTGGCTTCCCGGCCAATCAGGAAGTCGGGGGGCGGGTAATGACTCCCGGATTCCTGGCCAATCAGGAAGCTGGACAGCATGTAATGACTCGACCCCCCGGCTTCCTGATTGTCCAGGAAACCGGCTCCATTGCCAATCAGGAAGCCGGACAGCATGTAATGACTCGCCGCCCCGCTTCCTGAATGGCCGGGAAGCAGGCCAACGAGTCATTACCCGCTCCCCAGCTTCCTGATTGGCCAGAAAGCGCCTCCATGCACCCTTGTCACCTGGTGGCGAGGGAGCATGGAACCGGTTTCCTGGCCAATCAGGAAGCCGGGCGCTGTGTAATGACTCGCCGCCCAGCTTCCCGATTGGCCAGAAAGCCAGCTCCATGCTCCCTCGTCACCAGGTGCATGGAGACGGCTTCCCTGCTAATCGGGAACCCGGGTGGCGAGTCAATACACGCTGCCCGGCTTCCTTAATGAGGCTTCTGGTATCGGTGTTGGTGAGTACCGAAAAACCGGTATCAGTGCATCCCTAATCATTATGTTAATTCTTACATTTGTCCAGTATTTCAATCTGAAATCTACTATGCTGGCAATGTACTCCACCCCAGATCCAAAGCAAGGTAATAGGGGCATAGTCATTACATTATATTTAGGAACTGATGGGGATTCATCAGCCAAACACATTTACTTTTTATTTAAAGACTAGCTTTAAACAATGAACCTTGAGGCCTTGTTCACACCAAAAGCAGATCCGCTCAGGTTTCTGCAGTGCAGTGGGTTGTGCGCGTTTTTGATGCGTTCCGGGCTGTTTTTGGTTAAAAAAAATTGTGTTTAACATGGGCTTTCAGTGCGTTCCAGGCATTTGCATGCGTTTTTGATGCGTTTGCAGATCCAGAGCAGGTAAAATAGGGCCTGCTGCAGTTTTTTTACCTACTCTGGAACTGCACGCTGCAATGTGAACTGGAGCTAAAAATACCATTGGAATACATTGGACGCAGTTTTGATCCGGTTTGCAACTGCTCTGCACCTGCTCCGCGCTTGGTGTGAACAAGGCCTTACACTGGTGTGGAAAAGAACACATTTTCAACATCAGTACAGCTACCTGACACAAGTTTCTGACTCCATCCCACGGGGTGTTATAAAAATGGCAGTCATACATTCCCCAGTGACATTTTGTTTGTGAGGCTAAAGCAAGGTTTATATTGCAATCTTAACGGGATCTTTACAAGAAAATTTCTAGGTAATAGCTTGCGCATACATATATTTTTCTGCATCTGACAACATTTTATAGCCTCAGATATTCTATTCCTTGTTACAAAAAAAGAAACGTGTCAAAAAACTTGCTGTTCAGATAAATATCTACAGAAATAGCTATAACTAATGTTAATAACTAAGCTGCCTTGCAGACCATAAATATTAGAAAAAATAAATAACTCCCAGAGACAACTGTGCAATGCACATTATAGCAAAGGCAACATTTAAGTAATCAATCTTGTGCAGCCAACACAGTCATAAGCAGGGTTTATGAAAATACTTGTAAACATTTATTAAATGTAAATCCCTCTTCAAGATCTGTGTTGCAAGTGAAACCTATTTTTTCATACAATTTGGTTTTTGTCATAGGGCAGATAAAAGGTACAGATTTTTTTTTTCCTCTTGCAGCTCCTGTGCATAAGCATCTGAACACTTTAACGATATACACTGGCTTCAAAAGGATAGGACAACAAAATAAAATAACGCACACACATAACATAGGGCATAAATTAGCAAAAAACATATGGTTATTAGCAGGGCTTGAAAACTTTTAGGGTGTCTCCCCAGTCAGTCAAAAATTTCACCAGTCAGCATGACCGGACTATCGGTCTTGCAAATTACGTTAACATTTTTTGGGGACAAATAGAGCTTTCTTTTGGAGGTATATAATCACCTCGGGGGTTATTTTTTTACTATATAATGAAAAAAGTAAAAGGAAAAAAAAAAAAAAAGTTTCCCTACACTGTGTTATAAAACATTTATAATTACCCATATTTTTGGTAAAACATAAAAGTCGGGGTCACGTCGGGTAAATAGACACCAAACATGTCAAGCCTTAAAATTGCGTGCACCCGCAAAAAACGCACATAGGCGACGCTTAAAACGCTTTTACTGCTCATCAGTTTAGTGTTATCGGTGATTGATGGCCCTAAAATGAATGCTCTAACTCCGACGTTTGCGGCGATATGCAACATGTGCGGCACATTAGGCGCAATCGGCGTTTTCGCACATAGGCGCACCTGACGCATATCTGAGTGTGTATGTGGTGGGCGGGGACTTTAAAAAAAATTTATGCTTTATTTTTTATGATTCTTTATTTTTTGTATTACTTTTTTTTTTTGACACACAACTTTATTGCTATTACATCGGGGGCTAAGAAGCCACCTATATAATAGCCAATTTACATGACAGGTCCTCTTTATGAAGACATCAGGGGTCACCAAGACCCCTAATGTCACCTAGGGAGCCCCAGAGAAGCTGATGAAGCAGAGATCTGCTTCATCAGCTTCTGTAGCTGGAGAGTGACACTGAATGCAGGAAGTGATGTAACCTACATCACTTCCTGCATTCGGGGACTGAGAGGAGATCAAAGGGAGTTCATATACTGAACTCCCTTTGATCTCCTGTCACAGAGCCGTGCCGGTCCTGGCCGCATCGGGCACAGCGGATCTCGGGACTGGCAGTGACAGCTGCTAATACAAGCGATCCAGCGTCTCTAGAGACTCCCGATCGCTTGAATGTAAAGCTCCCAGCCGGCCGTGTAATTACAACGGCCGGCCGGGAAGCTGCTCGTCGGGCTCCACCGTCATCTCGCCACAGACGAGTGGACGAGTGGATTTCTCAAGCACTGGTTATTAGTAAATACACAACATTAAAACACAGAAAATATAAGATGGTACAGGGGGCCACTCATAAAATAATATAAAGTTGTTCTAAATAAGGTAGTTCTTCTATATGCAAACTGGGGACTCCCAGATATTTCCAACATTCTGAGTTATAAAAAATATACCATAACAGTAGTAAGGACCATTTGTGAAAATACCACAAAGCTTTTCAGAAAACATATATTTAAGTTAACAAAAATAGTGAGAGTTTTAACAGTATTTTAACTATATGTATAGGCCAATGTTTTCCAACTTTTTTCAATCACAGCACCCTTTAAAGTATGCAAAATGTTGAGGCCTCTCAGTTTTAAATGTAACAAATGTAAAAAACAAAGTGTGACCCCTTCAAAATACATACCAGACCCTTATGCGAAATAGAGGCATGGTATGGTTTTTAAGTGAAGGCTTGCAAAAAAACTTGGGGCTTACCCATTCACATCAGAGTCCTCCCTTCACATCAGAGTCCCCCCTCACATCAGAGTGCTCCCTTTCACATTAGAGTACCTCCTTTACATCAGAAGTCCCATTCCCATAAGAGTCCTACTATCACAACAGGAGCCACAGGTGCAGCAGCATGGCAGAGGGTGTGTGGCAGGCCTGGACAGAGGCAAACTTCTGTATTTTGTAGAATGGATCTCACTCTCCCTGGATTAGTGTAATTTGTTTTCACAGCTAGTCTGCCTGCAGCATGGTAAGAAATGGCGCTGTGTGAAAATTTTGAGGCATCCCTAAGGAAGCCAAAAGCCAAAAGGTTGAGAAAGGCTGGCAAAGGCAATTCTCTAATAATTCAGAAAATGCTGAAGATATCTTTAAAAAACCCACTGTACTTACTGCCAGCTATTTCAATGCATTTGACAATCTGTAATTAATATTTAATTAAATTAATTAGCATATGTGGGCAATTGGTTGCTCCTCCCTCCTCTGGGGTGGAAAGACCCTTTTTTATGATTTACACTCTTAGATCCCACCCTGTAGAGATAAGTTTCAACTCTGAGAAAACAATCTAAGCACCAGCAGATTGAGCATTTGAGAGTTCAGATGTATGAAAGCGCAGTTTAAGGTCAAATGAAAACAGACTTACAGATACATATTGCTCATAATGCTTTTACAGTGTGTTATGGCCTGACTATTTATGACAGGGCTGCATTAGGAGCTTTTTAAGGATTATGGATATTGGAGGTTTTATAATACTTCTGCATTCCTGCATAGCTAGTCTGTGTTCTATTAAAGGTCAACTTCTCTGGCAGCCAACCACAGACATCAAACCTTTTTCTGTTACTGACTTGCACATTTTAGGGAAAATGAGGGTGGCACTGTATTCAATAGGACTTCCTCATTCTTCACAGTCAGTTTGGGGTTCATCAGACCCTCTTATGATCAAAGTTGGGGCTTAACGAGGACCAAAGTTGGGGCTTAACGAGTATGCCAGGACTTGTATCGAGGTCCTGGCATGAACAGGACCTCGATACAAGTATGACATTTTCCTTGTGCTGGGAGTCATTTTCTCCCATGACAAGGTACACCACAGTACTTAATGTTTAAATCTGACTGGTTGCTTTGAAGGAATACTGACTTGACTGAGACATTTGTTTCTTCAAACTGATGAACATAGTATACCATAACCTTAGCCAGTGGTGTAGAACAGAGAATGCAGTAGTAACAATTATGATCACGTGTCACAGAGATAGTGGACCCACTATGTCACCAAGCCCTAAAGAGGGTTCAGGCGTAGGGTCTAATAAACCATCCAGTGCTCATCAAAGTACTCCACGGGGATGATGGAATTTGTCAGGACAGCTGTGGCCCTTGCTTACACTAAAACTGGCAACACACAATTAGCAAGCGAGGTCATAGCCAAACAGGCAAATGATCAGGGTAGGTGGATAATAGAGATGTTTGAGAAACTGGCAGGTCGTAAACAGATGTCGGAACTGGAACAAAGATCATTGGTAAAGGAGTCTGAGAACAGATGCTGAGATTTCTTTGCTCAGGCAACTCCCATTTTTAAGTGTTTAACAGCACTTGTCGCAAACAGCCAGCAGAGGGAGTGTAAGAACATCTAAACATGTGGACTGGAAAGACCAACAGAAGGTTTCTGTGAGGTTCAAAAGCAGGTGCAGAGAAGAACAGTAACCAAAGATGGTTTGAAACAAAAGATGTGACACCAGGGCACCAACACCACATACTTTAAACCACTGTTCCTGCCAGCTTCAGTAAGCTACTCATTTCCTACCATCTACTTACCAACCCAGCTCCATGTAGGGCAAGAAAGTATTGCTGGGATTGGATTTGGATCGAGAAGATTTAGAGAGATATGTGGCATGCATAGTCAAGATTGCTTTGCTCCAGAGTTAAAGTTTAGATACTAAAGTAATGTAACCCCGATTAAGTTTAATATCTAATATTACCCCCCCTCCTAGGTCCGCTGCAGCTCTGGTTTCTCCAGCTGACCTCAACTCATAGCTGGATACAGTAGAGATGTGGAGGTCAGCAGGAGGAACCAGTGCAAGCTTCACTTCACAGAAGGATTTCTCAAGATCAGAATAGCATTAGGCGACACGCAAAGCGGAAAAGAGAGTGTTTATTTTTTTTTACAGGTATGGCTTGATTTAAAACTTTAGTATTGAACCAGGGTCCATTTAAGTCTGTGGGAAACATTATGTCATACAAAAGTCACATTATCCTATTTCATCAGTGGTCGACTACTTCCATACAGCACATCTCATCAGGAGTCTTAGGCCTAATATCAACAGCTAGTTACATTCTTCCCTACGAGTTCTTGTATGCTCTTCTTTGGCCACTTATGACCACAAAAACAGTGATAGTTGCCAATATTTCCTCCTCTTGTACATTATTTATAAGACATTGTTGATGGCATTCATCTATGATAATCATCATTACTTACACAGTAATCTCTTTCTTGTCCTTTTTATGAACATATTTAGATCTCAAGGGACAGAAGTTTGCCTCCATTCCAAGTGATTGTGTTGTATGATAAGGAAAGAAAAACAGTATAAATGACACTATTTGTTTAAAAAAAAAAAGGGAACACTCTGACCTACTCAGATACTTCAGTGAATGAAAATTCCATTAAATGCAGGTAATTAAAACACTTATAGAGGCAAGGCAATATTTACTGCAGTGTTAGCTGCCATAACTTTGTGATTGCCAGCAGCCACAACCATTTCATGAAGCGCAATACATAATCAACATTTGTCAGAAGCGATCTGGCGACAGGTAAGTCGCCAGGATCGCTTCTGTTGTAAAGCGTCGTCAGTCACGAAGGGGTTAATTAGCTTTTACCTTCAAAGTATTTAACAAACCAGTCCAGCATAATTAATAATAGCATATACTGTAAAATTACACTCAGGACAAAATAATCAAAGTTTTGGGTCCTAAAAAAAGCCCCTTATGTATTAATAACCAGCCTATTAGGATGTGGTACTAAGAAATACGGAAACCAACTCCCGAACTGTCAGTTTTGTACCACAGCAGAAATTACATCATATGCTGCAGACAAAGCATGCGCTATTATGATCTGATCCTGGCTAGTGCAAGTAATCAGAAAGCAACAGAGACTGGAAAATTCTAACAAATATACCTTCTAGTGTTTTTAATTATATAAACCTTACAAATGTAGGTTGCCATGGTCATATCAACTAGTCGTTATATATGTCTAAAAAAAGCTAACACTGCATTATATACTGTATATCTATATATAGATATATCAATATATAGATACACATATACATATATACATATTGTCCAACTCCAAGCTGTATAAACTTTAAGGCTTATCGGATTTACCTCCTCATGTATCACTCCCCCCTCCCTTTTAGATTGTAAGCCCCCACGAGCAGGGCCCTCCTTACCATCTTGTCTTGAATTATATTGTAATTGTAATGTCTTCCTTATATTGTAAAGCGCTGTGCAAACTGTTGGCGCTATATATATCCTGTATAATAATAATTTAAGTATATCAGGTGATATGTATTTGTGTAATAAGGTAGGGTGTGGCCTAAGGAGATCAAAACCCAATATCAAGGTGTGCATCATAATTATACAGCTTCTTTTCCTCACGGAAAATTGTCCAAAAAAGATTTGACTGCGAAAAGCCAAAAATTGTAAAAGTATTTTAGTGGGGTGCAGTACTCTTGAAAATGCTAAGACATTGGGGCGCGATCACAGAACCCTCAAACTTTTTGTTGCAAATAGTCAACAGGGTCGCAAGAAATGTGTTGAGAAAGAAAGACGCAAATTAATTGCCAAAGATTTGAGAAGAATCAAACGTGAAGCTTCCCAGGAACCCATTATCCTCCAGTGCTGTCATATTCCAGAACGGCAACCTGCCTGGAGTGCCCAGAAGTACAAGGTGTTCAGTGCTCAGAGACATGGCCAAGGTAAGGAAGGCTGAAACCCGACCACCATTGAACAAGACACATAAGTTGAAACGTCAAGACTGGGCCTTGAAATATCTAAAGACAGATTTCTCAAAGGTTTTATGGACTGATGAGATGAGAGTGACTCTTGACGGACCAGATGAATGGGCCCGTGGCTGGATCAGTAACGGGCACAGAGCTCCACTTTGACTCAGACGCCAGCATGGTGGAGATGGGGTACTGGTGGGCTGGTATTAATAAAAATGAGCTAGTTGGACCTTTTCGGGTTGAAGAAGGACTCAAAATCAACTCCCAAACCTACTGCCAGTTTTTACAAGACACTTTCTTCAAGCAGTGGTACAGGAAAAAGTCTACATCTTTAACCACTTGCTGACCAGGTGTTAAGACCCCCTTCCTGGCCAGGCCATTTTTCAGTATTCAGCGCTGCGGTACTTTGACTGACCCTTATTCCGTCATGCAACGCTGTACTGAAATGAATTGTATACCATGTTTTGGGGACAGATAGAGCTTTCTTTTGGTGGTATTAAACTACCACACTCAAAATTGACCATAGGCGACGCTTTAAAAGCTTTTACAGCTCATCAGTTTAGTGTCATCAGTGATTGATGGCCCTAGAATTATTGCTCTCACTGCGACGTTCGCGGCCATATGCAACATGTGCAGCGTAATGGGCGCAATCGTCGTTTTTGCAGGCATGCACCCCTGACACATGTTTGCATGCGTGTATGTATGGGTGGGAACTTTTTAAAAAAAATTATTTTTAATGTGTAACTTTACATTTTTTGGGGGGAAACTTACATTTCTTTTTCCACTTAACTTTATTGCTATCAGATAGGGGGCTATCGGCGGATCGCTTGTATGTTAACGGGCATCGCTGCCCGTTTTTAAATTGACGGCGTTTCCCGCTTGCGCGCGCCCTGTGTAAGCACGGCCTGTTACATCCAGGAAGCTCCCGGCTGGCCGTTGTACATATAGCAGTTAAAGAACACCATGATATTGATGCAGGACAATGCTCCATCGCATGCATTGAAGTACTCCACTGCATGGCTGGCCAGTAAAGGCCTTAAAGATGAAAGAATAATGACATAGCCCCCTTCCTCACCTGACCTAAACCCTATTGAGAACTTGTGGGCTCTTCTTAAATGGGAGATTTACAGTGAAGGAAAACAGTACACCTCTCTGAACAGTGTCTGGGAGGCTGTGGTTGCTGCAGCACAAAAAGTTGATCGCCAACAGATCAAGAAACGGACAGACTCCATGGATGGAAGGCTTATGTTATTGAAAAGAAGGCGGGCTATATTGGTCACGGATTTTGTTTTTGAAAATTTAAGAAATGTTAATTTGTAAATTTTGAGGTGTTTATTATTCTCACTTTAACAGATGAAAACAAACAAGTGAGATGGGAAAATGTTCATTTTCCATTTAGTTGCATAATAATTGTGCACACACAGATGTTCTCCTAAGAAAGCCAAAACCTCACTTTTACTTTCTTTAGTATTCATGTTTGAGGTTTATTAACATTTTGGATTGACCGAGAGCACTGTAGTTCAATAACGAACAACTGCATAAAAGGAAGCGATTGGGCGTTTAATAGGCACACACTTCAAGATAGCAGCTATAAAGGGCCCATGGGGAGGAGAGTCTGTTCACAAATGTATGGTATGAACAGGGAACATAGAAAACTATTGTTATTTATGCGCCCTGTTTACACCACACATGTGCAGTGATGTGCAGAAAAATGCAGCTCAACAGACATGGTGTGAAGGCTCACATTAAATCAATAATGGCATAATGGGACATCACTGGTCTAGAAAGTCCCTCGGGCAAGCCCTGCTGGGAGAAGAATAGGGTGATTTCTTGGGCAGGTTAGTCTAAAAGGTTAAAAAGGCAGTCAAACACTTTCCTAGGCAGTCCTGCACACCTTATTGGCTAAGCTCATACACTCCGCAGGGCAGTCTCACACTCCTTCTTTGACAATCTCTTACAAATTTCTATGTAGTCTCAATCCACGTCAGGTTCTCTTCACATTCAGAACTCCAAGGATTTTGTCAGCTAAATTCATGTTTTGAACTCAAAAACAAAGGCGATGGTGCCTTATGATGCAAGACCGCACTTTCACAAGCATACCTTCACAACGACCCTTACAACAGGCAACTGAGTATTAAACAGTTGCAAGGGAACGACACTATGAGTAGCTCTATGAAGTTCTGTTATCCTGTAAAAGAAAAACAACAAGTAAAGTAAAAAGTATACTTACCTGTCCCAGGGCTTAAGATTCTTTGGCTTTCAGGAGTTTAATATAAATGTTCTGTGGTTTCACCTGCTGGTTCCTAAGTCAATGCTTTGTCCCTGCAGAGCTGTAGTGACATGGTGGCCAGCAGGAGGAAGCACAGTGCACAGCAGAGCACAAAAACAGCAAAACTGAGCTAATTCCTTTAGGTCAAGAATCAGTAATCTATCTACACCTAAAGGGCATTATCGGCTGCATACAATGCCATTTTGAAATCTTTACCTTTAAAACATGTCTTAGTTAGGTTCATCGCTTTATGGGGACTGAATTATGATGAGATTACATATACAGATTTCAATGCCAGGAAATTCCCTACCTTTCAGTTGAACCAAAACATTTTCAAGAATACACAGCAGGTTCAAGTTCTAATGTACTACTTCCCATTCACTTTTACTGAATGCCAATTATTCAGATTTAAAGTGAACCTATGTATTCCCCAAGCATGAAAATATAAGGGTTTATGTATCAATGCTTTTACCTAAACGTCACACAACATTCACCAAGGATTCACACATTTTCCAAATGAATCCAATTAAAATAATGTGTACACCTTGGGTGAAAGTTGTGTGAATCTTGGGAGAAATTGTTTTAAATAAACAGACACTAGTGTTACCGTCAGAATCAGCAGTTTTAAATGCACTCCTAGTGTTAGGGTACAGAGACGCAAATGGCAGAGGTGTCTTTGGCAAACATCTTTGCTTCATTTTATGATGCAGAAGTTTGGAGATGGCAACACTCAACAGGGAATAACTGGGTCTCTGGGGATAGCATGGTGTACATTTATGTTCACTGATTCTACATTAGTGCATTCTTTATAAAATGAATAGTTTATAGTCCTTGAAAACACTGGAAAAGAAATAAGTTGTTTTGACTGCACTCTACAAATGTCATTACAGTTCAATAGATGGACTTTGGTCTAGCAGTTTGTGAAGGTGGAAACTGGGTGACCACTATACTTCTGCTCTATAAGCAGGGGTCTATTTCTATGTAAAACAGAAACCCACTTGACTACAAACAGATGCCATGTTCAGGTATTCAATAAGCATTTATAGAGTTCTTAAAACTCCCATTAGACTGAACATCTCAGTACAAGCTGGCACCGTTTCTGACACATCATGATGACTGACAAGACAGCTTACACAGAGAAAAACTGGAAATCACTACTGGATCATGAAAGGCAAGAGTTGTTTACTTCTTCTACACATGTCTATGACTCATGCAGACTTTATAAAGAGTTTTTCTTGTTAAGAGCATGCATCGCATGTAATGTGTAACACTTACAGGCATTTATTAGCTCTTACAGAGATCACAGTACTCCACCTTCTTTCCAGAAGGACGGAGTCATCTTTGTTCAAGCACTATCTAGGGTCAGCATCTACGTCTCTAACCGAGATGCTGGCTCAAAGATGACATATGTAAATCATTGCGCCATTGCAGTTCTTGCCTCAGTTGGCATTTGTATGACAGTCTCTCACTTTGTGACTTTCTACAAAGTTGTAGTCTGATCAGTGGAGAGGAGACTGAGGCTTCCTCCTGGAGACTATTGGCATTTTCTCTGCCTAGGAGCAGTCACTGGACTGGAGGCCAACTTTTTCATGGTGAAGTAAACAGCTTTTCTGAAGGAAATGATGCCATTGCTTTATAATGTGACATGTCAGAAATGCATTAATACAGACTTGTAAGGCTACTTAAAGGTCTATGGCCAATAAGGTCTATAATTTTTACAAAAAATGCCTTGGAATTATGTGGGCAGTTACAATCTTCAAAATTAATGACTTACTGCAAAAATACAATAATATTTTGCTACGTGGCATAGTCAGGTGTGGTTTAGAAAGTTTTAGGAGTGAAAAATGTAACAATGAATACAACAATGTTGTCTTTTTTCCAAAAAAAACTATTACCCAGAATGCAAAACAATATCATTGTTAAAATGTAAAGAAAGTTACCAGTGAGCAGATCAAGGCTGGTGATTGCTCTGATTTAGACACATTACAATGTCACCTTTGTGCCAAAATGCTGAAAAATCCTTACTGATATACTCATGGATGATGCCATCAGACAGCTTCTGCAGCCCTAGGCCTTGGCAGAACTGTCAGTGTGATCCCACTATCCCCCTCCCTTTCCCTTCATGTTTGGATGTGTATCATCTATGGGATGAAAGTGGCCTGCAATAAATTACTGCAGTGTCGCCTAACAGAACGTTGCTTTCTAAACAAGTGTCATGATTTGCAAAGGCAGGATGAGGACACAAATGAGAATCCAAAAGGTGAGTGTCTAGAGGAAGATGTTTCTGACTGCAGAAAAGCGGGCCTTTTTGTTTGATTTGATCTGCACGGGAGAAAGGCAATTATGTTATGATAAGGCAGGAATTACTTTTTCCTTTATATTCTCCAACTCAGCGGGACAGAAGGACAAGGCTTTATATCCTCAAGATGTGAGGTTTTTTTTTACCCCCATGCAACACTTGGTGGTCCTTATTTTTGCTCTGTTAAGTGTATTTAAGTGTGATTTAATGAAAAACAATTTATCTGTAAGATTAAACATGAGCCACACGCAATCATATGAAGGAGACAAGTTAAATAATTTGGCATTCCCATGGGGTAAAAAAAAAAAAAAAATCCATCTGACTAAAGCCATTACACAAATACAAGGATGACTTCTTAACATTGCAACCCTAATTTAGCAACTGCTATTAGCACTTCCAATGCTAAAATCTATACCTTCATATGAAATAATTTGCTACAAGAAAGCCATTATATCATAATTAATTCAAAGTCAGGAATAGAAGATTTTACCAACAAGTTAAGCATAATATAACAGCTTCCAGTTTACATAAACACTTTGCTATGAGAAGGGGCATATCCATAGTAGTTAAGGTGCACTTAAACTTAGAAATAGTAGTTGTTACAGTACACTTACTTGTACTTGCATCCTTTTTGGGGCCAAATCACACTATGGTGTTACAAAAATGTGGTAAAAAAACATGCTACTGCAAGACAGGGCAATGCATAGAAAATCACCAGCACATTATACACTTCTCTAAAGCTTCTTGATACAGGGACATATCAGAGCTCTTTCATCAGCGCTGATGATGGTGCTTCAAAACATTGCTGTATTTAAGTGACTAAAAAAAAGCATTTTTGTCCAACCTGTGAAATGTGTTTCTTCGATATCACCACAGAACACAGGCTACTTTAAATAACAGATGGGTTATGCAGAGACCTTCCGCTGACTGGACACTAGCAAGTCAATCAGAGCTGTATAACCCCTCCCACTCTCGCCATGGCTCAGTTTTGTAGCCAGCAATATACAGTGAATCACCCCAAAAAGAAAAAAACATAGAAGGGTGTCCTGCCAAAAATAGATTTTACCGATAAGACAACAATTCTGTTTTCTTGAACACACAAAAACGCATATTACAAAACACATAAAACAAACCCTACCACCCTGCCATCCGGTTGCCATTCTCCATTGATGGGGTTGTTGGTGGGGAGGAGGGCGCATTGTGGAACCTGACCTTGGGGCAGCAGGGAGTGTAAACCCGGCCCTCACTGTGCCCTTGAATGCAGGGAGACAGCCGTAATGCGATTCAGCGCGTTCCGGAGGCTGGCTACTCTAGAACGCACTTATTATGGCGTGAACCAGCCCTTAGAAAGAAAAGAAACACCTGTATAAGTAGCCTTAATCAAAGTTGTTCTTCTCTGACCTGGGGTAACTACTAGCTGTAAGGCAGATAACTAGAAATAAAGAGGACATCAATTTTGCAGGTCCAGTCTAAATATATCCTTCCTAAAAATGGCCACATTTTATTTCTTTATGACAGTGTGACAGATTCCCTATAAGAACTAATATGTAATCACAGGCTTGAACAAAAATCTAGCCAAACAGAAGAAAAAAAAATCTCTCAATTACATGTCGTTTTGTAGCCGTTTTTAATATTGGCTCAATTTGAAAAACAGCATAAACTCAAAACAAGTAGAACTGCCAATTCTTTTCGATAATGGCTATGTGCATTTAACAGTAGAAAGAATATGGTTGCCTTCCAATTTCCAAGCAATCAAAATGCTGTAAACATCTATAATTACTCAGAATTGTAATGCTATAAATTAGATCATATTACCGAGTATAGAACAGCATTGCTTTTTCTACAATGCCTGCTCTGCTTCATATTTTGTCTGATAATTGTTTTAGCGACATTTACCTTTGCAATGAACTCTGGAAGTCCTGATAGAAAATAGAGAGGAAAGCTATGATCTGGAAAGAATACTTGGAGTCATACAACACATTAACTGTTGTAAAGATTAAAAGGTGAGGCAATAAAAGTTATAGGTTATTTCTTTTTTGGCCTTTTACTTGACAATGCATTGGTAAAATTAGCATGACCGCATATGATTCTTTTGTATGCTGAGGTTGGGTACTCTTGACCTATGGAATAATCAGAAGGAGATTTGGCTTTTTAGAATCTTTCTATGTACAGTAGCTAAGAGAAACTGGCCATAAACAGAAAAGAATATTTGACCATCACAAAGCTTTTTTTTTTTTACCCGACATTAAAACTGCTATTCCAGAAAACAGTGTTGTCCCACTTTTTCTCGTTATGGGAACCCTCAAAAGGTTAAAGTGTATGTACAGCCCCAATTTCAAAAAAAGCTGGGATGCTGTGTAAAATCTACATAAAAACCGAATGCAATGATTTGCAAATCTTATAAACCCATATTTTATTCATAACAGAAAATAGAAAACAAATCAAAATGTTTAAACTGAGAAAATGTACCATTTAAATAATTTTTTGGTAAGTTTCGAATTGTTGGCAGCAACCCATCTTAAAAATTTGGGACAGGGCAATAAAAAGCTGGTAAAGTAAGTGGTACCAACAAGGAAGAGCTGGAAGAACATTTTGCAACTAATTAGGTTAATTGACAATAGGTCAGTAACATGATTGGGTATAAAAAGAGCATCTTAGAGAGTCAGAGAGTCTCAGAATTATAGATGGGCAGACGTTTACCAATCTGTGAAAAGCTGTGTCTAAAAGTTGTCAAACAATTTCAGAATAATGTTCCTCAATATAAAAATGCAAAAACTTTAAATATATCATCATCCACAGTGCATATCATCAAAAGATTTTGAAAATCTGGAGAAATCTCAGTGCACAAGGGACAAGGATGAAACGCAATAATAGATGCCTGTGATCTTCGGGCCCTTAGATGGCACTGCATTAAAAACAGGCATGATCCTGTGATGGACATCACTGCATGGGCTCAGGAATACTTCCAAAAATCACTGTCTGTGAACACAGTTCAGTTTGCCATCCAAAAATGAAAGTTAAAGCTCTATCATGCAAAGAAGAAGCAATCTCTGGGCCAAAGCCCATGTAAAATGGTCTGTCGCAAAGTCAAAAACTGTTCTGTTGTCAGACAAATCAAAATGTGACATTCTTTTTGGCAACCATGGAAGCTGCGTCTTCTGAACTAAAGAGGAGAGGGACCTTTTGGCTTGTTATCAGCGTTCTCTTCAAAAGCCTGCATCTATGATGGTATGGAGGTGCATTAGTGTGTATGGAATGGGCAGCTTGCACATGTGGAAAGGCACCATCAATGCTGAAAGATACAGGTTATAGAGTAGCATATGCTCCTATGCAGACAACGTCTTTTTCAGGGAAGGCATTGCACATTTCAGCAGGAGAATGCTAAACCGCATCTATGACAACAGCATGGCTTCCCAGTAGAAGAGTCCGGGTGCTTAACTGGCCTGCCCGCAGGCCAGACCTTTCACTAATTGAAAATATTTGGCGCATCTTCAAACAAAAAATACGACAAAGTCCCAGGACTGTTGAGCAGTTAGAATCCTATATCAGGCAAGAATGGGACAACGTTCCTCTCCTTAAACTCCAGCAACAAGTTTCCTCAGTTCCCAGGTGTTTACAGAGTGAAGTTAAACGAAGATGGATGCTACACCGTGGTAAACATGGCCCTGTCCTAATTTTTTTGAGAGGTGTTGCTACCATCAATTTTAAAATTACCCTATTTTTTCTTAAAATGGTACATTTTCTCAGTTAAAACATTTGCTATGTTTTATATTTTCTATTGTGAATAAAATATGGGTTTAGGAGATTTGCAAATCATTGCGTTCTGTTTTATGTAGATAAAAATCTAACAACGAACTTTACTTATTTGCTCCATTTTGATCTGTTCAGGTGTACCTAAACCCCAAAACAAAACTAATATAACACCATGTGACGGTTCATAGAGGAGGTGGCTTCATGAGTTTTCTTCTTTTCATGCTTTTTTTCTTTATTTTTACCTGGTGATCCAGTCAGTAACACACTTCCTGTCCTAGGGTGACAATGCTCACTCACAATATTGTATCTATGGAGGAGCAGCATTGTCACACTAGGGCAGGATGAGTGTTAGGATCACAGAACATCTTCCCTGCCTCCTCCTCAAAATTACATAAGATTAATTTCAGAGAAGATTGCTGGGAAAACTGAGAACATTGTTTGATATATCAGTTCAGTACACGGGAAGTGACATGGACACTGGAATTCTGACGAGATCAACAGGTAATTTTGGTACTTGCAGAAAATGTACTAAAAAAAGAAAATTAATGCAGTCACCATATCTAATGACTGGTAAGCTACAATATATTACATTTTTGGTTTTAGGTATCCTTAAAATATACAATTGGAAGCATTGTGTTATATCCGTTTAATAAGTGCAAATAAATACCTGTTGATATGGTCAGAAATTCAGAGCAATCCTGTGTCTGGTAAACATTTGCTATGCTGTGATCAGCCCTTCAAACTTTTAGTTTGGACTAAAGAACAATTAGCCCCTATGTTGTGGAGATGAAGAGAATTTGAAGGATTCAGTTGTTCAGAAAAGGGCAACTGGACAGGGCTACAAATAATAATGTCTAAAAATGAAATCCACACAGTGTTCTAAACCGAATCAAATGCTCGTGGTGACAGCAACGGAGGGTGCCATGCATTTTAGGACCACATAGGGACCCTTCCTCAGTGAACACAGTGGTTACTGTGTGCTGGTGACCCTTTTTGTAACTGAACAGGGCTAGTCAGTCCACAAAAAAGCTGTGTGTTGTCAGTCCACAACAAGAAATTAGCAGCCGAGTCCATTTCTGGCACAACAACAAGAATGTTTCTGTACATGCAGGGTCTTTATTGACATATAACATAAGAAAAAGTGCATATATTGCAGAGATGGGGTAATTAGGTGCTCTGGATTACAATAACCAATTTTTCCAATATATAATGTAAAACTAAGCACATAAATGGTAGTTTTTCAATAAACAGGAGGAGCAAAGAAGAGCCACCCCCACCAAAAAAACTGTAACTCTAGTTACACTAGTTAATCCAGATTGGTACAAAATTAATTCAGATGAGTTGTTGTGGTTGATGCACTGTGTTTTTTGCACTGTTTTACTGAATAGGTCTATATATTTCACAGCTATAGTAAAGGCCCATGGTAGATGCCCTCCTCATCCCAAGGTCACAGCATTTGCATTAGGGATGCACTGATACTAGTATCGGTGCAGAAACTGGGCATTTTCTCGAGTACCTATACTCATGAAAATGCCTCAATACGAAGTGTCAACACTGGTGCTTTAAATTTTGGAATAGATTTAGCTGCCTGAGGTCCTGCACTTCCTGGGGACCTCAGGCAGCCTTGTGCGGACCTCGCAGCTGCTGTCTTTGACAGTGCCGGTCCAGCTGCACATCTCCTCCTCCTTCCCACTACCCGCAGATACCGGCACAGCCCTGGACAGCCTCACACCGCCCATACAACCCTGGAGAAGTCCACACCGCCCATACAGCCCTGGAGAACCCGGGCACCCATCGGTAACACCCTGGAGAGACCCACAGGCAGCCCTGGGGAGACCCAAACGCAGCCCTGGGGAGACCCAAACGCAGCCCTAGTAAGCCCCGCATGCAGCCCTAGTGAGACCCGAATGCAGTCCTAGTGAGACACCGCACTGCATAGCCGTATAATGGATTGCTGGGATTTGTAGTAATCTATAGCTGATGGTATTCTGCATTGCTGTATAAAGTATTGCTTGGAATTGTAGTCTCTCTACAGCTTGGAGTCAGTGGCAGAACTACCAGAGTCACAGGAGCTGTGACTGGGCCCTGGTGCTCCACCACTGTCCTAAAATCATTAGTCTGTATTGTTTTAGGAAAAAATGCCATAGGTTACTTTTAAAAAAGTGTTGGTAATTGGTATCGGCAAGTATTTGAGGAGCAGTACTTGGTCTTGAAAAAAATGGTGTTGGTGCATCCCTAATTTGCATTATTTGAAACCAGCTCCTACAGTCCAGAATGGCTGTCCTCTCACTAGGTAAGGTTTAGCTTCTATAGATCTGTTAATACAAATACTTATTCTATCTGCACAACCAAAATGAGTAACACTCTTGCTCTTGCACACGATGCTAAAGCAAGCATTCATGTAATCAACACACATGAGGAAAAAACCCACACTAAATTTCAAGCATATAAAGGACAGAAAGAAAGGACAGAAGGAAAGAAAGTCTGTACTCTGTTGCTACATAGTGAAAGACCTGATGGAAGGTAATCAGTCACAAAATCTGAATCACCATGGAACCTGTGGGTTGGTTTTGACCTACTACACTGATGTGAACAAAATCTTTTTCCTTTTAATAGGGAAACTGTTTAAGTGTAGCTGGTGTAACTGAAGAGGTAAAACTTGTGTTAGATCTGTTCTGTGTTAAAGTATGATGTTTTAGCTTGTGCCTCTAATGTATATCATGGTGATACCATGCTAGGTCACTAAACCTACGGTAGCAAAACCCAGATGTGACCCAGAAACCCAGGTGTTCAGGAAAAGTGCTGTTAAGGGTGAGGATTGATGAGCTAATCAATCTGTCACACTCAGATCCTCAGCAGGGTGGTTGGAGTGGAGCTGGAGGTGGATAATATTCAGAAAGCAAGCACATGCTTAGTGTAACCTGAAATTGATGCTGACATTTTCAATTGTGAAAAGAAATTTTTTCCTAAGTAATACAGGAAATAACTCTTCTAACCTTCCGGAGGATGTCAGATAATCAGAGAGCTTATTTTCCAAAAGCAAACTTTTCAAAGATGAATTATGAATAATCAGGCGTTTCAGATGTGTGTTATATAGGTTTGAGTCAGCAGTTTGTTGGTTTAGTTTGAACTTAAAAAAGGAAGAGAGAAAAAGATATTGATAGCATCAAGTCTCATTTAAATGAATGTCATTATATTTTCGAGAAAAATGAAACATTCATCTCTCCATGGATATATTTACTGCCTGTTATAATGTGCCCATTTTATTGGAATTCACTGAGCATGTTCTCAAAATAACTAATGCCAGGATGAACAAAAAAAAATCTTTACAGTAATGAATGGTCTATGCAGTATGTTAGATGTCCACAGAATGCCACATCAAAGAGAAGAAGGTGTTGGGTAGTTTGTTTGCACTTCAATACATTGAGAGTTTGGTCATACAGAACATCAATAGCTTTACACCTGTTACCATGGGGTTACTATAGTAGGTGAGATAGCACTTAAGTCTGTAATGTATAGCACCTGAAAAAACAAATTAGTCCCTTATAAATAATTTATCACATACAAAAGATAGACTTAAATGTAACCATTAACTTAAACTTACCCATTAATCTATTTCTTAAAGGAGAACTCCAGGGAAAAATTATCTTAACCCTTGCAGTGGGGCTACCCTTGCATTGCAAGGGTTAAGTGCTTGTTATTTTTTTGCTCCTAGACAAAACAACGTTATACGCACCTGAACTTTGCAGCCTTCTGGCTGTTAGATCAGTCCCTTTGGCTTTTCTCCTCCTCCGCTCCGTAATGTCCCTTGGCGATTTCACGTCCAATATACTGTACTGGACATGATGACTCATGGGATCTTAGACCGCTGGAGCAGAGGCGGGAGAGAGGCTTTAGGGACAGCTGCGAGATTCGAGCGAGCATAACTTTATTTTCCCTCCTGGAAGAAAACGAGCACTTAACCCTAGGAATGCGGGGGTAGCCCTACTGCAAGGGTTAATATCATTTTCCCCCACACCATCTTTAAACTTCATTCAATAATCCTAAACCTGAACCTAACCATTATCACTTGTATTGTCATGTCACTATGCATTATCTGTCGAACTACTACACTGAAATCGGTGTGAATATTTTTAACTTTCAAAGTACAGTAATACCTTGGTTTACAAGTAACTTGGTTTGAGAGCGTTTTGCAAGACAAGCAAACATTTATGAAAAATTTTGCCTTGATATACAAGCAAATGTCTTGCAATAAGAGCAAAATTTTTTAGAAAAGCACCACCCGAATAAGGCTGTAGCAGTGCAAGCGATGAGTCTGTTTAACGACAATGCAATGTCACATTGGATAGATTCCTTGTTAAGGTTTCACGAAATGAAAAAGATTCCATTGAGTCAAGAGATAACAGTGATTCCGTTAGTGATAGTGAAAGTTGTCCTACACAATAATCCTCCTCTCTTGTCCCTCTCACACCGGCCACAAAGGTACCTGTAATTGGTTTATTTGTCTTTATATTTTGTACAGTATTATATTACAGTACAGTATTGTAATCATTTTATAAGAATATTTTTGGGTTGTGGAACGAATCATCTGAATTTCCATTATTTCCTATGGGGAAATTCGCTTTGATATACAAGCGCTTTGGATTACAAGCATGCTGCCGGAACGAATTATGCTCGTAAACCAAGGTATTACTGTACTGCAATTTTTGTGTGAAATGAAACTGAAAGCAAAGAGCTGAGGCAAGTGACTCGGTTTCTACCATTCTCCACAAAAGGTTAAAGCAAATTTATATCCAAGAACAAGAATATATTGTAATATATGTAATATATTGCAGCTTACTAGTCCTTAGAAGTGGTGGCTGCATTTGTTTAATTTTTTCAGCTATTTCTCCTTTGTTATCACCTTGTAATTCCACGAATAACACTTTCTGTCCCTGGGTGGATATGTTTACTCTTTCACTGTATCTAAGGAAGGAGCCGTGGTTGCCAACCAGGCTGGACAACTAATATGTCTGCTTTTGAGCATTTCCATTACATAATGGCTAATGGAATTAGTAGTTCACATAAGATACATTACTGCATTTCCGATAAGATCAACAAGTTTTCTCTGTACTTGCATTTGTACTTGCTAGAAAAATGAAAACAAATGCAGCCACCAAACGTAAGAACTGGCGAGCTGGAATATATTATATTCTTCTTTTTGGGTCTTTTTTCTTTTAGTTATGCATTACATGGGCAGGTCGTCGCAATGAAAATTATAGATGAGGATATATTAGTCTATAATCTTAAGCACTTGGACCCACTAGGACCAGTCAACTGGACTGAAGTGGTGCATGCATGGTAAAATGTTCCTTCCCTTAGCCTGCATTCACACCTGAGCAACAAGAAAAAGTGTGTGTTTTCAGCGTGTTTTTGTGCAGCACGTTTTTGCACATATATAAAGTCACACTTTTTAATGTGCAGGTTGGGCACGCTGATGTCAACGGACAGAAGCGTGTAATACATGCGTAAAGATATGCACAAACAAAAACACGCATTTTCTATTGAATTCTATGGGACCAAGAAGCGCATAATCTGCCAAAAAGACGCTCATGTACTTGCGACAAGCGATGGGTGTTTTGCTACAGGCGACATGACACCAAGATGTGAACATGACCACTGAAATTAATGGGGGGTTTTTTTGGAGCAGAAAAAGCGTACAAAACGCTCAGTGTGAATGAAGGCTGAGGCAGCCAGGTAGCAATAAGAACAAGGCTGCAAAACCTCTGTGTGTGTGATCCACACATTGAAAACTGACAACAATCGTATCACCTAGAAGATGGTCTGAGCATTTTATATAGTGATATAATTGCCAGTCTCAGGCCTCTGCACTTCCAAACTATCGGAACCACCAGTGGAATGACAATTCACCAAATAATGTATCTACTCATTTCAAATTTTAAGATGATACCTGACTGATGGTATATTGAACAACTGCTTTTTTTTTTTTTGTCCAACCATAGCCAAATTTACTCTAAGTGGCTATGATAATGCTTCTCAAATCTGCTGAGAAACTGGATAGCTAAGGATCTGCTGTGTTACCTTATTTTCTGGTTTAAGGGCATATCTAAATTATTACCCTTCATGAAATCTAGAAAAGAATGGACACGTGTACTGCATTTCACAGCAAAGTGAGGAAAATGCCTTCTTCCAGATTTGCATATTTGATTGCTGTGTTTGTTTAGCTCAATAACGAGTGTTTGAACAGCAAAGTAGTAACTCATTTCAAATTTAGCACAGGGGTTTAATTGCTCAGTAATTTGTTTAAACTGTTTAAACAATTTACAATTTAGTCAACATAAAAATTTGTGAGCAATCATATGGGAAAAGCCATAAAACTGTAGCTAAATACTAAGTAATCAAAGTTTTATAGACTCAAATAGCATTTAACTAACAAAAATTATCATTATGATTTGATGCTAACTGCTCTGTTACATTTCACTTAATTTCAAACTTGGTAAACATTAAAAAATAATTGATCGTTTTGTACAACCACTTCTGTAGTTTTGCATTTGATTTTGATTTGAAACAAAATGCTCTTTATAACAGACGGTAAGGCTATGCTAGAGCAGCCGTTCTCAAACTTTACTTTCAGCAAGACCTTACATGCATGTCACAGATGTAATCCAGGCCTCCCCCATTTTAAAGACAAACATCATAGAAAACTAAAAGACCTATTTACAAAGGATTGACATTAATGTATCACCTTTTTCATTGATTTGACTGGTTTCCCTATTTGCAATAGAGTGTAATTTCTACCTTCATTTTTAATTCATTTTGCCTTCGATGTAAATATTGGGGATGCAATCACTGACCTCCTTAAGGTGCCCATACACTGCACGATTCTCGTACAAGAATCGCAGGAAATCCGGCAATCGTACGAGAATTGTGCAGTGTATGGAAGGCGTGTGACTGTTTCTACTGTACGGTCGCACGACTTTTGTATTACGAGCACGTTGGAAAACCAGCCAAGAATCGTACGATTTTCGGCGGGTTTTTAGCATGATCGTAAGATCAATGCCGCACGGGCCGTTCGGCATTGCAGTCATCGGAAGCCCGCCCCTCAGCGGGGCATGCCTTCGATGATCGCAAGTACGATCTGCCTGTCCAAGATGGGCAGATCGTACGAGCTTTTAATTAGATTACAACCATCGCAAGACTAAGACTAAGGTCTTGCGATGGTTGTAGAGTGTATGGGCACCTTTAGAGGAATTCTAGTTGCCTTACTTTAATACTTTCAGTGTGAGTGAGTGACCCAGAATTCTTAAAAAGACTCAGAGCCTCATAAAATATTGAAACAACTGGAATGTCAGGACAACCAGGCAACTAGTATATTCAGAAGGAGAAGTATGTATACATGTGGACACTTGTGAGTACCCACTGTTTCAGTGTCAATTTCCACTGTCACACAAGGGGTAGTAAAAAAACAAAACTAGGTGCATTACATCGTAGTGAGACAGGACTGTATTTGTGGAACTGTGGAAACATATGGGAGCCAGTGAAATAACTAACTGTAAAGCCTAGCGATTTGGAGAAATGTGACATTTTCCCAGCTCCAGCAAATGAAACCTTTAATGACCAAGAGTCCAATGCAGCTACAAAGAGACGCTGTCCCTTGAAGGGCAAGTGCAGCATTTGCTTTAATATAGCTGAGCCCAGCACCACACCCAAGGAGTACATTGCATATCAATTTTAAAAATACACATACAGGAAAATAAGATAGGAAATATCAACTAACCTGTCCATGCAATAGTGCTAGGCAACTAGCATGCACTCCCAGTGGTTCATAAAGAGAGGAAAAGCAATTGAAGGCTTGAACCTCTTTCATGAGTCTAGTACATCCCTATAACAATAGACAGACTAGCATAACAACCATATCAGGTTGCAAGGTAGGGCCTTGCAGAGAAAACAAGGTCTTGGAAGGATACCCAGTAATTAACAAATTAGAATCCTTAAACACTCTGCATTGCTATATCATGGTGGGACAGTCAAAATAGTAGGAACCGCCCATTTCTGAGAAAAGGACTCCTGAGAAACGGCACAGGACTGGACAAATCTTAGTCTGGAAAGGGTAGACAGAGGCTCCCAAACTGCATACTGGATGACTGGGAGAGCATGGACAATAGAATGGAGTTAGTAATCTGAGGGCCTCAAACGGACTGCACAGGAGTAACAGCATCTGACAAGGATATGAGAGACCCTGCATTAAATAAAGTTTCAGCAGACGAAGGCTCAGAGGTAACTAAGGCCACAGACAGGTCAGATATTTTCTCTGTAGGGGATTGCAAGCAACCACTCCCAAATGGCTGATGGGAATGAAGTCATCAGCTGACACCTATTCACAGATCTGTCTATTCATAGAAGGCCTCTGGGTGCTGCCCATAGTAAACATGTCCACCAGACCCAAAATGGACACTAAAGCTTCTCCAACAGTACAACACATGGCTAGGTCATGAGCAGCGCACAAGAGATCCCCTCAGAGGATCCAGGAGAATGCTGGCTGTGCCTGTATGTGGGTAGTGTCTGCAATGCCACCAGCCCCCGTGCAGGGATACCCACCAGCCATACAGTAAGTGTCCCACACCAGCACCACCCAGACATACAGGAGTAGAGGGGGAAAAACAGGGGTACCAACAGTCCTACAGACCAGCTATACATAGCCAACCATACATTCTCACCACATGCACACAAGATGAAAAGGGGGTGCCTTGTCTGTTACAGGTTGCCTACCGCTGAAGGAGGGGGGTGCTGTCTGCCTCTAGGAGATAACTTACAGTCACAATCAAGGATTGGCCCACACAAGCAACTACATGCGATTGTAAGCGGAGTTTGGGGATCTACAAAGTTCTATGTTATTCTGCCTGCAACCCAGCTTAGCAGTTAATTAAAGGTCTCGAAGACTAAAGCAAAAATAAAAATAATTGCCTGGAAAAAGGAAACTAAGATTCCCAGCAGGGAGCTTAGGTCATTACTCCTCTACGCTAGGCAAAAAAATGGCTACCTCGAGCAGATAAGGGATTTGGTCACCATCAGGGGCAATGCTCTTCTTCTTCGCATAGTACCCTACTTCTAAAGGTGATGCTATAACCCAATGGTCAAAAAGTCAACATTTCAATGAATGAAAGAGAAATGTTTTTTTATAAATTGGTTAGGCAATATTTGACCAAAAAGCATGTAAAAGATGTATTCAACGGTTAGCGCCTTTTTAAAGTGGTATTAAACTCTATTTTTTTAAAATCAAATCAAGTTTGTGTGCGTTTTTGTGCAGTTGTTTCTTCAAAATCTTCGTTCTTCTTAGTGCTGGCCCGTACTTCGGTTCTGAGGGTGACTCCATCCTCTGGCTGTGTCTGATGGAGTCTCCCTCCCTCCATTCAGAGGCATGGCAGATGCACAGGGAGCCCGATTTCTGGAGGAATGCCTCCTCTTTTGATTGACAGCAGCTCTATTTGTGTCTCAGAGTGAGAGTCATCTTCTCTCTCTAGACTAGCTGTTTTTTTATTTGTTGAAAGACTTTTGCAGGAGTTACTGCTCATTGCACCCGCGGTTGAGCGCATTGCGGG
>NW_017306468.1:192844-202844 GCF_000935625.1 Nanorana parkeri | reverse complement strand
ATCCTGCTGGCTGGATAGAAGAGAACAAACTATTCCTGTATGCAATCCAGGCCTATCAGTAGACAGCCTTTTGTAGTCAACAGAGTACAATTTTAACTGGCTGCACCAAAGCAATTGCAAGGGATGGCAATTGATGGCACATTTTTACAGCACTAGATCTAATTAGGCTAAAAATTTGTATTTTTTTTTATAACATGGCCAATCACGTAACCCTCCAATAAGAAGAAGAGTAAAAAATAAAGGTATTGGTCTAATTTAAAATAATATACTATGCAATTTGACATGACTGACAAGGATACACAGTAATCTAGTCATATAATACATATACACTTATTATTTTTGTTTTAAAAAACACCCCCAAAAAACACTATGAATGTGTGTTCTCAAAAGAAGAACTCTCTTAAGCACAATCAACATTTAAACTGACCATATAACTCCAATAATATTGGAGAAAATAAGGTACTCATACATCTCACATCCAGGCACATTGAGGATTAAAAGGTACACTTCAGTAAGAACTGAAAATGAAGCCTTATAGTACATTCAGTACACATGCAAAACAAACAGAGAGCGCCTTGTCCTCGTGTAATACAGTTTATTAATCAATGAACATAGAAGCTGACATAAAATACTACTCACATGGTAATCACTGAATGAATGGAACAAGGCAGACCCCACACAAAGCTGCCTTGCTAGCTGATGCGTATCGGGGAATATACCCCCTTCCTTTAGAGTTCTGCCTTTTGATGACGGCAGCCTGCAAACGATTGTTGGTGAAGAATATCATTGGGAGTCTGCCGAGCGCTGTGGTGTGCATTTTTCTGGAACATTCAGTACACATAACGAAGCTTACTCAGGGTCTTCTTGAAACATTGCTACACCCCATTTTTGCTTGTAACTTAATAATCTGGGAATTACTTTTCTTTATCTGTTTTAACATGAAAAGCTATTCCCAAACACCCCTACTCCGTGCTATCCCCAACACATGCAAGGCATGGTTTTTCAAATGGTCAGAAAGTTCCTCTCTGCCATCAAATTAAAATGTGTTTTGATACATCAGACAGAGAGGACATGTGCACAAATAGTGACTGTTTGTACTTACTACTACTCCTCCCATGTAAGCAGTGATGTGAGGGAACAGACATAGGTTTTCTGAGCTTTTTCCAGTTCTGAATTCATATCACCATCTTTAGTTTCATGGGATACAGCCATGGGATAACTAATTATATGCTGTAGTTTCATAGTTTCTCATTTAAAACAGCATCTGTTTTTCCAATAGAGAGTTTGCCTTTAAAGATCACCAAGGCCACACATTTTTGTACAGATATTTACAGCATTTCAGCTGCATGCTGTTACAACATATTTTACGCTTTAACTGTATCCCCTACATTATGATAATAAACAGGAAACACAGAAGTCATGAGATCTTGCCAGATTTAAGATGTCCAAAAACATTCACTTTTAAATCAATATGAAGACAGTAGCGCACTGTCAAAGACTTCCCGCTAATCTAAACAACAGCAGTAGCGGCAACAACCAGTGACTATGGCCACCCATCTGCACAGGCTGTTTATACATATAAAACTAACAACAAAAGATTTACAGCAGACTTGGAAGATGAGAATAAAATAAGATAATGCCGTGTATTCACAGTAAATTATATTGCTTTCTGATTACGGAATGAAGGATCCTTTTTTTTTTTAATTCTGCATGAATAAAAAAAAATGAACGATTAAAAAAAAAAAAAAAGTAAATATGCCCGTTTGCCATTGGATTGCATTTATCTGTGTACATATTTCCAGGCTTCTCCTGCAACTTCACCCCATGTATGAAATCCTTTGCTTTGATCTGCTCTTTTAGCACCAAATTCACAGCTTCCAGTGATAAATAACTGAACTATCTACAGGAAAATGATATCTGTCGGGAGCTAAACCATGTGCCTGACCCAACATATGTTTCTTGCACCCTTTACATATGAGAACAGTAGTAGGTAGAGTGAGAAGATCGCAATTAAGTTCGGTTTCTCTGCATAAAGGAAATTCTATAAAAGGAAATATGAACTCTGGAAGCCAAGAATACAGATGTTTATATATATTGTCATCTACATCATCTTCTAATATTATGCACTGTAAGTGAACCTTTTTTTTTTACCAGCTATGAAACAAAAAAACCCAGGGATCACCATGGTACCTGCAATAACTTTAACCACTTGATGACCGCGGTGTTAAACCCCCTTCCTTTCCAGGCCATTTTTCAGTATTCAGCGCTGTTGTACTTTCACTAACATTTATTCAGTCATGCAACGCAGTACTGAAATTAATGTACCGAAATGAAATTAATTTAAATAGGGATGTCCCGATACCGATGCTAGCATCGGAATCGGGCCCGATACCGATGCTAGCATCGGAATCGGGCCCGATACAGGGCATTTTGACAAGTACTTGTACTTGTCAAAATGCCCTGTTGTACTATGGATCATTTAAAGTCACCTGTCCCTTTAAGAAAAAGTATTGGTAATTGGTATCGGCAAGTACATGAGGGGAAGTACTTGTACTTGGGCCTGAAAAAGTGGCATCGGGACATCCCTAAATTTAAACCATTTTTTGCAGACAGATAGAGTTTTCTTTTGGTGGTATTTAATCACAACTGGGTTTTTTTTTTAATTTTTTACCATATGAAGCAAAAAAGTACTGAAAATTTTGAGAGAAAAAAAACGTTTCCCTACGTTGTGTTACGAACATTTATATTTACTAATTTTTTTGGTAAAATATAATAGGCGGGGTCACGTCGGGTAAATAGACACCAAACATGTCAAGCCTTAAAATTGCGTGCACCCATGAAATCGCACAAAAACTAATTAAATACCTAAAATGGGCCATAGGCGACACTTTAAAAGTTTTTACCGCTCATCAGTTTAGTGTTATCAGTGATTGATTGCCCTAGCATTATTGCTCGCACTCTGACGTTTGCGGTGATATTTAACATGTGTGGTGTAATCTTTGTTTTCGCACATAGGCACACAGTTACTTTTTACTCTTTTTTTTTTACACTTAACGTTATTGCTATCACATAGGGGGCTAATAATCCCCCTATGTAATCGCCAATATACGACACTAGGGGTCTCTAAGACTCCTAATGTCCCCTAGGGAACCCCAAAAGAAGCTGATGAAGCAGAGATCTGCTTCACCAGCTTGTTCTCTGGCTATAGCAGCCAGAGAAACGACAGCTAAAAGGCAGAAGTGATGTAATGCCCTTCAAGCATTGGAGGAGAGCTAAGCAGTGGAGGAATGCTGATCTCTCCTCCGTTGCTTGTGTAAGGAGTCGCTGTGCAGGTCCCAGGCCCGCAGGGGGGACAGCGGAGCCCGGGATAACCAGCAGCGGCAGTGAAGGGGGGCAAGCGGTGGAGGTGGGGGAGCAGAGGGGGCAGCTGCACATTGCCATCATACAAGCGTTTGGACAACTACTGTATGTCACAGCTGCTTCTGGCTGTTAAAATCATTTCTGGGGGATTCTGCTCGGGCGCGCATGAGCAGAAAAAAAAAATCATGCAAATACACGTCCATCCGCCAGAAAGCATCCGCCCATGTATTCACAATGGGCAGCCGACAAGTGGTTAAAGTGTATCTCTACTAGACAAAACTTTTTGTTAGTTTTGGATAGAGTGGGGACGTTTAGACCCTCTGTCAAGTTTTTATTGATGCATGTGTCACCATTGCATAGATTCACCACTCTATTTGTACTGGTGACCACTGTCGATGAAAAAAGAAAGGGAGCGAAAATCCAGCATTTTAGAGTTGTCACCAGAACTAGAAGCAAGAGGAAATCTTTCAATGGGCACACCTGTTCTGGAGAACAACTCTCTCATTTCCAGAGATATACTCCAACTTCCTGTTGCATCTCTTGAGCAGGACCTGAGGGGAAATGTGCCAAATGGTTCACAGACAGGATAATATAAAACTACTCTATTCAAAACCAAAAAACAATGTTTTGGTTCTATATACACTTTAATATACCATGAGCACATAAAGGCATATTTCACCTACTCAAAGGTTGTTGAACAGCATCTGATACACAGCCAAACACAATGCTGGCAAAAAGAATCGTGACTACATAATAAAGACTACCCCTCTCATCGTGAGCCTAAAAGAGTGTTGCTTAAAAGATAACACCTATTACACCACAAACACACACTAGAGCTGCTAATCACTGGAGCTACCAGTCGCTGTCAGCTCGTAACCAACACTTCCTGGTTGCAGCAGCTGAAGGAGTCCGATGTCCGTGACGTCACCGTACTCCTCCCCCCTTCCCTTCGTTAGCCGACGGAGCCACTTGGGCCGGTGAGTTTGCCCAAGAAACTTGTTCTGCTAAGGAAACTATAATTATACATTTTGCAATTAAATAATAAAAATAACCTGTCCATGTATAGTCTGTCATGGTAAAAGTTAATGTTACATTATAAAATTTACTCTGCATGCTGTAGCTTTGAATAATTATCTACAATGTCCACGCACAAAGTAGTGTTGAGGGCTTTTAACTTTGCGACACTTTCTTAAAATAAACAAACTGCTGGTTTTCCTCACTTGCACATGCAGTAAAAGTGATTTTGCCATTGTTCCAATCTGATTTACAGCTCTGATCTTTCAGTGCTATACACAAGAAGTTTACATTTCAACTGAACAACTGGCAGATCTTGTGTTCTACACCTGCATTATGAAACAGACAAATATTATTATTATTGTTATTACTGGGTTTATATAGTTAAAATACCCAAGTTTCTTATTTCTCTCAGGTATTCTATTGGTGAGACCTCTGCACTGAAGTTCCTGCTGTGGTCAGTATGAGGGTCACAATTTATGATAGGTTAAGATCACTGTTGGCAGAGTATCTAAGACATATAAAAAGACATTACACATTACAAGATATTACACATACAGTTTGTTTGGACAAACCTCCGGAAAGCGAGATGCAACGGAGATATAGTTAAGATCTCTACTTTTATTAGCGCAGATCACATTCCTTTACCTACTGAAAATACAAACTAGGATATGCTGAAACCTCTCTTAGCAATGGTTTGTACACACCAAGAAAGGCCCAGAACTTCACTGATCATGTGTGTCCTTCTTATGGGCCACAGTACCTTCTAGGAGCACTGCGATAACCTGCCGGTCAGCCTTTCTTTTAGTCATTTCTTTACATATCACATGTTTGCTACTCCTCCCATAGGTAGAAATGGGATCAAACTTGCAAATGAACTGTGGTGGTGGTGTGTAGCTGTCATATGCAGAATGATTGCACAAATATGGTCTTATGACCACCTTTGTTTACCAGGTTAGCGTAGAGGTTCCTGAATGACCTGTAGGGGTATCCTGAAATGACATCAGCTATATCAAGAATCTTATGAGTTAACTTTTGCCACTTGGAGAAACACTCAGCAGTTGCTGATATATTCCGTTTCAGCACAATCTGCCTTTCTGGCACACTTCTTGCTATCGTCTGAATGTACTCATCACAATTGTTTGATACCAATCTTGTGAATTGCAACATGAGTGATGTACTTATCAGGGCATCATGAAAAATAGAGCAATATTAAAAGGAATATGGAAAGCAGCTGAGAAGAGATGCAGAATTCAGACATGCCTCGAATGTCCTAGAAACCAGTTGTTTTTTTTGTTTGCTAGGCTGTCAGAATGCCTGCCATCAAAAATAATATGCTGCTCTTACTTCAAATATAAGAACTTCTTTCATTTTATTAATTTTTTTGATGATAGTCATGCTGACAACTTTTTTGGTCCATCAAACTCTGCAGTACAATTACATGAATTTGCTTTTAATAAATTACCATTTTTGCATATATCAGTCAAAGCACCAAGTCTAAATAGTAGCAAAGTAAATGCATTATTAATTTAATTGCCACAACCTATTTAGCTAGCTTCTATCATAATTTGCTGTAACATGCAACCTATCAGAAAACAGAGTCAAATCCAAAGCGCTTAAAGTAAACAGATTAGATTGTCCTGGAGAGATTAGAATGTAGCAAGCTTGCACTATTCTAGCCAATGCATTAATGTTTTAAGCAGGTAAGAAAAAACTAACTCAATTTACAGAGAAATGAAGGTTCGGCTTGCTGATGAAGTTTCCTGTTTTCACCGGCTGTACAAATATATCAATAAAAACAGTTCATTTGCTTTCCTTTAATAGCATACACATTCAAAGCCATGGGCATGGGGGAGAAGAATTTGGAGGAAGTAAAGTGCGTCTAGAGCTCTGGTTCATTTATCAGGTCTTAACATAATCAGGAGATTTCCACAACCAATCACCATCTATTATCAAGTCTCGCTTATTATGGGTATTTTTGCTGATAAAGATTAATCAAGTTCATTGCCGATATTTCCTGGATTAGGATTTTACTGAACCCTCTGGTTTATGCAGTTGACTAATTACCTTCAGGTGAATCACAGAATACTATATAAAAAATACAAAAAAAGATGCTGGTTGGATGCAGATGAGCACTGTGTATTCGAAAAGAATGGCTGCTGCATACCAGTCTTTACATGCTGACTAGTGTGTTTTGAAGAAATTACTATGAGATTCCGGCTGATGGTAAAGTTTCTGTTTTTATCATTTGTCCTACTGACTTAAAGCCACAAAGCTTAGCAAGTTGATTGAACTCCACAAACCGTAGAACAATAAAAATATTTAAACCAGCCAACAAAACTGCACATTTCAACTGCTGCAGCAATAATCAAAAGTGTAAACAAATGATTGATCATGAAGCCAGTTTCTTGCTGAGCATGGTTTCAAGACATCCTGGGAGCGGAGAGAGAGGCGGGAGAGAAATAGGAGAGAGAGGGAGAAAGAAAATAGAAGAGAGTGAGAGAGAGGAGGAGGAGAGCGAGAGAGAGTAAGAGGGAGAGCGAGAGAGAGAGGGGAGAGAACAAGAGGGAGAGAGATGACACCACCATTTTCCTTTTAAATTCTATAACTGTTATAGACTAAGTAGTGTTATCTGCCTGGCTGTGCTGTCTGGCAGAGCGGTGTAAATCTCAAGACTGTGTGGAAAAAAAAAACACATAGTTTAGCAGGTATTATCTTGGAACAGAAGATGGGAATGATTCCCTAGCTTGTGGCTAATAGTTCAATTATGCCATCATTCTAGCAAAGTAAGAACATGTTTGGCTACCTAAAGCTGTGTGGATAACCAGATCTCTTTATGAGAATATCTCACTTGTCCTGCAAATTCCCTTACAAATGAACTGATCCTGAAGTGAAAAAAGTTAATGTACAAACATGATCTATATATTATACAACTGAGCCTCCTGCAATATTAGTTTTTAAGCATCTATGCACATTGGGAAACCCTCAAATTCTTGACAGAAGGCAGATTGACAAATTACTTACTGCCTTTTGTACTGCTCATGCTTCTCAGTGAACATCTAAATGTCCCTAAAAGCTTGCAACAATGTTTACACTAAAATATAACACAGTTCAATGCCACATCTTTATATTCCCACCCTTGCTCATTACTGACTATGCAGAGTATATAATTGAGGTAAATTAAACCTCATAGTTCAAGCCGACGTGTGACAATGGAACTGTCACACGTCGGCTCAATAGATCGGGAAGTGAGCGAACGCATACCATCGCTCACTCACTTCTCGATCATGTCCCTACAGAGAGCCGTGACTGTCATTCACGGCTCCCTGCAGGGATTTCCCCCTCCCCTCTCCTCCGGCGCTGACTGGAGGAATGAACAGGGGAGGGGGCGGGCACAGTGGCTCTGCCTCTAGATAGGCAGAGCCAGCTGTCACTCACGCAGCTGGGTGGATCTCGAAAGTAATGTCGGGATTTGTCCTGGCTGCATCGCTCTCAGTATAACACGAGCTGTAGATAGCGATATACTAAGCTTTGGGTCACGGGAGGACGCTAGTTTATGTCCTCCGTGACCCTTAGGAGAACTATGGGGAAAAACACTTAGCCCATAGTTCTCCTTTAACTTCTTTTTTCAGATGTGCCAAGCCAGTGGGTAAACTGACAAAGGTCCTGCGGATTGGATACTTGGGTAATTTCCAGGTTTTTTCTCCTAAATAAGCTCAGTGAGGGCAGTTGTAAGAGAAATGAAAACAGAAGAAAATATCTGACAGTGGTAATGTTATGATTACATTTTATAGTATGTCCCACAATATGGAATGATGCTGCAGCAGATCATGCTGAGATATTTGGCCGTCTAAAATTACTGAAAAAATAATAACGAGAAAAATAATAATAATAATAATATCAGTTTGGTGCAAATTACAAAGTGTGAAATGACATATTGCAAGCCTATTCCCTTCTACATAGTGCTTTCTATACTATAGTAAATACATTAATTATGTGGTTGGTAAACACCAACCTAAGAACTTTTATCAGTATTTTTCTAATTTCCAGCTAAGTCGTCTTTAAAACAATTGCAAGGCCTCTCTTGATAAATGTTACTATTGTATGGTTTACAGAAATACAGTCCTTAGGCTAGAATACCTTGGGCACTTTTAGTAGCTCACTTGCACAACAGCTGAAAAATGTATGCCCTACAGAGTTATAGATGTCAACAATTAAAAGGAGTGATCAATCGCACATTAATAGAACATTGCACGATTATGCATGATTGATCACTGCTACATGCTTCCTATGTAGTTTACACCATAGAGGGCCTTTTGTTCCATATGTTTAACAATCAATTGGTAATCCTAGTGATTTTACAAGAGCAACTGGGATTCTAAAATGTTCCAGTAAAACTCTATGCTAAGGGCCTACTGCATTAAACAGCCACCCCCAGTTTTTTTGTATAGCAGCACACTGCAAAGCACAGTAGCACATCAATGTGCGTTGTGGTGCAGTGCAACGCACATCCATTGGCAAGGTGCAATCTGAATGGCGCCACGTTGTGCCATTACATTTACCGCAGCACAATGGTGTAAATAGGCCATTAATGTTTTAAGACAGTCACATCTGAAAGACAAGCAAGGGGTCAGGAAGCTGAAGCAGCTAATCTTAAAATAGCAATTAGCAAGAGTAAAAATTAAAACATCGATTAGGTCCTACTGTGCCTCAAAAAAATATATACCGTGGAAAACAAAATATAAGAAGTGATCTGAAACTACATAGAAAACATTTTTACTAGTAATCTAAACCTAAGAGACCAATGCAAATCACACTGTCCTTTTTATGTAAGTTCTGCTTTAATGGTGGTGCTTAAAAGTTTTGAACAGATTTTCAATATATTTACTAACCTTTCCTTTGGTGTTCCAACTCCATGCTTTCCCAGTAAATGGTTATTTAAATGTTTCCTCATCACAAAAGCAACCCTGAAAAAAGAAATATATATTAGTATTATGTTTATATCATACATATTATTTAGACATTTTTACATTGGTAATTTCACAATGCTATAGTAACGGACCCCACCATAAGACAGTGACTATTCAAGAAAGAAACTTTATACTCGTTATACATTGCTCATACAATAATACATCATTATGTCTTGAACTACTTTAATCTTTTTTACATTTTGTATTTTCTTTCAGCCTGATATCTGGAATGGGTAACAGTGAATTCTCGCAAATACGCTTATCTCCATTTGAAAATCAATTTAAATGAAGTAAGAAAATATGAAGGCTGCCATCACTGACTTAGTCTACTGAGAATGCTAGTTGCTTGTTATGCTAAAACAATGGTTTCAGTACATTCTGAGTCACTGACTGTTTTAAAGGTTTTTTGTTTTGTTTTTTACTCTTAAGACGATCACCTGGCACTCTTGTTGGAGTCTTCTTTCACATGGCTTCCACCATGAGACAGAGCTATAAATCTTAGGACTGGATGAACAGAAATATAGCTACCTTGTTTTTATCTGTGTATTTAGATATTTGGCTAGGGCTCAGCTTTAAATCAGAACTTGACTTCAGCTTAACCCCTTTGCTGTCAGCTTCACATGCTGTACTGTGATCTCTACATTGGAAGCAAATCT
>NW_017306468.1:183909-192833 GCF_000935625.1 Nanorana parkeri | reverse complement strand
GTGGTGTCCGCAGTAAGCAGGGCAAGAGACCAGCGAGCATGCAACGCTTCTTCCCTGGCTTTCATAGCTGGGAAATAGCTCAGAAACGTGCGATTTCTGAGCTGTAAATTCCTAGCTAGGTGGGCCAGGGAGGAAGCTGATCATGCATGACCAGTGCTTGATTAGCGTCTTTGATGTGCAAAGGTGACATTAGGGGTCTACTACTGTCACCTCCAATGTGCTATCACATATACAGGTGAAACTCGAATAATTAGAATATCGTGCAATAGTTCATTTATTTCACTAAGGGTGCCCACACACCTTACGATAATCGTAAGGTGTGTGGTTGTCTTCCATAACACCTCAGCAGTGCCACAGGCTGATAGCTTCCATGCCACGCCGCATTGAGGCAGTAATTGCTGCAAAAGGGGCCCAAACCAAGTACTGAGTACATATGCATGCTTATACTTTTCAGAGGTCCGATATTGTTCTATGTACAATCCTTGTTTTATTGATTGCATGTAATATTCAAATTTTCTGAGATTGTGGATTTGGGGTTTTCATGAGCTGTAAGCCATCATCATCACAATTATGACAAATCACGGCTTGAACTATCTTGCTTTGCATGTAATGAGTCTATCTCACATATTAGTTTCACCTTTTAAGTTGCATTAGTGAAATAAATTAACTTTTGCACGATATTCTAATTATTCGAGTTTCACCTGTATGTGTAATAGCAATAGCGTTAAGTAACAAACAAAAAGTAAAAGTTAAAATTGAAAGAAGTCTCTCCAGAAGCTAAAAATTCTTGTTAACCACCCAGAGGACATTTAAATCTGTGCAGGGGTTTTCAAATAAAATGTAATTTTTGTTTGGGTCAGTGTTGGCTCTAGTCCAATTTAGGGTGTTCCTATGGGGGATTTACAGCCTGCACTAAAGTCACCTCCCTTTTTCATTCTACAGCCTTCTGCCTCCTCCTCTAGGTATAACAGTGCACACAGGAGAGCCTTTACAAACCCCATCTCTTACTCCTTTGTAAGCTGCCAGAATGAACATCTTCAGCTCTGCTGTGCAGCCTTGTGCTTCTCCAATTACCTCTGCCAGCTTCCTTCAAGTAGCAAGATATACTGAGCCCAAACCCTGATCCCAAAGTAGAAAGTGTCGGCTTGTATTATGAATTTCAGCGGCTGAGTTGTCATTCGAAAAAACACAAGCCAGCTACTAAACTAGTCTCTGATGGACAAGTGTAGTATGTGGCTTGTGTTGTTAGGAGGTTTTTCTTTTTGTTATGTTTTGTAATAATAATGTAACCAAAAATTAAAAGAACCAAATTAGCCATCATGTTTTCCTCACAGGAAAATGAAACCACCTGATGAGTCCCTGTGGTTATATTCTCTCCTTGTCCCCATTTTTTTATTTCTTCAGTTTTTACAAATAGATATGTAAGGCTGTGTTCCATGTAGGGCTGCAACAACTAATCGACCAAATCGATTATAATCTATGATTGAAAAAGTTGTCAACTTTTTCAATCATCGATGAATCGGCTTCCAATTGGTTGACCCTTTCCACAGCTCCACACACGCTGCGCGCCGCACCTCCTCCCCACCTCACGCTCGCCGCTGCCAGCCCCCCCATCTGCATTCACGTTGTATAATTTTACACTATCCATTTCACTATATTGCACACCACACTGACTTTTTTACTTCCACCACTCCAAGCTTGCTGCTGTGATGGACTACAATCTCAATGCATACTAGTAACCCATCACTGGAGCCATTTTTTAAAATGTATTTTATTTTTTATCCGATTAATCGAACTTAATAATCGGCTAACTAATCGATTTTGAAAATAATCGTTAGCTGCAGCTCTAGTTCCATGAGCCTAAATGCAAACTGTTCATTACAGACGCTAGTGTTCTTTGAATTGAAGTATCAATGTTCTGTGGATATGTATTGACCAGTGCACATGAAAGAAAAAAAAAATATTTTACTTATTGTCAATTTGCTGGAATCTTTTTTTTTTTTATGCAATATCCTCCAATGATGAAGACTGACAATTTAAATATCAGCAAATGTAAAAAAAAATCAAATTGCTCACTTGATAAGCAAACATTTCTGTTACAACTTCTAGTGTGAAAAGGACTCGAAAACATTTTTGTTAATTATGTATTACAGCTGTCCTTCATAAACTTAATTACTAATTGCTGAAAGGCAATGGGATTCCATTTGCATATGTACACGAAAGGCATGAAATATGCAGAAATATGATTTTAATTAGCATGCTGTGATATGAGGGGATACAAATCAAACTGGCATGTTATAAGATTTTTAACATTAAACACAGAATTCATCTGGACATTTCTTGTATAATGGACACAGCTGAATTATAAAACAAACACTGCACTCAATTAATAGGACATTTTGATATCAAGGTGTTTCATTCTTGCTACAAAGAGCGTTAGCGAGTTATGTTTTTGTGCTACACGGAATTCTAAGCTTCAAATCCCAATATTAGTGCAAAATATCATTTGAAAATGTACAAGAACATACCAGTTAGGACAGAGATAAACTGTAAACCAAGAACCGGGGTATACACATAGGGGGGAATTTATCAAAACTGGAGCAGGCAAAATCTGGAGCAGATGTGCACTGCAACCAATCAGCATCTCTGTCTCATTTTCAAATCTTACCTGAGCATACTGAAGAGAGAAGCTGATTGGTTGCCATGGGCAACTGCTCCAGAGTCTTCTGCTCCAGTTTTGATAAATTTCCCCTACATTATATAGTACAGAGCTCCAATTTAACTTGCACGAAAACAGATTTTACCATGAGTGTGAAAGTTTGCAGTGAAGAGATGGTAAAGTAGGAGTTCTATCAAATGGCAGTCTGTAGTGGAAAGCTGTCTCAACACAGTATACTGAAGATAATTTCCCAAGGCCTAGGGTGGAACATTAAGTGTTCTGCTATATAGTATAAAGCTATGTTCTGCTATATAGTACAAATCCAGCCAGAATTATTTTTTCAGAACCTCTGTCAGAATTGTATTGATTTACACAGAGCAGAAAGAGAAAAATCTCCTCTACAAAGACAGAGGCAGCATTTAAAACTGACAGTCGAAACGCTAATATGCTATGCATAGTAGCACATTATAGCAAACACCTCCAGGACGTTTCTTTTTTTTAAACGATGAACCATTTGGCAGTAAAAAAGTGTATTTTGGATCACACTTGTTATCACAGGCTCTGTAATCTCATACCACGGTGGACGCAGCAAAAATTAGTCAACTGTAAATACCGTATTTGCCGTCCTATAAGACAACTCGGCGTATGAGACGACCCCCTACTTTTTGTGTAAAATATAGGTTTTGGGCTATACTCGTCATATAAGACGAGTATAGCCCAAAACAATGTTTAAATGCACCCACTAACATCCATGGCGGTATTCCCGAGTGTGGCTCGGGGTTAATTTTCAGTACCATAAGCGGTAACCCCGAGCCACACTCGGGATTACAGTCTCTTACCTTGTCCATGATCCCCGCTGTGTCCTCCGTCTTCCGCTGAGTCAATCACGGCAGGCTTTGTATTAATGAATACAGGCTTTGTATTCATTAATACAAAGCCTGCCGTGATTGGCTCAGCGCAGTATACCGTAAGTAGCCGAAGCTACATACAGCATGCCATATCCTTCCGTATGTACCCGGCGTATAAGACGACCCCCGATTTTCGGGGGATGTTTTAAGGTCTCAAAACCCGTCTTATACGCCGGCAAATACCGTAAGTACATGTGCTAGCAAATATTTAGTATGCCTTTAGAAACTGAATGCTTTTTTTAAACCTTGGACACAAAGTTCTCAGTACTTCTGAAACATTACAGTAGAATTCTAAAAAGTTAAACATACTGTATAAAAGAAAAGATTTAAAAAAATAGTCCATTAAAAAATAAAAAAAGCCTTCGATTCAGAGTTGTCCCCAACAGTACTTATTTGCTGTCAGTAATGTCCTTAGTCTTCCAGGCTGAAAGTTGGCCAGCATTTATTCCTATCATCTATTCCTATCCATTTCTATGCATTCATTCCTATGAACATCATCATCATAACAGCTAGCATAAAATGTTGCATCTGGTCAGGACAGTTCGCACAATCCAATACAAAAAAGTTCCCCAACAGCTTAGTCAGCACTGTTTAGACAATTTGAGTTGAAAGTAGGGATTTTGTGTTGCATACATGTGTAGATATATGTAAAGCAACCCTGCTGCATCAAGGGACCTCTTCAAAGCGTGGGCCCTAACTTCAGTCTAACAGAGTTTCTATATTGGGACATATAGAGCAATTAACAAAACAGAGGGGTTAAGCTTTTAAGATGGCCAGCAAAAAAAGATGCTTGTTGGATTTATGCAGAAAGACAGTGGAGATCTTCAGCTGTCATTAAGCAGGTTTGGGCTTGTGATTTGTCCCTGCACCTTTGAGGGGGAATGAGCTACCTCTAAAGCTGGCCATACACCTTACAAACACCTTACAACCATCGCACGACTTCCGTTGTGCGATGGTTGTAAGGTCATTAAAATTTTGTACGATCTGCCCATCTTGGACAGGCAGATTGTACTTGCAATCATCACAAGCCCGCCCCGCTGAGTCGAGGGCTTCCGATGATTGCAGTGCTGAGCTTGCGCACAACGGCCCGTGCGGCATTTGTCTCCCGAGCGCACCACTAACCCGCCGAAAATTGTACGATCTTCGGCAGGTTTTCAAGCGTGCTCGGAAGACGAATGTCGTGCGACCTTACAGTAGAAGAGGTCGCACATTGCCCATACACCTGCCGATTATCGTACGATCGCAGGATCATCCACGGTTATTGTACGATAATCGTCAGGTGTATGGGCACCTTTAGCCATACCTACTCTCAATTTATTACTATATATATCCCAAGATTGGAGCTCTTTTACATGGTAGTTAGGGAACACACTTTGCAGTGATGCCTTGGCATGTCAGTGTGGCATCAGCACTTAAACTGCTTGAAGATGGAGGTTGAGCAAGTACAGATCTTCATTTTGCACTTACACTGCTTGCATTTAAAAAAAAAAAAAATTAATGTATTTATAAACACTTAAGCTGCAATAATGTGTGTCTTTTAAATTGGCCAAGAGTTCAGCTTTAACTGTGTATAATGTACCATTTTGCATGGGCTTATATATACTGCAGAGTAGCATGTATGGAGAGCTTATATCTATTTAGTGTGCAGCACATGTAATCAACTTGGAAAACACATTGATGTCCTGCTCAGCTTGATATCTGGACCTCATTTTGTATACTGCTGAATTCTAGGCTGCTTCAATTCGACTTTTTAATAGCACTTTCTTGATGTGACAGATCGCTCTGTGAAAACAAGCACCATCTAGTGGTGACTCATTAGGGAAATGAGGGCCTTATCTTTCTCTAGCTATGAGGCTTTTGTTTTAGAGATCATTAAAGCCAGGAGTATTATCATTCCCTTGCCTGCATATGACTTCTTCTGGGTGATCAATTAAATATTTGTCTTTATGATTCAAACATTAGTAGTTTAAAATGATTGCCTGCAATAACTATCAACCAATTCTTTCATGTCTAGACTGTCTTGCTATGACAAATCTACAGTTACGTGTGTAGGAGAAGACGGTATTATTTATGGCCGTGTTCAAGTCACTGTGTTTTGATTGGATGGGAAAATTTACATTCAAAGTAATGCAAACTCAAGGCACTAACATAGAAAATGCATTGTCAATGCAGATAGGTATTAGAAGATGCCATTTATTAATTATAGATCTCTAAGGGGAGAATGATCAGTTTGTAATGCCTGCCCCCAGGGTCAGACTGCTTTCATTTTTTTTTTTAGGATGCCGTTTAATCCTTATTTTTATGTTTCTTTACAATTTTTGAGTCTAAATTAGTTACTTATGTAATTATTTTAAGAAACAGATATGTGCAGTGCTATACATATCAGCTTTATAACGCATACCTTATTCATGAGTGAATTATAATGCCAAAGAGAGGAGCGTAAAAAAGTGCCTGTGATACATTAAATAACTGCAGTACTGAAAAAGCGTTACTCTTTGTTTGTTTAAAGGTGACTACAAGGCAGAGAAAGGACCTTAAACAGAAGTATAGGCAAAGTTTTTTTTTAGCTATTCTTCACTTTTGGGTCACAGGAGTACATTTACTAATACTATACAGCGATACTGTGCGATAGCGATGCATACAGAAAGAGATACTGAGAATAACACCTAGCATACAGAACAAGAAAAGTGCTACTGTGACATGTCCCTACTTACAGAATAACAGACAATTCAATTGCACTCAACATACAGAAGACATGGAGAAGAATTGCATAATGTCCATATTTAAATGCAACAAAAACCGTAAAAATACACATTAACTGCTTTTTACACTTATGACAATCATGGGACTGCCTTGCACAATAGGACACCTGGTAGCTACACGGGGCTAAATCCATATTAATTTCCGCTTCAAGTAGTCAGTTTGCCCAGACTCTGGACCTGCTGAAGGGAGAGGGTAGTGACCAACATTATTATTCAAAAGCTGCTTGAGGGCAGATGTTTGTTACTGCCTGATATGTCAGCTCTTTGGGCAAACTGTCTGTCGAGAGTTCACAAGTTTATGGAAAGGGAAGGAGGTGGGGAGCTGGAAAGAAGAGGTCAGCACTGGTCTATGGTGACTAACAATAGCAATCAGTCAGGTTTGGTTACCTGTCCCATTGTTAATTTTCCCTAGTAGTGGGCAGCCAACAAGGGTTGTAGACCTCCCATAGACATGAGATTGCTGTCCAATTCAAATAAATGATTATGTCTATACGTACATTGATTCAATAAAGCAGGTAGCCACCTGCAAAGTATTGCAAATTGTAAATTCAAACTAATACTCAACTCTCACTGACCTGGAATCTAATTTGCACAGATTATCGTTATAAGCACACCACCATTGCCCTTTAAATAATTGAATATACCTATTGATTAACATAGTGCAAAGTGTAATAATGTGCACTGACCTAATGGAGCAGCTTTCAGAGTTTTGTGCAGTCATAGCTACCGAGTTGGTTTCTGATTGGAAGGTATGTGTACTGCAATTCCTGTGTTGCTTTGTTTGCCTTACTACAGAGTAGATTATAGCGGTGTTTAAATGTGGATGTTTTTTCTTACTACAAATGGTATCTCTAGCTGTAATTATTAGAATTCATTACCCAAGCGATTGATCCAGAGAATGAAGCTGTTGGCCACTGATGGGGTCAGGAAGGGATTTGATTTTTCCACTGGGGATTTTTTTTTTTTTTTGCCTTCTCCAGGATCAGCAGTATGAGAATTCATCAGATTGGGTTGGTTGATGGTCTTTGTCTTCCCTTCTGGTTTTACTAATTATTCAGCAATGCAAATGGGCTCAGTTAAATCATTTAGGTTAGATTTTCTTTTTTTTTTCCTCTTTTTTTACAAAGCTTTCTGAAGAACATGCAAATAATTTCAGAGCGGACTACTAAGCTGAACATGAAAAAGGCATTTTCAATACAAGTAATACGTCGAAAGGCTGCTTTCACTCAGTGCCTTCCACTTCACTGTGCTGCATAATTATGCATTACAAAAAGATATTAGCCATCTTGTGTGTGCTGACTGTAGCTCATTACATCAGTGAGCACTAGAGTATGATTGGTCTCCAAACTGAAGGCAGAAAATCATTCTCATCACTTCTCGATGATCAACACAAGAACTAAAGCGTAATATTTTGAACGGGTTAAAGATTCAAAGTCTGCCTGATATTTTTATACTTGAGGAAAAACACACAAATAGTTTCAAAGCAGTCTGGCGGAGATATGTTTTTGTGTAAGGAGATCACACAGCTCTTTATACCCAAGGCTCCAATTTTCTTGTGGCGACTGTGTAATATTTTGCAATGTAAAATTGACTGAGATGGAAGCTATTTTGCATGGTACAGTGGCCATGGCTAACAAATGAGAGTTTTGTGGGCTGAGTGTTAGTCCCCTGCCTCATCTGCCACCCCTAATGACAGCAGCCACCTGCTGTTTTATTGTCACAGCTGGAGCCAGTTCACACTCCTTGGTGCCGAGTTCTGCCCATGAGCGCCAAGCTCTCTCCTCGCCTCATTACTTTGATGAACTTTTTATGGTCAGCACCCATGAAGACCTCATCTAGGACTACAGAGCCCAGACTTGGCTGCAGGGAGTGCTTTGAGCACGCACAAAGCAATAAGGCACAGTTATACTGGGGCTGCAACTGCCTGTCACTTACTTAACGAGTCATTCTACCATACTTTGACTCTGAACAGACCTCAACAGGTAAAAACATGAATCAGTTGTAGGTAAGTAATATTACATACTCAATTCTGCTCATGCAGAGGTGTTTTTTTTTTTTTATTATTTAGTAAACCATGTAACGTTACAGAGAAAAACCATCCTATTGTAAAGGAAGAACACAGGCAATATAGGAATTTCGATGCTATAAAAGTAAACTTTGCTTCCTTGGACAAGCTTATGAGAAAGTCTAATTTTTTATCTAATATTTACTGTATTTGCAAACTATCAGCACACAAGATATGACACTGTATTAAAAAAAAACACCTTGCTGTATGTGAGCTCTGACCCTTTGTAATTATAAAAGGCCCCGCACCCAGCTGAATGTTAACACCAGTTTACTCTAGTAATATTAAAAAACGTTCCCATAAATGTTACTTAATGTGTACGTAAAGCCAGGTGTTACCATTCCACTATTTCCCCTCTATTCCTCTTTCTGTGACAACGCAAACAGTCACCAGGACAGATAGGGAGAGTAAATCTCCCCAGTGGAGACAGACAACAAAAACCCTTTCAATCCAAAACCAAAAGAAGTACATACACTCTAAGGAGTGAAGCTCACATCGTAAATACTGTATTTAAATCTATATCTGTGTAT
>NW_017306468.1:166780-183895 GCF_000935625.1 Nanorana parkeri | reverse complement strand
ATATATATATATATATACACATATACACACATATACACATACAGAGAGAGAGAGAGAGAGAGAGAGAGAGAGAGAGAGAAAATCATTTGAATGGCATCTTTTCTTTTTATATTTATTCCAGCATCTTTAGTTTTTCCCAAGCTGTCCTTTAAAACAGAAAAAAACACTCTAAAACACCAGCTTGGTGCACATGCACAGTGCAGTGCAGTATACACTCCTGGTTCCTGTCAGATGGCAAAGGGTGAAGTCCAGTGCTGGGATGGTGGTAATCCATCGCACAGGTGGTGGATGAGCACCAACACAGGCTGTCCCATTGATGCAGGAGAAGGTACTGGCAGTGGGTGAAGCTTCTGGGACCACTGCACTGGTGGCTGTGGAGCAGTGACAGAGAGCATGGAGCCGCATTGGTGAACAGGACAAAGCCAGAGCTAAGTTTGCCATAATGTGCTTTGCTCTGCATACCTGCACATCATTGCAAGTGCTTTTACTTTTTTCCTTCTAGTTTTACTTTAAGCTGTAGAGTGAGAGCATAGCCCTTTACCAACAAAAATGTATTTAATGGGATTCATAAAACCAAAAAACACAGATTTAAAGACCTCCAGGATTTTTTTAAAGTAACCCTTGCTTTGGGCTACCTCAGCACTGCAAGGGTTAAGCGCTCGTTTGTGTCTAGGTTACAAAAAAAAAAGTTAAACTCACCCCAAGCCAGCTTTTTCTTAGACCGATCCTTCCAATATCTCTCCCCCTCCTCTGCAGCGGTCAAAGGTCCCATAAATCATCACATCTCTACCCAGTGTATAGATGTGAGGACTCTGAAGAAGGCTCCAATGCTGCAGGGAGGAGGAGACCTGCTGGAGGGAGCTCTATGACAGCTGGCCGGCTTGGAGCTTCGTGTGAGTATATCTTTGTTATTTTAGCACCTGAACAAAAACAAGCATTTAACCACTTGCAGTGTGTGCGTAGCCCCACTTCAAGGGTTAATTTAAACAAATTCTTCTTTAACCCTTTCGCTGCCACCCACGTAAGGCATACGGCGGGTTTCACAAAGCTGCCGAAGGCAGCCGTGTGAATAACCAACCCGAAGTGAAGTGAGCCAAACACCGTTCGGGTCTTCGCTTCAGGCTTGTACAGCTGATTCCAGCCGTACACCGACTGAAATCAGCCGTACACCGACTGAAATCAGCCGTACAACGGCTTGCTGCGGCTGGGTTCGGGTCGGCCGAAGTGCAGAAGGAGTTTGAGTCAGCTAATCCAACATCCAGATCGGCTTAGCCGAGCCTCCGGCAGGCTACTTGTTGCTGTTCGGCCTATTCTCATAGGGCCGAAACAGCAGTGAGTGAATAGCCGAATGCCGCTGAGCGCCCTTCGGCTCAGCTATTCTGCTCGGTACCTCTGTGGTACCGAGCAGAGTAGAAAAAGGAGAAGAAAAAAAGGAGAAAATGATTGGGCGGAGCTAGCAGTGACAGCTAGCTCCGCCCAACTGTTTTCTATTGGACGGGACCAGTTGTCATTAAAATGAGAGCTTGTCGGAGCCGGCGGTCTTATCAAAGCGGGCTCCAACAAGCTTTCATGACAGTCCAGCGTCCCCTGGTTACTATGTAACCAGGAGATGCTGAACTGTCATTACACACTGAGAACCTGGCGGAGCCGCTGTGATATCATGGCGGTTCCGCCAGGTTCTCAGTGTGTAATGGCAGTCCAGCGTCCCTTGGTTACTAGGTAACCAGGAGATGCTGAACTGTCATTACACACTGAGAACCTGGCGGAGCTGTAGGTGAGATCTTAATTTAGCTGGCCGGCACCACCTGGAGCTCCTCCCACCGGACCAGCGCTGACTCGTCGCTGCTCTCCTGCACAGTGAGTGAGGGCAAGGGGGGCACTATTAGGCAGGGGATCAATGTAAATATATGGTCTCCAGTGTATTAGCAGTGTGTACTCTATATGTGGGACATATAGAGTACACACTGTTAATACACTGGAGACCATAGATTTACAATTCTCCTCTGCTAACATGAATGGATTAAATGATCTATATGTAACCCTGTTCTATGGATCATTTAACCCATTCATGTTAGCAGAGAATAATTGTAAATCTATTATTGCAGTACACTCTATATGTACATGTACTGCATATAGAATGCACTGCAACAATAGATTTACAATTATCCAATGCTAACATGAATAGGTTAAATGATCCGTAGTACATAATAGTACACAACATGTAGTTGTACTACGGATCATTTAACCAATTCATGTTAGCAGTGCAGAATTGTAAATCTATTGCTGCAGTGCATTCTATATGTAGTACATAGTACATGTACAGACTCCCAATTCACTGCAGCAATAGATTTACAATGATCCCCTGCTAACATGAATGGGTTAAATGATCCGTAGTACAACTACATGTTATGTACTATTATGTACTATGGATCATGATTTAACCTATTCATGTTAGCAGGGGATAATTGTAACTCTATTACTGCAGTGTACGGGACATGTGTGTTGTATGTGTACTATGGATCATGATTTAACCTATTCATGTTAGCAGGGCAGAAGTGGAGCGCCTCCCACAAGCTGAGCACCGAGACGCAATGCAGCGCTCCTGCCCAGCGCCGACTACAGGGAGGCACCTCGTGAGGCAACAGGGATCGGAGTGAAACTGTGAGTGAGGGAAGCTGGGACATATATTGCTATAGTGTGCTGGACGTGTGTAATGTATATGTGGTACATATATACAGCACACACCTCCACTACACTACAGCAATAGATTTACAATTCTCCCCTGCTAACATGAATAGGTTAAATCATGATTCATAGTACATAACATGTAGTTGTACTATGGATCATTTAATGTCACCTGTCCCTGTCAGTAAAGTCACCTGTCGGTAATTGGTATCGGCAAGTACATATGGGGAAGTACTTGGTCTTGAAAAAAGTGGTATCGGGACATCCCTATATGCACACTTTCAGCAGTATAGGATGCCTGGTTTTCTCTAACAGAGAAAAAGTTAGCAATTGTAATACGTAAATTTCTTTAGTCGAATAGGAACAATATTTGCGGGCTGTTGGCTTGGTTCTAGCAGCGGTAAACAAAACGGGAGTCCTCCAGAGGGAGGGGATGCCCAGAATGATGAACTCACATGATTGAAAACTACAAAAGAGTACCAGGTAATTATCACAAGAGTCCAAAAAAACTTTATTGGCTTCACAAATAACAAGTAGATATGCGTTTCGGGGGTCAGGAATCCCCCTTCATCAGGGCTTAAGCAATGAACAACAAAACGCTGATGGACTCTAAACTTACAGCCCCTGCACACAATCCTATTTTTCAGGCAAGAGAGGAAATCCTTGGTGTGAAAAGATCTTTTGCAGCCATGTAGCATTTGTAAAAGGACTACAGCTGGCGGTTCTACCACTAAAGTCTGTCGTAGATTTGGGCACTTAAAGTGTAGTTCACTGTTTTTCATATGTGAATTATGGTACTCAGCACAGTGGACCACACATGAGCTCTGTAGCTATGGATATACTTCAGTAAGAAATGTTGTTTAACAAGTCACAGCTCTTCTGGATTGTGCTGTAGATTTGTGATCCTTGTATGCTGCAACTGAACAGTTAACACTGATATACCAAACTTCAGAGGACTGTCTAATCTAAGGATTTGCACTAGAACACTCAGAAAACATTAAGATATTACTCTAATAAGAATTTTTTTCTAATTATTTGGAGCAGAGCAGCCACTGAGTCTCTAAGTAGAAAAGTATTACCCATTGCTTTAACCATCATTAATATGGTTTTACTGTTTATCATAAGAAAAGGAACACAAATATGCATAATTTGCCATAATATTTGTTAACTGCAAAACACTCATGAAAATTAAACAATATCACACACATTAGTTTTTTTTATAAGCATATGTATAGAAATGATATGAAAACACAGTTTGTGTTCATATTAAGAACCAATCAAAACTCAGCATCATCAATAAACACAGATTCAGCCAGCACACAACTGCTGTATTTAATAATGGAACCCCTACATATTCAGAATAAAGATATCACATTACATACACTTAAGTTTTTGCTTACTGTCATTATGTAGTGAATACATGGGTCATTAGCTCCATGAATCTCTTAAAAACCAATAGGCTCCACCATAGCAGCCAAATGTATTCTAAGTGAACGAGTACAATTACAATATTTATTCAGAAGATGCATTAAGAGTGTTTGCTTGTAACTTGTTAAAAAGAGAAAAGACAATAATAATGTACAGGAATTTAAAGGTAACTTTCTGGCCACTGTAACATTGACTATGAATTTTGTAGGGATGCACCAATACCATTTTTTTCCAGACTGAGTACCGATACTTTTCCTCAAGCACTCACCGATACCAATTACTGATACTTTTTTAGTGTCGTGACAGTTTTTCTAAAACAATAAAGACTAAAGATTTTAGGACAGTAGTGAAATGGTAGGGCACAGTCGAAGCTGTGAATGCTGCAATCCTGGTAGTTCTGCCACTGACTTCAAGCTGTAGAGGGACTACAAATGTCAGCAATATATTCAATGCAGAATAATACCATCAGCTATAGAGAAGTATAAATTCCAGCGATTCACTATACAGCAATGCTCAAATGGTAACCGGCTATAGAGGACTTCAAACCTCAGGGGGGCTGTGCAGTGTCTCAGGAGGGCTGTGCGTGGTCTCACCAGGGGTCCAGAGGGTCTCACGGGCGGTGGGGTTCCCCAGGAAGGAGGAGGAGATGTGTAGTCGGTGCTGTAAACATTTCAAAGCAACATTTCCGAAGCTAGTGGTCCCTTCTTCTGCATGAAGGGACCACTAGCTTCCGAAACGTCGCTTTGAAATGTGACACTACTACAATCAATAAAGAGATTGACTTGATATTCATCTGGAGTGTGAGTAACTTTCCATTCGATTTTTGACTGATTTTGCGAGGCATCTGCCATCACTGCAGCACCCACCCTACTTTGGGTCTTCATTCTGGTCAGGAGTGCGATGGGACACAATTTTTATTGAATCGGTGCTGTAAACAGGCGCTGCGGTTCACAGGAAAAATGCCGAGGTCCCCAGCAAGCGCAGGACCTCAAGCAGCCCTTCAATTAAAAAATTTTAAGCAACAGTATTGGCGTTTAGTATTGGGACATTTTCACGGGTGCTTGTGAAAATGCTCAGCATCGACACCAATACAGACACCGGTATCCATGCATCCCAATTTTAATCAGGGGGCAGGAGAAAAGAAAGTTTAGAAAATGTAATTGACAGGTCGATCTGTTTCCCAAAATCATTAATCAGGCAAAACAAATCCTTCTCACTCAGTTCTATCCAACAGAAATTGCATAGAAAGAAGCTTGAATACATTCATATGCACACCAATATTGATGATCTGGAAGAAAGAGAAGCTCAAGCATACAGTTGGCATGTGATTCTTAAGGTGCCCATACACTGCAAGATTCTCGTATGAGAATCGTGCAGTGTATGGAAGGCGTGCGACCGTTTTTACTGTACAGTCGCACATCTTTTGTCTAAAGAACATGTTCGAAAACCAGCCAAAAATCTTACGATTTTCGGCTGGTTTGTGGCATGCTCGGGAGACAAATGCCGAATGGGCCGGTGTGCCCGTTCAGCATTGCGGTCACCGGACCCTCAGCGGGGCGGGCTTGTGATGATCCAAAGTACGATCTGCCTGTCCAAGATGGGCAGATCATACGTTTTTTTAATTACTTTACAACCATCGCAAGACTAAGGTCTTGCGATGGTTGTAAAGTGTATGGCCACCTTCACTCTGAGGAACACACAATACTTAAATACTTTCTGGTGCCATAAATGTACTCTTATCAATCAAGTAATTCCCTGTACTTATTAATCCAAATATTTATACCTGAAAGTGTCTTTTCTAGCAAGTATAACAAGCAGCCTAAGCACAGGCTTGGCCATGACCACATCCCATAGAAGAGAGCCTGAAAAGCATGACATCTTTATTGATTATTTGACTCGCTGCTACCAAGTTTCAGACCAAGCACCAGAGTACACAGAAATAAGGTACTCAAATAATTTTGCAGTCCCAGCTTGTTTCAATGGTCTGCTACTTTACGGTTAACTGGCTCCAACTAAACAGTATATGGACAGCAGTACATATGTATTAATTTTAGAAACACTGCATTAGCAGACTGACATTGCAAATAAACGTATTAGGAAGGAAAACATTTCCCAGTCTACGCACCTTCTCCTGTGAATAAACTATTTTTTCCCCAGTGGATTTGCCGGTTTTAAAAACTCTGGTGTGTACTATTTAGCTAAAAGGTTTCAAGTAACCAGGCCCTATGCCCACTGCAATAATGACAACCGCACAGACTGATATTAGTGTTAAAGAAGAGCTCCACCTTTTTTGAAAAGTTAACCACTTGTTTTGGTCTACGGGCAAAAATAAAGAAAAAAACTCACTATATCCTCCGTCCCGTGGAAGTGACCACTTACCTCTCTCCCTCTCCACTGAGGCTGTGAAATGTCCCTCGCATTTCACATCTAATAAGTTGTATTAGTCTTGATGACATCCCAGGCCCTTAGACTACAGAAACCCAGGGGAGAAGAGGCTGTGGAGAACGGCCTAGCAGCCAGGCAGGACCAAGAATCGGGTGAGTATATCTTATGTATCATCACTCCCTAGGTTTAACTTTTCAAAATTCTGGAGTTCCACTTTAAGTCTCCTCTAAAAGATGTTTTCCTTTGTAATTGTTAGCTCCGAATAGGGGCTACCTTGAACACAGCTATAGTGTTGAGCTTTTGTGTTTTAGATGCAATTATTAAAATGACAGTTAACAAGCAAATAATCCAAAACATTATGATGCATACAGCAGTGAAACAAAACAGTTTTCTTTGGGAAACAAATATACAGGTAACACCAGACCTACAAAAATTATTCTACATTGCACACTCATAACTATAAGCCCACTAGTCCTACCTGCACAAAATGTGTAATTTCAGATAAGGAAGCTGTAAACCACAGGGCAGGTATTTTATGCGTAAGGACCCATTACCTTTTCCTGCAACCACATAAAAGCAGCCATATCAGAATCCCATCCTAAGGATAGATAGATAGATAGATAGATAGATAGATAGATAGATAGATAGATAGATAGATAGATAGATAGATAGATAGATAGATAGATAGATAGATAGATACCAATATTGGATAAATCAGAGTTTTGCTTAAAAGTGACACTAAACTCGGGAATTGAATTTTAAAAATGCATTTGAGTACCTTAACTATTAACAATAATGTATATGTTTTGTGTATCACTCGACTGTAGATCCTCAAATCATCTCTGAGTTGGTGCTGACATTGTCCTTCCTTCTGATGGACTATAATTTAAATACAAACTAGAAAAATAAATGTGAAATTGTAGTCCATCACAGGAGTGAGCTTGGAGTGGTGGCTACTTTACAACACACACAGGGACCATGGGGAACAAAAGTAGCCCCCCTCCAGAGGGAAGGACAGTGTCAGCGCCAATTCAGAGGTGATTTGAGGATCTACAGCTAAGTGATGCACAAATAAGGTACAGTATTGTTATTAGTTAAGTTACTAAGATGTAACTCCTATGTTTAGTGTCATTTTAACAGAAGCTTTCAGTGAGTTTAAAAGTAGTCACTTCTGGGTTTACAATGTCTCTGTACATCTAATACCATCACTTGCTTACCAAAGGTCACTGCTCCCTTTAAAAACTACTTTGCAAATGCTTTGCCAAGAAAGGTAATCCAAATAATAGTTTCAGTACATTAAAACCCATCCACGAAGAAATAAAGCAGCTTGTGCACATTATATCAACCACCTTTTAATGCAGGATTTGACATGGTGAGTCTGGAGAAGATTCATTAATGGGGTTCAGTTCTAGAATTTGACCCACAAAGAGGTTAACTGAGGAAAAACTCCTCTGAGCAGCCAAATTTTGATAAGCATTTGCTTAGATATTAATTTATTCAACAAGGCAAGGGTGTAATAAAATTTCCCAGAAACCCATGACCTGTACTAGCTTTCACTGTGCTTTTGGAAATTATAGCACTCTTGGTGAATCTCAAGAAAGCAAATAAAACGTCTAGCCATTTGTGATCTGGACCACAGAAAGGAATAGAACTGGAAGACCTCCAAGGTGAGACTACAATATGTGTGAAATATAAAGCTCTTGGGGAGTAATGTATTAAACGTACATGTGATAACATTCAGAATTCCGTAAAGAGACCGACGTTTCAGGTGGTAAAAAAGTAAACCTGTTGCAAACCTGAACACCTGAGCATATGAATAAAAAAATAAAAAAACTAAAGTGGATATTTCCTTTAGTGAAAACCACAGTGTGGAGATTGGTAGATTAAAAGATATAGATAGTTCACATCATATGTGTGTTCTTACTTTTCCTGTAAAAGTTGAGCACAGCCCGTCCCATCAAGCTTCCCTATTGGTCAGCGAGGCTGCTCGTCACATAAACCTATACTGGCAAAAAATATGTAGCGCTCCTGGAAAATCTAGGTGGCAGGCTGTCTCAGGACTTTATGAGACAGTGACCTGGAATAAGCATGCAACCAGTGAAGTTAGAACCTCTGATCTGCATACTTGTTCTGGGTCAGCGATTTAGAAAGTACTGAAGCCCCTGGATCAGCATGACAGTAGGCAACTAGCATTTGTAGGAGAAAATAATTTTGCCTATTTAATTTGAAATGCGGTTTTCTTTGAAGGTAACCTCTGAATTCATCCGTCATATGGGTAGTTTGAATTGTCCAGGTATGATTAAAGCTTTGCTTAAAGGCTGAACTAGGGGATAAGCAAACGGTGTCCTAAAACAAAAGTCATCTGTAGCCGTACTTAAATCCTTGTGTCATTAGTGTATTTCTTCTCGATCTGTGTAGTAATCCAGTGCGAAACGTTAGTGTCGATACAGGTAGCTCCTGCACAGAGGCAATCACTGTTGCTCTCTCTTTTTGTGCAAGATTGACTGGTCATATCACTGCATCCCCCTCCCCCATAATTTTCAGCAGATAGCCTGTAGTGGATGGTCCTTTTGGGTTGCTCCCATAGCTGCTCTCTTCACAGGCCATGTGCAGGACAGTGATGCTATGGCTGCTACATTTGCAAGGCAATAGCTGGGTTTGATGCAGTTGGATTTCTATTTTGTTGTGGCTATGGAGGGTTTTGTGTGCAGGAACTTCAGTTTTAAAGTGACTAACTTTTAAAAAAAAGTCAAATGAAGGCCAACCTGCAAAGAAAAGCATCAATGCTTACACCTCACACTGCCCAACTCTGCTGTATTCAAGAAATAAGCTTACAGAAAAATGTTGTAGGCATGTGAGATGCCTGCATTCTCCGCTGAACTTTGTGGTCACAGTACTGTTTCAGGAGCTGACAGAAGGAACTATGGCATGCAGTATAGGACAAGGCATTCAACACACTTGGAATGGTGGCTGATGCTAAAAGTTCTTCAGCAATCTCTATCTCTTGAAGACAGCAGAGTTCAATGGCTAAAGTATTAATGCTTTTCTTTACAGGGAGGACATCTGCTTACTACTTTTGAACAGTGACGCAGTCATTTTAAGTCCCTTTCCATTGCAATGTTGACACCTGATTCATAAAGCTGTTTTACAGTTTGTTTGTTTTTTAAAGCCTTGATCACCAGACACAGATGAATCATTAGTTATCGCAAGATCATGCAGAAACACGCAGCAAAAAAGGTATTTGGAGCTTGTCCACACCGATTACAGTGTGTTACAGGGCGGTTAGCTGCTGGAATGTACTGTATTGCATACTAAACTCCCCCCTGCGTTCTGGGGCGGAACAGTGCATTCAAGTCAATGGTCCTGTAGCCCCACCCATAGTGCGATCTGCGTAACAGGCCAGTGCGAAAAATGTTGCATGCACTATTTTTTGCTATCACACTGGACCAGAAAGCAGGCATTGTTGCGACGCCTGTTCTGGTGCGGGCGATCACTGCGGGCAGGGGGGCGTGGCTGCGGGGACATTGACTTGAATGCACCGCCACGCCCTCTCCTGCCCAGAAGGCAGGGGGGAGTTTAGCATGAGATGCAGTGCGTTCTAGCACTTTATAAACATGTTAAAGGAGAACTATGAGGTGAGTTCACTCATAGTTTTCACTCACCTCATAGTTCTAGCCGACCTGTGACAATGAGACTGTCACAGGTCGGCTCAGTAGATCGGGAGGTGAGCGAACACATAACGGGTTCGCTCACCTCTCGATCCTGTCACGCCTCTCTGCCGTGACAGGGGGAGGGGCTGGATTCCCCCCTCCCCGCTCCGATCTGCCAGCGCTGACTGGCGGAACGGACGGGGGAGGGGGCGGGTACAGCTGGCTCTGCCTCTAGATAGGCAGAGCCAGCTGTCACTCACGCAGCTGGGCGGATCCCGTCATCTAAGTCGGGATCCGCTCCAGCGTCTCAGTACTATGGGGAAAAACACTGACCCCATAGTTCTCCTTTAAGGTGAACCTGTATTGTGGAAAACACTAAATGGATCATTACAGCAGGTAGTTTATAATATAAGGTGTCAGTCTACACTAAGGGGTTCAAGTCTCATTACCCCAGCACCAACCAGATCTTTCCAAAGCTTTGCAAATTTAGCCTTTCTCAAACTCAAAACTAACAAAGTCATAACCACAACCTCTGACTGAATGGGTGCACAGGCAACATAGGCATAAAAGAAGGAAAGAAAGCCTGTTCATTATTAGGAGTGAAGACACTGCCTGGTAGGGAAGGGTAGGATAGGGTAAAGTAGCCTTGCAGGGGGAGAATCTTGAACCAGGAGATATGTGCTGACAAATTGCTTTAGCAATCCCCTTTCCCCCCACCAGGCCATCATCAAATGCTCCTCATTGCCGTCCAGCTTCTTGTAAATAGCGTTTGATTGTTTAATCACTGAAGTAAGGCCAAAAGGGTTTATCTGAACATTAAAATAATCTTACGGTGTCAACAGAAATTCACATTTTCCCTTATTTACATATATCATTAAAGGTAATAAAAACACTATTAATAACAATTTCATTAACTTGCAAATATCATAAAAAAACATTTTTGTTCTTATATATATATATATATATATATATACATATATACACACATATATATATATATAAGCGTGACAAATTTATGCAACACTACACATCATTAAACATGATTTAGTTGCATCTCTGTAAAATAATAACTACAAGAAATACAACAGAAATAATTATATGGATCCTATATTTTTGGGTGGTACAGATGGAGTAATTCTTCTATAATGACACTTTGCTTGCTTCCAGCAAATTCAGCCTTATCCTCCGGGTTGACACAGTTTCTCAAATTCCACTTTGAAGCTGTCAGAAAATGGCAGCAATCAAAATATTGATACTTAAAGTTGAAATGAGGAGACAGCTTGAACTAGCTTTTAGCTATAGCTTTGGAGCAACATATATCAGACATGCTGTACAACTGATTGTGAACCCCTGAAAACTGCAGATCACTCATTATACTTGGCAGCAAAACGGAAAAAAAAAGGGAAAAGGGTTTACTGAGGATCTCTGTTAAAGAATTTACAGAGCTAAAACAGTAAAACAAGTGTTTAAACAAATACAGAATTTGTATATATTAGTACTATTAACTCATTGTGAAGAGTAATATGATTTTCTTGCATATTAAATGCATATTTTATTTTTTAAATGCCACTAAATCGTAAGCTGACAAAACGACTGTGCTGTTTACTCAAATAGGAAAGTATAGAAGGCAATTGATAGAATGTATGGGGGCCACTGTCCATTCATGTCTGATTTTATCTGTTTGAGATGACATTGTGGATAGTGTGTGTTCTTTAATCCCCTAGTAACTTTACATATAACAAAAACAGCTTACTATTGTGTTAAATGGCAATTTTTAGCAAAGTCTGACAAAGAAAAAAAAAATATGATTCTAGTCTTAACTGTAAAATCCTTTTGTGGAGTAGATAAAGTGGCACAGGGAGTTAATTATTCTATGGATGGGATCTGCAGCTACCTTTAGATGATGTGACAGTCAAATCAATCAAAACTGTGACAGCCATGTATAACACCTCCTACTTTCAGCCTGCCTCAGTTCTGTTGTAGGCAGTATAAGTGGATCACAGCAATGAGGGGGGAGGGGGGGAATGACTGTGAAGTACTTCAATAAATGGATTTTAACAGTAAGACAAAAATCCTGTTTTCTTTTTTGTACATCACAGGACACAGGAAATTAATTGTTCTATAGATGGGACTTCCAAAAGCAGTCCAACAGAGGAGCAGGCAGCACAGCAGACAGCTTACAGACCTGTGAAAACAGATAACCCTAGCAGGGAATGATAACAGAAGAGGCTGACATATCAGAAGGTTGCCGGAGGACCAGGTGGTGGCTTTGCGGATTTGGGAAACTGAAGCCGGATTCCCTTGAAGTACTAACACCACTAGTGGTGGAAGGCAGAGGCCACCCTAGGGAAAAAAAGGAAGCCTTAGGCCTCAAATACTTTTTCCTAGTGAATAACCAGAGAAGACTCTTAACAAGCTAAGGCTGTAAATTAAAAAAAAAGATGCCTGGGATACGTTTTGGCGAGGAGGAAGGCAATGAATAGTGAGAGAGAGAGAGAGATCTCAGAGGTTGAAAGGGTGGCTTCTGTAGATGAGGACTCACAGGGTTACCAGAGTGTGTACGGTGAGACCTGAGTGGAACCCAGCACAAAGGCCATCACTAGAGAGTGGGAGTCAAAAAGTCTGTCAAAACCCTCCTGTATTTACAGCATTATAGCTGTATATCTGCACCGTGAGACACTGCTGCCTGTTAGTCTCAGATTTGCAGTGATACACCGGTCTTCAGATCACTATTTTTCAGGAGCGTAGCTTTGGCATGTGGAAGAAAATCCCTGCATTTTCCCGAGATGGTCACCTACACACAAAGACACAGTGCAGAACAAGGAATGCTGTAATCAATATTCAGGAGAAAATAAGCTGTAAGAAGCCTACTAACAATGCTGGCGACTAGTCATTTGCCCTCTGCTTACCAATCTTCTGCACAGCCTGCACATTTCAGGTCACCTTTAAAGTCCAGAACACATCTACTGAAAGGAGAAATTACAACTTGTGTTTACTTGAAATCCTGTATATGTAGCACCCTGTTTTATCTGTACCTTATATCAATACAGTGACACAAGTTTCTGCAAGTATGACTTAGATCAATTCAAGGCCAACACACCCCCAGCTCTGAGTGTCTGCTGGCAAAATCTCAGTCACATGCTGACAATATCACAACAGCTATTACTAGTAATGGTGTCAAGCCTGCCTGACAGTTTCTCTGTAATACAGAATATAGGATTCGAATTGCAAGGGATGTATAAAATCAATTCCAATATACCCCCAAAAAATACTTTTGAAGCATCAACACACAATGATAACAAACAATACAGACGTGCCTAAATTACCATTTTTCGTAATGTATATGTTAAGCACACAGAGTTGTTAAAGGTGGTTTAGGATGAATTATAGGACACCCCTATTTGCATTGCCTTCATCTGTCAAAATGGCCCCTTACAATGAGCTTGTTCTAAAGATAAATGAGTCACTCAGACAGACTTGCTATGCCAATATATTGCTTGGGCACGAGTGATAGGATTCATACACAATTAGCTGTACATGCATCTGTGTGTTTTCAATTATGTTGCTCTGAAGATGGGCAGACTATGGCACATGGGAACATAACAGATTGAACACGGAAGGAGAATATGATTGACAATGAAATAGAAAAAAAGAAGTAGAAAGGCTGCAGGTAGCTTTCCTTGGTTTCCATTGATATTTCTCTAGTGAATAGAAAATGATGCCAGAGCTGCGTTTCTATTTAAACAGCATGTGGGACAATTGTAAACACTGGGGGGGTACAATTTTAAAACAGAAATCATACCATGAGAAGGGCCGCAGGTAACCAGAGGAATCGGTATAACCTATAGGTAAACTAAGCCACAGGTGTGCCACAATCCAATAAATAAAACACACATGAAACTGAAAATTATTCAGTAAGCTACCAAAGCTATCTAGCAATGCCTCAGTCATAAAGTTCACTCAATTTACAGTATTTTACATCTTGCGTAATTCCCTGCAGAACACACATAGCTCTGTAGAGATACCTTTCTACACCAGGGTGCCTCGAAATGTCTCCAGTGTCATGCCTTTCTATGGTACAGGGAGGTGTTTGCTGAGAAGGGGAACTCTTGATGTGAAGGGGAGCTCTTAATGTAAAGGTAGGGCTCCTGATGTGAAAGGGAGCTTCTCATTTAAAGAGGGCTCCTGGTGTAAAAGGGGGGCTCCTAATGTGATGGGTGGCTACTCATTTGAAGGTGGGAGTCTGAATGAAGGGGGACCACATTTTTCTGTGTTCTTGCACGGGGTCCCCCTATAAAATCCATACCAGAGCCCTATCTGGAATAAAAAATTTGGATGGGCCAAGATTTTTTACAATTATGTTTATTTACATTTTAGACTAGGGTGCCTCCAGATTTTACATACTTTTAGAGGGTGCTGTGACTGACAAAAGGTTGAGAAATGCTGCTGTAGAGGATCAGTTGGAGTATACCTACTACTCCCTATGCTATGTAGAAATAAAATTCCCCCTGAGTTTCCTGAATCATCAAATCACATTTAGATCTCCAAGGTTAGTTTGATCCAGAATAGTGGCTGTGAGAAACTTCCAAGCCCTGGTAAATTTTTACATTAGGCCAGATGGGCATTTTACTCTAAAGGTAGGCTGTTCTCCTCCAAGCATCTCAAGGTTTAATTTTCAGTTTTAACTGCACAAAAACAAACATTTATCTAAATATATTTCTCAATAGCCACAAAAAAAATTATCCAGTTTGTGTGCACTAGATGTCTTGGCAAACTCAGATATTACCTTGCGAAAAATAATGATATGATTAGTTTCACAAACAAGATGGGGTATTAAAAAAAATATATATGAAAATTATGCAACAGGAAATATAAACAATGAGCAGCAATGCAGCATTGCTAATCTGAGTGAAGTATTTTATCAGTTCATCTAGCTAGGACACTAAAGTCTTAGATTTGTATCAGGAACAAAAAAGTTAGAAATCTCCTGAACAATAATACATCGCTTTAAAAATGATCTAGCACAGTATCTTCTATCTTCTACATCAAAAAAAGACTAAATGTAATAAATTCCAGTAAGCGTCAAATCCAAATAGATTTTGAACCGAGCGCAACATACAAGCCTTCCATTTTACATCTATACATACATTGTTGCGGCTGGTGCCGACATACCTACTTCCAGCGCAAACTATTTTGTTTAATATAAGCGTCAAAATATGGTTTGCTTCAGGAAATCATCCCTACATCAAATAACACTTCAGAATGATGTAAAAGCAGATTGCTTGTTTTTGAATATATGTTCAATCTTGTCATTGTACCGCATCAAATTACTCGGTAATCATTAGTGTAAGAGTTCCAGAAACCTAATTGCTTAATCAAATGTGGGTTGGATTTAATTCTGCTTTACACACTTTCTGACCACCATTATCACTGCAATTATCAGTGTATTTCCTCCCCAGTTCAACAGTAAGACGCTGAGCAGCAAGTAAACACATAGCTGGCCCTAAGAATGACACATAGATGAAAACTATATATAGATAGATATCTATCAATAGATCTCTCTTTCTCTATAGTACATATATATAGCTTTTGGAGACACTGGCCTAGAACATGAATGCAGACCAGGAAACTTACAGTGTAACATGGTCACATCAAGAAGCTCCACATTAGGCATCAATTGTGATGTTGTTTTCAAAGTTTTTATTGGTTTTCAGTACTTATACAGTTCCACTCACAGACCGCAATATCCTTATATAAACATATAATATATGTATCCTAAACAAGCATTATATCACAATCAATGATCCTTCAACAGCAACAGGGCTAAAGAATGCTTACCTCTGTCTAATGTGTTAATATAATACCAAAGCCCCCCGCAACATGATTCTAAATCCTCATCATACTTGCTATAGAATGGGGGGTCTAAATAAATTCAATTTTCTCTCTTGCCATTGTAAGAACCGCTGTTAGTCACCCAATCTGTGGGTATTGGATCCCTCTGAATGGGTCGTACAAGGCTCCCAACAAGAAGGGAAGTAACTGAAAACACAGTTTCAGTAAAAAATTAAAAGAACCAATAAAAAAAAAATTTTATAAAACTCCTGCAAGGCTTTTTGGGGGTTTTGGGTGTAGTTGCCATTTGCACATCTGATTTTAGGAATCGATGCGTTACGACTTCTAGGGGACAATTTAACGGCTAATGGCAAGGGACAGGGGTTTACCCACTATCTTTGTAGCCATATTTTTTTGGCTAAGCAGCTATGATTTAGGCCTCTTGGCTCCTGCCTAACCACAGGTTTATATAGGCGGAACCCACGAGTCCAATACTTCCTAAAGTCTGCCCAAGGGGACAGAATAACAAAGAATAAATAAATAAGACAATTAATAAAAGGAGAAAAAAAAATAGATAACAATAAAAAAACAACAGTGGGAGAAGAAAAAAAAGAAAAAAAAGGTCTGGTCGGGGGAAAGTATCCCCCTTCCTTCTCAAATAGCTCGGTCATCCAAGGATGATCAAAGGTTTGGTCTAGTCCCCAGGTCATCCTGGGGGCCAGATCAAACTAGGACGCACTGCAACCAACGACGGGCGGCACCCACCCCAAATTACTCAAAAATTAATACGTTATATTTTCGTTCTCTCTGTTGACTTGCTTTAGAGAGAAGCAACAATTGCCGGTCCGTGATGTTGTTTACTATTAATAGACATAGAACTGCAGGTCCAATTGTGATGTTGTTTACTATTAATAGACATAGAACTGCAGGTCCTGAGCCGAGCACATAAAACAGTGGGCAAATCACAAGAGTATATATAACATTTTACAAACCATTTTGCATTTAAAAAATGTCTACTTCATCTGTGGACTTGGCTCTCTAGAGGTTTGGACAATGGCTAACAGAAAACAATGTTGAAAGCCAGCCACCATATAACCCCACCTCTAACAACATTCTCTCAGTTTGTTTATATACA
>NW_017306468.1:153639-166726 GCF_000935625.1 Nanorana parkeri | reverse complement strand
GGGGGGGGGGGGGGGCTATATGCGCCTAATACCAGCGATTGTGCATCTCACACGAACGGGGGGAGGGGAAGGACGTCTAAAGACGCCCGCCCGTTCCTATAAGGCGCCCATCTGGCCGTTCGGGAACAGCCAATGGACGGTAGGTGGTTAAAGTCCCCCCCCATATACAAAAATGCTTTGTGTGGCGTGCAAAAACAAAAATTGCGCTACATGTTACATATCGCCGCAAACGTCGGAGTGAAAGCAATAGTTCTAGGGCCATTAATCAGTGTTAACACTAAACTGGTGAGCAGTAAAAGCTTTTAAAGGGTCACCTATGGGAAATTTGGGGTATTGTAGTTTTTTTCTGGCTTCACGGGCGAACGCAATTTTAAGGCTTGATTCCTATTTATCCGGCGTGACCCCGTCTTTTATATTTTACCAAAATTGGGTATTATAGTCTGTTTCTGTGCATTAAATTTCATTTTAGTGTATTTCATCTTTAAAAAAACTGGTTTGTTAAACATTTGCGCAAATACCATACAACATACAGGGCCTCTGCTTTCAGAAAATATATCATTGGGGGTTTGAAGCTGTTTTCTAGCCCAAAGAATTTTTGATTTTTATCTGTGTGCAAATAGTAAGAAATTGCTCCGGACAGCAAGTGGTTAAGACAACATGTTGAGCCACTTGATGGTAAGCAACTAGGTCCAACTTGAGACAAGGCCTTTAGTACTCACAAACCCCAGTAGCTGGTGTTTATAATGGTCTCAGGAGACCAGAGGTGAGTGAGAAGGCAGTGGAATAGAACCGGAGATCAAAGAGCCACTTGGTGCTTCAGAAGGAGCAATGGGATTTTGCTTCCTCAAGGCTGAATGGCAGAAAAGGAAGCATGGGCATGTGTAGCCCTCCAGATTAGTGTTCAATGTCTCTGCCTTAATTCTCACTATGGTGGAAAAACGTTGAATGCCAAATGGTGCCCAATAGGGATGCACCAATATCGTTTTTTCGGAATCGAGTACCAATATATATCTTATCTGTTCAGCCGGCTCGATGCTGGGGGGCCAATCAGGAAGCCGGGTCATTATTCAGCCCGTCCGGCTTCCTGATTGGCTGGGATGCTGGCTTCATGTTCCCTCGTGGCACTGCTGGTCAGATGAAATCTCCCTCTAGCCAGAAGTTCCGGTATTGGAGCATTTGGGGGAGTATGAGTACTCGCCCAAATACTCGGTACAGGTATCGGTACATCCCTAGTGCCCAATGGAAACAACTGTGAGATAGCTCATGGTGCTTCAGTCTGAACGGACTAATTAACTAAGTGAACCTTTAGAGACAAGCTGTACTACAGCTCTGCACCAGGAAAGTGCTCTGCAGCAAGTAAGCACAGTACACAAAGGTCTGGAATGCACCATAATGCAGAGCCCAGTGTATAAAGGTCACATTGAAGGGTTTCCTTGCCATGTACACAGGCCTACTTAGAGTCAGTCATCAGTGGCAGGGCCCCATCTAAGGCTCTGACACGGCTCTAGACCTGGAAAGCAACCCTCAGCTAAATTAGCAAGAACACTCAGGTCTGGAAAGCACCACAAACAGAGCCAGTGCCCGAAGGCCACTTTCATGGCTACCCTACAATCTGTCAGTCCAGCATTGTCTGGGTAAAGCCTCCAAAGCTGATGCTGGCCTTCAATGTTTTTTCCTGTTTGCCAATGTACATTGTTCCTGTAAGTGGCAGCATATAACTTTACTGTTTCTGGATTCCTGTATGCCTCAATGGATAATGGATAATAAGGAAACATGTTTCCTTAGAAAGAGGATAACCGCACTCTCAGCCATTTTGCTGCCAGTGTCCCATATGATAAAAACAGAGAGTCATTGCTTATCCCCTTATGAAAGTTCAAGCATGCTTCACATCACCTTAAACACTGGAGTAGAAAGGGCAGATGTTCCTTGATCAGAGCAAGTGAATATCAGCTTCATTAATTACAAATATAATGTTCTACTGAAAATCCATTAAAACCTAGGGGAAAAAATGCCAGTATCATGGCTATGTGAAATTCTACTTCTGAGCTGGAAATGAAATTTACACCAGTGCTGCTTATTAACTTGCTTAACAAAAAAAACCTCTAGAACAAATAAATCAAATAAGCCTCCAGGATGCCCAAATAAATAAATTACAGACAAGTGCACTGGCAGCAATGATATTTTAAAAAGCTTGTGCAAGCTTGTTGTGCATTGGCAGTAGCACATGCTCAGCTTTTAACTAAAGCATCAGGAAAAATTAAGAAGCCTTTTCTGGTTGCATATCTTTAGAAGGACCTATTGCTGTAGCACGTAGCATTCATTACTAATTAGGTGCTTCTGCCCTATTCAACAGTAGTCGCCAGAGCTAGACATTGTATATATTATAATGAGGGAGACAATTTTATTATTAAACTATGATTTCACTGGGGATTAGGTTAATGCAGCATTTCTTTTGTTCTTAGCTGTTGGGAAATGCACACTATATGTCTTTTCTTAAGCAAACGAGATCAAAGATACAAAATGGAAAAAGAAGCAAGACGACAATTTATGTTATTAACATCTATTTATAGCTGTCAAGGAAATTCCTTCAGTGGTTTCAATTGCATTCTGCTGCATTTTACTTAGCAATAAAATGTAACAAACAATATTTTTATGATGATGGCCTTTTTATTCTTATGTGGAACAACATTAGCTATAAACTATCAATTTCTTTATACTTGAAAACATATACAACATATATAGGGAGCTGGCCCCCTTTGGCTGTACGTTAGCCCACAGTACCCCTGCCAAGAAAAAAAAAATGAAAGTATGAAATATACACCGAGTACTTTTTGCAAATATTTCAGTCTGAAAAATAGGATTTTTTGTACTCCTGATAAAAGCATTTACCCAAGAATCAGAGGACACAGAATAATAATTATTTACATGTTGGTATATTGCTGCCAAAAGGTCTGGAGACTATGCAAGCCAAAACGGGCCAGCTCCTTCTAGTGTCTGTACTCCACTTAAGAGCTCAGTTGTAGCAAGAAGTAAAATGTGGTGAAGTTGTGCTTTAAGTAATTTCCTCCATTTCCCTGACTGCAGCCCACCTGATAATATAATTAACTTCAATGTGCGGTCCTGCCCAACCTGCGTAAATAAAATCTAAGACTGGCTCCTCTTTAAACTGTGCATGTGCGGCACAGTCTCGTTCATTCTATGTGATGGCCATACACATGACCACCTTCAGAAGTCCTGCAGAGTACAGCGGCTGTTTAGGAATTAACAGGGCTGCATCATGCAAGCACCGGAAAAAGAGAAGCTGGCCAGAAGATTTTTTTTTTTTGTTGCTAAGGCTAAGCAGTGCCAGGCAGAGTCGGACAGTGAACATCGCTGGCTTGGGATTAAGGGGTTAAATGGTAGGGGAAGTTATAAGCGGTGGTGGTAAGGTTACAAGAATTAAAAAAGATTAAAAAAAGGTTTTACTAATAACATTAAACGTGAAATGTCATGCAAATATTCCCACACTAAATGAAAAAGAAAAAAAAAAAACACAAGCAGTGTCAATTAAGACTTGTATACAACATAATCAGAGTGGTTACTGGATGCCAGTTCCCCGGAAGCAAAAGATTCTTCTTAGCAATAAAAAAGCATGCAAATTAAGGTGACTGAAACATGCTTTCAGCTAGCAAAGTAATATGGTAGCTATTCATCACCTCAAGTCATAAAACACTAGGTCTTGTCCTTAGCATATTCTAATGAAGCCTATCATGCAAATGAGAATGACCTTTTCTGTGCATTCTGCAAGTTCACATTTATGAGAGGAGTATATATAGTTTGCCAATACAAACTAGCCAAAGACTGCGTAATTACTATAATCAATTAGTAGTTAGTGTCGCTTTGCTCATTTGTAGCTAATGTCGTCCAAGCAGTTTTTGATTGGACAGAAAAGTTTGTTCAAGAAAATAAACTCACGTCTCCTTAAAATGATATTGAACTTTTCGAAAAAGAAGCATTAATATTTAAATATTGAAATGAAGGACACTCTCCCATAAGGCAGTTCAGGACATGTAGAGATGACTTGGTGGAACCCAGGCTTCCTTTTCAACGGATGAGTAAACAGGCCATACCCTCTGCTCACCAACAGTCTATTTTGTAGACAGTTATGGATAGGACACATTACGGGAGCTGGTAATTAAAGTAAAAACTAATACTGTCTCAGAGATGGGGAATTTTGTACAGAAAGATCATTTATCACAGTGTACAGTTCCCACTATAGAAATGAATTATCCTCTTAGTTAACAAGTATCCTTCCATAAGCTGCTAAATGCAGAAAAGCACAATGAGGACCAATTGTCGAAGCAATAGCTATTTATTCAAAATCTGCACAGGTTGGCAAAGAAAATATTACACATATTACAGAACAAGCAGCATAAAATTAAAGTGACTTGTGATGATAAAACGTAATGGTACATTTTTTAATGCTGTGTGGACTATCAGCACAAGAAGCTTAAATATTTTATACACATCCGTTTTCTGAAAAATAAACAAATGCCTCCCTTATGTTTAAACAAGTTCAAAATCCAGGGTTAGGAGTGGTGCAGCATTGTAGTTTGGCGGTTAGCATTGTGGCCTTTAAATACCGGTGTCCAATAATTATTTTGCACCAGAGACGCTATAAGGAATGCTTAATGATGCCTGTGTTTAGATTTTCTCTGGCTTACACCCACAATCTAATAAAGTATTGCTATTTGCAACCAATATTGTTCAAGTAGAACCATGAATTATGTGAATGGGTGTAGAACATGTTTTGACTACATACATAAAGAAAATAAACAATTATTTGGCTAGAGGCCTACAGCTGGGCATATATGGATGCCACATTCTACTGCAGCAATGGGCATTAAAGCTATTTTGGGCATCCTCTTGAAAAATAAGCGCTAGAGCTTATGTAATAACAAAATGAACAGGTCTTCAGTCTAATTGTGCACAATGCATTTATTACATACCAATGTAAGAAATGAAAAAATTAAAAGGAGGTGAAGAAATTTCCAAAAAACTATGTACTAATAAACATATACCCTCTGTGAAGAGATGCACAACACTAGCTATGGGAGACATGAGGACATGAACTGTGGTATCAGTGCCCAAAAAGGCAAGCTGTGGGCTCCATTCAGGTAATATTTGTATTACTGCCTTAATATGCCTTGTTCTGAACTATGTAGCTGTGTGGTTGTGAAGATCTTGGTAGAGGCAGGGCTTTGCACCCTAATTTCAGAGCTGCCTCTCTGATGACAGGTGGAGAAATTTCCTAGAACCACCAGAATAAGTGCAAAAACCAAAGATCTACAGAATGAATAAAGCACTGAAGGTTCTCAGGTACAGCATTTTCTCTGAAAAACAGTTTGTGCAACACTTTACAAAATGGACTTGAAAAGTATTCAATATTTTGAGCATCACTGCCTTTATAGGCCTTTAGCAATATATATTGCGGTAAAAAAAACAAAAAAAACCTGTGCATCAGAGGTAGCAAATTTGTTTGAAGACCAACATCCACAACGGGGTTATTTTTTTTTTACCATCAGGCATAGGATACACATAAATATACAGTGTAGGACAAATTGGGACAAATAATGAAAAAAAAAAAAACAGTCAGGTATTTGTATATGCTTGCCAGTTAGTTAGACTTTCAACCTCTGTTCCTCATTACCATTGCAGTTTGGTATATCTTTCCATTGTTTTTTTAAATGGTTTTCCTTCACAAATAACAAGTTGGCAGCTTTTTCTATCGCTGCACTTGCAGTTCATGTACTACCTACCTGGCTTCTCTGGAAACCTGTTAGTTGCTTTGAAACCTTTTAAATAACTATTTGGAACAATTAGTTGACACATATTGGTGTAATGAAGTGTACAGCGCTAAATGCCCTTCAGGAAATGAGATAACGGTAGGGATCATATGGTGTCACCTCCGTGTCAAGCAATCGTGAAACAGTGTATATATAATAAATATTTGTGTAAAAACTTATAGTACGTTATAAAATGGTGTCAGCAGGTGTCATAAAAGGCGTGTCATACATGAACCTTATTAAATAAATAAACAAAAATCTTCAAAGAACATGTGTCATATGTGAAAAAAATATTATTGTGAAAAAAATATTAAATAAATAAACATGTGTCATATATGTGAAAAATAAATATATCACAATATAAAACAGTCTGTGTTGTTTTCTTTCGAAAATAAGTAAAAGTATGCACTTATAATATAAAAAATGCACCCAAAGTTCTTAAAGCTCTCCGATCTTCAAAACAAAAAAAGTCCAGAAGAATGAGAATAAAAATCAAAAGAAATGTCCAATATTATGAAGTGTCCAACGAAAAAACGATAGGAAAAAAAAAAAAAGGCAGGCAGGTCCCCTATAGGGAATGCACTCACCAGATCCCTGATGGTCGAAAGCCTTTATTCTTATCCAATGGAGGCCGAAGATGTATGGGGGCCCGTCCCCAACGCGTTTCGTCACATGGACGTTCTCAAGGGATGAGATAGGGTCTCTGTCATCCCTTGAGAACGTCCATGTGACGAAACGCTTTTTTTTATTCTCATTCTTCTGGGCTTTTTTTGTTTTGAAGATCGGAGAGCTTTAAGAACTTTGGGTGCATTTTTTATATTATAAGTGCATACTTTTACTTATTTTCGAAAGAAAACAACAGACTGTTTTATATTGGGATATATTTATTTTGACACATGACACATGTTTATTTATTTATTTAATATTTTTTTCACAATAATATTTTTTTCACATATATGACACATGTTCTTTGAAGATTTTTGTTTATTTATTAGGTTCATGTATGACACGCCTTTTATGACACCTGCTGACACATTTTATAACGTACTATAAGTTTTTACACAAATATTTATTATATATACACTGTTTCACGATTGCTTGACACGGAGGTGACACCATATGATCCCTACCGTTATCTAATTTCCTGAAGGGCATTTAGCGCTGTACACTTCATTACACCATTATTCTGTAGGCTTTTAGCCTGAGTTCAGCAGCTTTTTTCCTTTTTGGTTTTAGAAATTTCAGCTCCGGGGTCATAATATCTATTTTAAATTTTAATCCATCTTCATTTAGTTTTACTATTTCCGTTAGCGCAAGTTAGTTTGGTTCACAGTTGACACATATTGCCATCTTTTTTTTATTTCTGGCCCAACAACCAAATTCACAGATTAAAAAATACATACAATTATGGTTGCATCTGTCAAAGGATTTGCAATTGTTGTATTTGTGTCAAGTCAGCACTGTGATCCAGACCAGGCATCTCTGCCAGGAAAGAGTCAGGTTCAGTGACCCCACTTTTCTCTACTACAGTAAATTGGATACCCAGCCTTTGATGGGTAAACAGACAATAACTGAATAACTGACTGTCACTTTGCACTCTTATCTTGTAAGTGCTTAAGTGCTAACCCCATTTCTTTCAATATGAGAGCTGCCATGTTGCAGATTTTTTTTATCTTTTTTGGGGCGGGGGGAGGGATTAGAGCCAGGTTGTTACACTACAGGTGTCACATGCAGGCTATTGATCGAGTGCTGAGCAATCCCAAACTGCTGATCGCTCAGCTCATAATCTTTCACAAGCAGAGATCGGTAACTGCCAGTCATCGCTCCCCGCAGGGATTTCACCCTCACCTCTCTTTTCCTCCTGTCCTCAGACAGGGGACAGACAGGGGAGGGGCGGGTACAGCTGGCTCTAGAGAGGCAGAGCAAGCTGTCAATCATGTAGCAGGGTAGATCCTGCCTCTGCACTGTCAGCATATATTGGAAGGTAACCCGCTAGATGCTGATTCTGGGTCACAGGAGTACATTAGTAAATGTACTCCTGTGACCCAAAAGACGACTAAAGCAAAAAAAAGGTTTGGCTTTAGTACTCTTTTTACGTGCATTGTGTTAAGGCAGTCTATTCATTTTGAACAGGCTGCTAACACAACACTAAGCACATAGAACTGGAAAGGCACCATGCACTACGATGCACAAAGGGTCCACATACATGTGTTGTGTGAACTAAGGCGCCATTCAAAAATATATATCACTGCAATGTACTGTGAATCATGCATTACTGGGAATTGCGGTAAATGCATGTTGTTACCACAACACACTGGTGTGAAGCCTGACTTAGGTATTTATTGTAGTCCTATGTGTAGAAAGAAAAAAAAAAGTATGTTTTTATTTTCATACATAGCCAGATTAAATTTCATATTCATATCTGTCTGGAGTTTAGCGTTAATGTTTCAAAATAAACAGAAAGGCACAGGGGGGAAAAAAACCCTTCTTTTAACAAATATTTGTTGCCGTGGTGATTTAGAAAGGGGTGGGCAAAAAAAAAAAGAGCAATCAAGTTGCAATAAGAGAAGTGACACTTAAGATTTATTGGTTTACTTCTACATACTGCTGAAGCCAGTCACCTCACGCAGTGTCAAACAAGTACAGGTTGTCGATACTGACATGGAGTGAAAACAGTAGGAAGATAGCTCTTTCATACTTGTCAGGGTATGCTCTGATCCATCTGTGACAGTTACAGAGAGAAGACACAAAACAGAGAAGAAGAAAAAAAAAAAAGACGAGTAAATGAGGATACTATGAACAAGCAGTGCACTTGAAATGCCTGAGGCCTCTGGCAGATCACTGAAAAAGAAACAGTGGACAAGGCCTTACGGAGAAGTCGCCTGACTCACATGAAAAAAGGCTAACATGAAATGCTTCAGAAAACAGAAGACTAACTGATCAGCACAGCTCTGATTCAGACTGATGCCTTTATGATAAACATTCACGACAACTTGTGACCAAAGAGCTGTTACAACACTAATTGTCCATGAAAGCTGACCTGCAGCAAACCAGCAGAGTTCAGTTTCGATAGGCCTGACTCAGGAATACAAATGTGATTACACATGACACAAGACATCCATGCATCAAAAATCTTTGAAAATGTCTGACATGACTTTGCACATGAGAAAAAAATAAATAAATAACAGAAACCTCAATATATTTTTTTTCCTTCAGCACAGAAAGAATGCAAGCAAATAAATACACAATAAAATCTATAGAACTATAACCATTTTCCTTCCAGATTTTTGTCATATGTATGCAACTCATGAAAATGTTCATAGACTAATTTGTCATACACACATATATACACACATATATACACACACACACACTATTTAGACTTTTCATTAAATATATTACTAACATCAGGCAAATGGACAGATCGTGGATGGACGGATTTTGATGTGACAATGGCTCCATACTTGTTCAGCATTACCTCTGGCACATATGCATTAGAGAGTCCCTTATATTTTTACAGGAAATGGAACAAAAAAAAAAGAAAAATCTAATGTCATACTTTTTGCACATACAGTTACTAAACTTTTAAAGAGTGCTTTTGACTGACAATATTTCAAATAATCAAAAATTATTTCAGCATGCAGAACATTTGATCTAATTCAAGGGCCAAAGGTTACTTAAAACCATGCAATTTGTGAAAACAGAAAAAAGGTTTTATTTTAAATTAGGGTTGCACAGATACCAAGTACAGTACTCGGTACAAGTACGAGTACATGTACCGATATTTTGGAGCTCCAAGGCTAGACTAGAGAGAAATTCAAAAGTTAGGAGGCAGCTATCATTTGTAAGGAGCACACGGAGCTCCTGGGATTTGAACATCTCTGTTTTAATGTACGATTTTGTTTTTATAAATATAAATAAAGGGATGCACAGATACCAGTTTTGCTAGTACGAGTACTGGTACTTGCCGAGTACTTACAAGTACGGATACATTTTTGTTTATTGTCATGTGACAGTTTTTCTAAAACAATACAGACTAATGATTTCAGGACAGTGGTGGAGTGCCAGAGCCAGGTCCCAGCTGCAACCTCTGCAACCCTGGTAGTTCTCATGAAAATGCCAAGTATCTGCACTGGTAATCGAAAAGTATCTGTGCATCCCTATTTTAAATTATACAACTAAGGAGGAGTATGGAAAGTGTGAAGGGTAATCAGATGTGTGAAGTACAATATTCTATGGTAGACGATTGTTCAACAGAAAAAAAGCAAATGGTTGCTTTTGTTGCATCATATAAAAGGTGTTCAGCTATATGCATATAAGCAAAAGGTCAGTCCACCTAAAAATACATTTTTGTAGATGACAGAGAGCTCAAAAGATTCCTATATATAAGGACTGTGATGGTCAGACCTATAATCTATTAACGTCCAGGGGTGTGGACATTTAAAAAAAAAAACTACTTGTCCAAGGGCTAAAGCGGGGGCGAAATCTACTTGTCCTTCACGACAATCTACTTGTCCCAATACAAAAAATAGTTTTAATCAAAACTAAGGATGCACCATTACCGGTTTTTCGGTATCGAGTACGAGTACCGATTTTTTGCTTTCGGATCTCGCCGACACTGAATACTAATACCGGTGCTTCCGCTGGCATCAAGCAGGCTTCCCTGGTAATCAGGAAGCCGGGCAGCAGGTAATGACATCCCGCCCAGGTTCCTGATTGCCACGGAAGCCGGCACCATGTTGTTTGGCCTGCTTGATTGTGATTGGCCGGGAAACCTGCTTTCCGGTCAATCAGGAAGCCGGGTGGCGAGTAAGGACCTGATTGACCGGGAAACTGGCTCGATGCTGATTGGCCAGGAAGCCGGCTTTCCAGCCAATCAGCAAGGAGCCGGCTTCCCGGGCCAATCAGAAAACCAGGAGGCGGGTCATTATTTGCCGCACGGCTTCCTGATTGCACGGGAAGCCGGCTCCATGTTCCCCCTGCGGCACTGCCAGTCAGAGGAAATTTTCATCTGGCCGTAAGTTCCAATATCGGGGAAGGTATCGGAGCATTTGGGTGAGCCCAAATACTCTGTATCGGCACGGATACTAGTATCGGTGCACCCCTAATCAAAACATATTTGACTGTGCTAAATAGCGCTTCTCACTGGTCAGCGCAGTCATCTGACCACGTTGACCAATGAGTGCTTGCAATTTGCGAGCGAAATTAAAAATGCACAGGGGAGGACTGCGCTGGACAGCAGTACGGGGGACAGATAGTACTACCATACTGGCGGAGGGGAGGGATTGTTCGCCGAAAGGTAAGTATAGCCAGGGGGTGGCGGTTTGGGAGAGACAAGGCCAGATTTCCTCGGGTAATTTTAATTTTTCCATATTACCTGGGAAAATGAGCTTACCCTTTAATGCACATTGTGTGTGTGTGTAAGAGAATTCTGGCTACCACCATGGAATGGCAGCTGCAATCTCAAAGCACATGCAGAATGTCCTACGCATGCGTTTATTTGCATGCAGATGGCGGGGGCAGCAGGGTTTCATTTTTATTTTTTACTTTTTCATTTTTTACTTTTTCATTTTTAAAATCTTTATATATTTTATTTTTTTTAACTTTTCTTTAACTTTTTATGTATTTACTTTTTCCCCTTAATGTTCTTCCTATTACATAGGAGATTAAAATCCCTTATGTGATAGTTTGGAGGTGACAGGTTCTCTTTCTGGAACCTGCCCTCCAACACAGAACAGCTGTTCTATGTAGTTCCTGACAGGTGGCGCTGTGATTACAGCGCCACGGTCTCAGAGAACACACAGAGAGCCCGTAGAGCAGATGTTTTGCGTCTGCTCTATGGCTGGGCCGTTGTGCCTTAGTTTTCGGGGTCCCCAGGGAGAGTGGGCGACCCCCGAAAACTACGGCGGGGGGTGCGGGCGGAAACGATCGCCGCTGCTCAAATTAATACAAGTGGTCTGATCAGACCACTTGTATTAAACGAGCGGTGGCGGCTCCTCAATGTACATTCAGCTCTGCTTGTCCGGAGCCGGGCTGAATGTACTTTAAAACTACTCGCCCGGCGCCCGAAACTGCATGTCCCGGGCGTCGGGCAATAGGAATTCCACACCCCTGACGTCATTTCATGGTGAGGCCTGTGTACAGGCAGCTGCTATTATAAGATGTGTTACATTTTGCAGAATACAATAGGAGGAGGGAGACCACCCTAAACACCAAGGTGAGCAACAACAGAGCACGCACTTTGACTTATGTCTACAGAAGTCCTGGGGAGATATAAGATGCCAAGAGCAAACCCTTGATAATCTATAAAAAAAAAAAACATTTTTGAGTGCAATGACCTTTTATTATATCCAAGCATGTCTAATGGTCCGTACACACCATGTGGGTTGGGTTACACTGCCCAACGCAGTGACAAGCCAAAATGTATTGTTTTCAAAAGGCCCAGCATATTTGGTGTGGGCTGGACAAAAATGGAACACACTGCAAGCAATTTAGGCTCCTGCTGTGAAAAATGCAAATGTGATGTGCTGAACAACAACTCATATCAACAAGTGTGTTTAGTGCACATTAATGCGTGCTAAACACACCACTAGTGGTGTGAATCTAGCCTTGGAAATAGTTTTTGGATAATGACTGAAGTGTGGGATGAACTCGGACAAAGTACAAGGCAAATATTCAGCCATTATATGACTCCTCCTATTATTCCCACATGATTATGAAATTTACCATCAGTGATGAACACTGATCATGCCAGGTTATGTTATGTTACAAGTATCAGAATGGCAAGTCAGATCTGGTGGAGAGCTGACATGGCATTGTTGTGTAGCAGTATCAGCCAAATGATCAGACCAGCAGTGATGTGCAATTTCTACTTTACTAAACAATGAAAATCAACATAAATTGCACAGGGGAAATCAAATGAATAGGGGACATAACATTACTATCAACAGTAAGGAAAAGAGGCTTAGGAGAACATATGGAAAAAATATAGAACAGTTCTGCAAATGGCCACTAGATGGCAGCAGGGTTTCTGAGTTCAGTTCAGCTTTATGAGAGAAAAAGGAGATAAATAATCTCATGTGTCCAGGATATGAAACTTTTGTTTAGTACACTGTTAGCCGAGTGGATCTCCTTGTGGGAAGTTGAGTTAAAAGGGGCCTGCACCTGAATAAAGGGGCACTCCGCCACGGCATTGATCTGTTGTAGTACCCATAAGAGCAGATGTAGGCATAGCTAAGGAGAATCAGGTTATTTAGGACAAG
>NW_017306468.1:134785-153624 GCF_000935625.1 Nanorana parkeri | reverse complement strand
CGGGCACGTGCAGATCCCATGCTGCTTGTCGGTTTTGGAAAGACTTCTGTCTGTAAATCGCCATCATAAAAAGCATATGTATGCTACCTAGCTTGCCACTAACTAATCATGCTGATTTTGAATGGGATAACCAGGCACAAATACCGGGAGACAATATCTCATGAATTGCTTTTCAATAACTCCATCAAATAGCCACATATGTGTTGTAAACAAAATGACCCAAGGCAAAACATACAAGAACTTCTCAAGAAACAGACATCTTCTAAGGACTGTAGAAATCATCAGCCAATTGTAGAAAAAAACATCTGGTGCTTGCATTAACCCATAAAGAGGCTATTCAAAATTCCACAGCAGTTTTCCAAATTGTTCTGAGCATCATATAACACACACCTTTTTATTGTTATTAAATACAGTCATCAGTACTCCGTAGAGAAAGAAATGTGAATCAAGTCGACAAAAGACCCACCACAACAACCTCAACCCAGATCTATTTTCCCCTCAAACATTAACCTAAAGGGACCACCAGAGGTGCAGCAATACTTTCTCAGCTCAAACAAGCAAGGAGGTGGTTTCTGTGATATGCTGATAAACATAATTCCCCCTGACTCGCTCATAGCTCCTATGGTCTGCTGACTAGCTTTTACTGTAGTCTAGAAATGGAAATGAGTGATTTATAAAGTGTGATAGTGCAGAGACGATACACATTGAACCCTACATAGGTTGATGCTGAAAAATAATGCACCTGCCCTCTCATTTATTTTATGACCAGAAATATTTCAAAAGTGCTGTAAAATTTATCATGTAACAACAATGCAGCCCTAGCCAACTAGAACAAAACCTAAATTATCTAAGGTTTCTGAGGGAAAATATGAGAGCCATTATACAAGCAGAAAAGCGATGCCTACACTGGTATGGTTCAAACAAAGGGGAAAGATGCTACAAAACTGTGAACCCAGAGTAATTTAATGATTAACTCTCTGTATTGTAGGTACTACTGTTAGTTTTGTTTTTGTTTTTCCTGGGGGTGGGGGGGGGGCAACAACAAACCAACTGTAAGAGGCCATCATTGAGCTCCATAATTCAAGCATGAAAAAAAATTCTATTGACAAACACATATCAAAGAGGTTAACAGTCAAGAAATCTGAATAAAGATAGTTAGTAGAGAAACCAAACCATCTGCTAAAAAAATATATTAATAAGGCTAATACATATAACATTTTATTTGTATAAGAACGTTGAATTAAAACCTATAGCTGCTCATATTTATTGCAAAAATACAATAAAATGGTCTTTCACATCTGGTCATATGATCATGCTAGCCTTCATTCTCTTTCAAAAGATGAAGCCTAGGAGGGATTTCCACACAGATTTAAGCTTTTAACATCGGATATAGTCACATGAAGCTGAATGGAAATTTGCTCTGCAAAATATCCAAATAGACAATACAGAGGGAGGTATTTATGCTGACAATCTGCTTCTATTTCAGAGCTGTAGTCATCAGTGGAGGCTCCATCTACAGAGAACAATCTGAACCATGGGCACACTGGACATGACAGAATTGTTTCAAATGTTATTTTGGAGCCACAAAGGTGCAGCAGAGATGCTGATATCAGTGGCTCCACTTACACTGAACAATCTGAACCATGGGGGCACTAGACCCGAAGGATTGGTTCAACTTTATTGTGGTGCCACAAAGGTAAAGCCCAAAAGGAACTGTTACCTGGACTGGGACAAAGATTCGGTATCTGCTATATCAAGAATGCTGGCCCCAAGGCAATAAAGCCAAACTGATTAACGGTAATAAGCGCTAGAGATAAAAATTGAATTGGCTTATATTCCACTTTAAGTAACTCCACTACTACTGTCCTTATGGCATGGCAAAAAACAAAAGAAAATTATATTTAATTGGTCAAAGTGACAAAATCCTTTCTACATATAATAAAGAAAACACTCTGCATAGCAACATGGAGACAGTTTTGCCTTCATTTTCCCCAAACTAGGAGCCAAAATCATCGGCACTGCCTTCACAGTATATGACTGGTAATGTTGTCACTCTACATGGAATTCTGAGTGTTTAGATTAAGTCAGATTAACAACAGTGTTATCCTGGCAAAGAAATGTAAACAGGATTATGGGAGGACTGTTGTTTCTTAAAAGGGGTCTATATGTGTTGAGGTGGTGACCCTTCTGTATCATGACATTATGGGGTCTATTAAAAGGTGTTAATTTTGTATTAAATGTAGAAATTAATTCCCAACCAGCTAAATAAAACAATCAGATTCATACAATCTTGAAAAAGTGCAGGGTGTGCAATAAATCCTAGCAGATTTAGTCAAGAAAAGCTGGTTTAAACACACATTCAAATTACGTTTTTCATTTTTTTTTTAAAATGAATGATACGTTACAGAACGGGTTCTCAAATTCTAAAACAAGGAAAACGACTCTCTCCTAAACTTTACAGTGTACAATCAATAATTATAAGGCCACAATTATGGATTTAAAGCATAATAAGATTAAAAAAAAAAAAAAAACAACCTCTCCTCAAAGACCTCCAGATAGGTGAAGGAAATGAGACACCAATTCCTGCATAACAACCTCCCTGGCTTTTAGGACTGCAAGCAACAAATAATAACCTGTCTTCATCTATGGATGAAACATAACAGATTTTGAATAAAAGTGACAGAAATTTGCAGGAGAGAACCATTTGTCATTGTAGCAGTTTACAAAAAGGATGGTGTTTCAGACATTCTCATATTGATTTGTAAGGTGATGCTATCTTTGCTTTGTGCAACTTTCAGACTATTGGAGCCATTAGAAACAGACAGCAGTGAAATCATTAAAAAAAAATTACTCACATGGCTCTCTAAAATGAAAAATGTCAACGGCATAATTGAAGATGTAACTGGGAAAAAAATATCAGTTTACACTTCAACTATATGTATCATGAGTGGAGTGTTGGGAAATGTATACACATTATGGGTTAGCACCATGCAGACATTTAGGCTCTTGTGTGTGGTCAAATGCCCCTAGCAAGGGTAAGAGTACGGAGAGGTCAAATGGCAGCTTCCACAACAAGGAAAGCAGCAGACAAATGACATCTGTAAATATGCATACATGATCAATTAAATGAACTTTCCATTATAAATCTTCTTAATAGGAATGTATAGTAGTTTAGCATATATTTTCATTCTTTATTATGGTCCAAACTAAAACAATATGAAAAAGTATTATTCTTATATTACTGTAATATAAGAAATATTGCATATGAACATTTCGAATTTCCAATTATAAGCCAGGAATTAGAGCTCTGGGCTCCTTTTCACCTGTTCTCCAGGCTATCTTAATTCTAAGCAATCGATAGCCGACGAATCGACGATCGAAAACGTTGCCAACGTTTTCAATCGTCGATTTTAATCGACTTAATCGATTAACTGTTGCAGCTCAAATCTATATCTAGGATATCTTTAAAAAAGTCTACTAACACAGCTCAAGCTAAAATTTACATACAACTGAACAAGATGAGCTAAAGTATTTCCTGTTGTGCTCTATTTAGACACTCAAAAATGCTGTGTAAAGACTTCTTGGTTTACCATATATTAAATGTTTATTTGTATAAACAACTGTTTTATACAAATAGGGGTTCGTTTATAAATGGTTTCACACAAGATTTACACAAATTGCACACAGGATTTTCACAATTTTCTAATAGAATCCAATTTGAAAAATGTGTGAATTTTGGGTAAAAGCTGTGTTTATATAAAACATAATAGTTTATATTTAAAGAAGCCGTAACAAGGACACTCGACTGTAGCCAAGAAATTCAAGTAAAGCACAGCTCTATTAAGGGCAAACACACAAGGTCTGTTTCCATCAACAGGGTAGACTTCCCCTGTTGCACGAGACAGCTTCCAGCAGCAACATAAAGGGCAGTCTTTTGCTCACACAATGGCCAACATTTCATTCACTTCTCATTATAAATCAGCCTTCTACAGCATATGCAGTCCTTAGTAGCTTTCCTCAGCTCTGAGACGCTCAGCACACCTCTATGTGATACTCACACTGCTCTCCCAGCAGTGGATCACGGACTCTCTCAGCAGTGTCCAACAAGTTTCCTGACCTCTCCCAGCTGTTCATCGTGCATCCAGCACACACCTGAGTATGCCTGTGTCCGTGTGCCTCCTACACACACACACACAGACACACACACACACACACACACACAAACTCCAACCCCCTGAACTCTGGTCCAGACTCCTAATAAGGCTGCTCTCAGCCACCTAATCCAGCTATACTGGTCATTGTCAACACCTTGCCCAGGGACTAAAGATTCCATCCCACTATAGTCCAGAAAACCTGGAGGAACTGAAAAGTCAGTTGCTCCTCTGCAAAGGTATTCACATGATGGAACCTCTCAGCACCTCTGAGTGTTCTTGGGGACTGTGTTGCCAAATTACATTGTGGCATTGCCACACCCTTCTACAGAGCATACAGATTAGGAGTCAGATTGAAGTAAAAATTCCTAATCTGCATACTTGTTGCAAGGTTAATGACACCAAATGTACTGAAGCCAATGAACCAGTATGACAGGCAGTGAAGTAGTACTTTCATAGGAGGAGACCAGCTTTTACATTTGTTCAGCATAGGTTCCCATTAAAAGTGGCAAGAGCTGATGACATAATAAGCTAAAATAAATGACCATTCTTGCATATTTTCCCTGAAATAAGATAGTAGCTAATATGCAGTCCTGAACCAGATACTGTGAACTGTGGTTTTGCTGCTCTTGCTATAATACTTGCACAGCATACTTGCACTTTATAGCAGACTTACCCTGGCTGTCTGCCTTCCTCCAGAGCTGACAGATCAGAACTGTCCCATGCTCTCCCTCATCATACACTAACAAGAGTGAAAGTTGTCTATACACAGGTGAGTAAAGGCTACTGCACAGGCTCCAGGATTTAGGGCCCATTTTACCTACGAGTTGCGTTAACGCACCATACGCTCATTAATGCATTGCAAATGCCATTAATTTTCAATGGCACCCCAAGAAGTAGCTGCTGACCCTAGACAATGTCTTAACAAAGATGTCTTCTGGTAAGAAAGGAATCTGAAGGCATTGTCACGAGTACTGTGATCTTTAAAGTGGGCGATTATATGTATGGAAACTGTAGGTCAAGTCATGTGAATTTCCACCTTTTTTGTTCTCATCAGAAAGTCAACAGAAAACAATCTTCATTTTCTTCAACCTCAAATTTAATTTGTATGTGGCCTTTGGACAAACTGACAGCAAAATAAAACACGAAGTGGCTGAATTTTAGATACCCATTTGCCTTGCCATTGCATCCTTATTTTGTGGCGTTTTTCTGTTGGGAAACCAAACAATATGCATGATGAATTACACTGTCTGACCTTTGGGCCTGCACAATAATTGCATTATACAATTCATACTGTGCTCCCATCTGATGAGACTCTTCCAAAAGGATTGGATGTGCTACAAACTATTACATGCTGGCCTACAATGAGTGGTACTGGGGGAGTTTGTAAGTCTCCAGGTAGAGGAGCAGGTCAGGACACGTCTGTGGGTGTTGATCATTGCATGCCTCGGTCACCAAAATTAAAGTTATCACAAACAAACTAAAGAACAGAAAGGTGAACTGCAATCATCAAGAATAGTATATTAGCAACAGTGATTCAATAAATTCACTACATTTTAAATCCAAAAAACACTTAATTTGAGTATGCAGCGATTAAGTCAACATTAACCAAATGCTACTGCTCGCCCACTTGTATCTCTTAACACCAGATACAGCACTAACCTATTACTGAAATTAAACATTTTATACCAATGTGCAGTGTAGCAGCACTAGGCAAGCATATCTCTCTTTCGCATTCAGATCTCTATCAATGTAGTGAAATCTTCATTCCCCAAGAGATAAAACTTAAAAGGTAAATCAGTGACTAGGGCAGTACCCAGGTAGGTCTTTCAATCCCTTCTTCCCCTTTGCTGAGCAGATTACAGGTCTGCTATCCCCCGATTCATTTTAAATATGAGCTGCACTCCTTACAGTGCTTAACCAATAATGCAAGTAGGTGGTTGTAGTGACCACAACAGGTGGTGCTGTGAAATATCAAGATGAAAAGACAAGAAGTCTCCAGTACTCATGCATTGTTCCTTTTCATTATTTTATTTGTGAAAGCAGGGTCAAAAAAGTCAAAAGTACCAAACATTTTGTGGCCCTTGCGGGGTCCATTCCCAAGGCAACATAGTGACAAACTATGTTGCTTTGAGGAAGAGACCCTGCAAGGCCCCAAAGCGTTGGATATTCTTGACTTGTATGATGCTGCTTTAATAAACAATGAAAAGGAGCACAGCCGGACTGCAGGTGACTTCTTGTGTTTTCATTTAGGTCTGCCAGCCTTTCAGACATTCCCTTTACAACTCATACTGTATTTCCTACTGTTTCCACTTTCTCTAAAATTATTTTTTAGTGTCAAAAACTATAAACCAAACAGCTCTCTTCAAATAAAATATTTTATATTAGGGTATAATATAGAATATAGATAATCTTATATAGTCTTTCTTATGAAAGCAACTTCATGCAATAGGTTCTTTTACATTTTACCTAGTACTTTATTTTGCCTTGACAAAGCCTGAACTCGCCAATAACACATAAAAATGTCACCTCTAAAGTTTTGCTGTTCAGACAGTCATGATTTTCCATAGGTATGATTCTTGCATGATTTCACACTGCAAAGCCTAAGAAGCTAAAGGGTTGCCTTAGTCTATGCATCTAAATAAATAAAAACTGACATGGCTTGCATAACCAATAGCAGGATCCGATCCTTTTAAATGTGGTGTCATATTTCTGACATTTAAAAATGAAAAAAATGGTCCAGAGAAGAAAAAGCATGATAGAAAAAGGAAAGTCTCCAGTACGTGACATGAAGTGTCCTAAGGGGTAGAAAAATCTAAATCCAGTTAAGCAAAGTGCCAGCAGCAGTGATAATGCATAATGCAATGTAGAGAGTCAAACTTTGTTTACATGAATAAATAAATAAAAATACAAACATAAAAATTATATTACTTAATATTTACAAAGCTCCTCTAGCAAAACCTAGGTGATGATGGCAGGCTATGTTTTCAACAGAATAAAACAAGCTTTCATTGATTATTACAGCTGGACTCCGGACAAATAACTTAATACATATTTGAAATACAATTCTATTAAAAGTTGTCATTGACAATAAAATATAATTGTGATCAGCCAGTCTCTGGGTCCAAGCAAACATGCCAGGCAACATAGCCAGCTTCAGTCATCAAACCCATCAGAGATCATATTTTCTCTTCTTTCACTTAGAAGGTGGTATTCCTTGTAGATATTATCTCTGCACAGCGAGTGTCTGAGCTGGAGGCCTCATCTTGGAGAGAACCCGTTTCTATTTTTGCATAGGGTCTAGGTGGTATTGAAAACAAGGTCTTCTGTCTTGCCTGAGAAAAAGCACCAAACTTGCATCGCCATTCCCCTTGTTTGCTTGACCAGGACAGGGGCAGATTTACAGGGGAAACAAATATTACCAAAGGGCACTGGCAATTTTGCCATGTCTATTTTAAAGTGTCTATTTTGAAATGTTTCAAGGCACTTAGACACAGCTGCAGGACATGAATGCATCATCTTTTTGTCTCTTCTCTGCACCTTTACAGGTACAGCGAATTAGCCTCTGTTTTACCGACTCTCTGTGTGGCACTCATTCGGTGAGAAACTCTACCTGCAGCCTAATGGTGCACTAAAATAGCATCTGCCTTACTAGCTCTCTGTGCGAAACTCATCATGTAGTTCTCTGTACAATGAAATAACACCTGTTTTACTAGATCACAGAGTGAAACTCTTCATGCAATCCTCTGCAATATAGTACACTGAACTAACCTACAATTGTTTAACTTATATCTATATTATTGTTATTGATTTACCTACCGCCTTTGTCTAATCAAAAAGCTGATGGTATATTTATGGCCTTGGCCTGTTCTGCCTCAGTGTGTAAAGTTTGCTCATTCATCCTGTGGGTGTCATCAGTTCCTATTTGATTTGAAATAAACTCCTCCCCCATTCCTATAAATGAAGACCAAACTTAAGGGAGAGGCACTCTCATCAGGTGGCATTGGCGCTCTCTCTCACTATCTTTATTTTCTGTACTACTCTCTATTTTCACATATGTGTGACGAAACATAGACATGCGAGTTTCACCAAGGCAGAAACAAGTGTTCCTGAATGACAGAATGTAGATGAACCCTATACCATGTTTTCCTGTACAACTATGCCTCCTGTTCCCTGACTATACTTAATTTTAAAAATATATAATATGACACCTGCTCTTTTTCCTTCTTTTCACCCCTATGACCTCAACAAACCTCCTCCTTGTATTTGCTGAAGTGCAATGATGTAGATTAGGAGCTCTGTAAGTTCTTCCTGCAGCCAGGCCTGACTGCTGTGGTTTAAAAAAAAGCTCCACATGAAGGAGGGTGAAGCATTGCCAACATGGCTGCCCTCCACTGTGTGCAGCCAAACCTCCAAATCAATAGCAGAAAAATAAAGAAAACAATACAAATAAGAATATATAAATGCACAGGAAAATAAAGCTCTGGGGCAAACCAGGTCAGACATTTCTACTACATTATATAGGAGGGGTTGCAGCACAAACATCATAGATAGGTTTTTTTGCTGCTCTAAATAGCAACTGATAACTGCTACCATCTGGAGCTGCACTGTCCAGCTACTGTACAATTTTTGTAGCTAGTGTCTCTCAAATCCAATGTAATGTGCAGTTCAAGATAAAATCTGCCTCCTCTCTACCTCATATTGCAGCCTAACCAAGCTGCTTACATACCCGCCACTGAAAAATATTTGTGGCTATGGTCTTACAAATTGCACTCTTTTTTCCCCCCCAATGCTGTGTAAAACAATCCTTGTCTCTATTTGCTGCCTATTTAGAAGCTTGCATTCTGTCCTAATGATAGCCAATTTCTATCAAATACTTGAAGTCTGTATTTTGAATACATTGGGGATACATGAAGGGTGTGGAGTTTTGCTTTTGAAGTTTTTGACATTCTATTAAACTTTTAGGGCAGGTTCACACCATTTTCCGGACCAGATCTAGAATGCAGTTTTTACAGCGATTGTGCCGCCTTTGGAAATGTATTAATTTTTTTACCTTAAAATGGTCTTACCCGTGCGTTTCAGAGGATTTGTATGCATTTTTATGCGTTCCAGTTCATTCCAGACCAGAAAAAAAATATAAGACTAGCAGAATTTTTCTGGCCTCATCTGGAACAGACTGCGTTGGTGTGAACAGAGGCAGAAATAGCATGTGAACAGAAATAGCATAGGGATACATAAGGATGCATTTTGGGTCAGAAAATAATCTGGTCAGGTGATGATCCGGACATGGTGGGAATGGGCCCTTAAGACAATGCAGTTAAAAAAAAAAATAATTACATTGTTATATAGTTATGTAGTAGACCTCATACTCATGATCAGATAAATGCCTGGATCATTCTCCTTTCAAACTTAAGATTTCCCATAGCCCTGTATATTATACTGACTGAGGAAGAAATCTTAAAGGTTTTTTAAATGTATCACTACTCTGAGGTATTACTATTTGCTGCAAAAGAAAATTCAACATTTTCACTGCTCCAACAGTAAAGAACACCTTTCCCAGTTTAAGAATAAACCCATTTTTGTCCAGTCTTTAATCATGGCCATGTATCTTTTTCACAGGCATTGGAGTATAAAAGGTTATTACAGTTTATATATTTTTACATGTTTGATTTATTTTTACATTGTGATCATATCCCCCTTAAGCGCCTCCTTTCGTGAGTGAAAAAAGATAACATTTGTAATTGTCCCTCATATCTGAGGACCTCCAAACCCCCTTATTTATGTTGTTGGCCTTTTCTGAACTCTTTCTAGTTCAAGAACATCCTTGGATTGGTGACCAAAATTGAGCTGCATGTTAAAGATTAGGCCAAACCACTGTTTAACAAAGGGGTAGAATTACCGTAGGCATTTTTCTCTTGCCCTTTTTAATGCAACAGAGTATCCCACTAGCGTTGTTAGCTGCAGATAGGTATTGCATGCTGTTGCCAAGTCTGTGACCTACAAGGACCCCCACATTTTTTTCCATCACAGATTCAGCAAGAGAAGCCCCTCCTAAAAGAGTATGTTATATGCAAATTTGTAGCACTCAAGTGCATAACTTTACCTTTTTCAATATTGGACCTCTTCCATATAGCTTCCCACCCCACTATGCTATCTAGGTCTTCCAGTAACAATAATACCTGTTGTGTCTAATTTATTTTCTTTAATAATTTGGTATAAATTACACATTCAAAATATGTGATGCTAGAATACGGTGTCCCTGACACTCTCTATGAAAATCGTATATTTCCGCAACACCACATGCAGCTTAAAGACATCTCCTAAGCACTGGTGTTTTCTTTTGTCACCCTCAAAGTCTCATTACAAGAAGGACCCTCTCCCTACTGCACAGTATATATATATATTTTTTTCCTTTCCAAAATACCCCCCTCCCCCCTGCCCTTTTTTACAATAGCTTGCCTACTGGTCTTAAAAAATGCCCAGAATTAATCAAAATTTACCCCACATAGACTTTAATGGGGTTTAATGCTAAGTTTGGGTGTCGCGGACTTAAAGCATATTCAACAAATGCTCCACAAATCAAACCCAGGCATTTTCACTCATCCCTACTATACGTGTACACTGGAAGCATATATGCTGTATTTACCTGTGAGGATCATAGTTTTGTTATCAAGGTTATGTCATCTCTTTATTCACACCTATGTAGAATTTTGAGAAAGAGGCTTCAATACAGTATTTTTCTCTCAGTCAAACATTACTGAATAATGAAGGAGATGGAAAGCCTAGAATTTTTAGATATTAGACCTGGCCACTAGAGCCATGTACATTAGTTGCTGATGTGGGGATTTCAACATGCCAACATCATGGCAAAACTATAGTCTCAGTCTTTTGTAAACTTATCCTTTAAACTATATTCAGTTACATGATATGCATTTAATTACATGAAACTCAACATGGAAGCTATTATTTAGGAATAAACCTTATATATGTGATTGAATCTAACTGATCATATACTGTATATTAACCAGTACGATTCTTCCAATAAAATCTAGTAATATATTAATCCAAATACAATACTATAGTAAGATTTAAATCTTGTTTATTTGGGAGCAACCTCCATCCACAATATCCCATAGTAGTTCACTAAGCTGACTAGACAGAAATCCTGGTTTAATCTCAAATAAAAATAAAAATCCCCTGTGGTTCACCCAGGCACATACATATACACTACAGGAATTCCTAGCAGGGCATCTAAGAAACTGCACAATAAGAATATATGAAAAATATTAATTTTCACACAAAGTGCTGATGTGGATGATTTCCTGTTTAGAGGTTTATTAAATGCCAACAAAAAAGTATTGTTCCAATTTTTAAAAAAGAACAACTTTGATACCCCAAGATAAGGTACAGCAATACGGTATAAGCCCTTTTTGACAAATGGAGTTAAAATGTTGCAGGATGATAAAAGAGCCATCACTTACTAGAAAAATAGGACTGCAAAAGTCAAAAGTATGCAAAGAGCAAATAAGGAGAGAACAAAATGACAGTTATCTGCTAAATTCATAAATGTGTCTTTTGTAGAATCCTAATGATCATATTTTATACTGTCACTTTCCATTTAATTGCTCACTCTGGAGCGCTTCTTCACAGAAGCCATCAGTACCCCACAGAGCCAGATGCTGAATCTCAAAAATATAAGAAAATAGTGTGACCATGGACTTTTACTAATATTACACTACTGAGCTGTGGTGTATGACAAGTTAATTTTTACACTTAGTCTTTTTGTGAAGGAATAACTAAAACGGCAGGTCATTGCTGTTCCATATCATTAAAAGGCTAGAAAATAATATATATCATGAAATACTTAAAATGACCTCATTTCAAACCTTGACAAAGCACACCATGAACGTCAAAGTGATTGAATAAAAACCCAGACAAGCTCAAGATAACTTAACATTTTTATAGAAAGGGTGGCAGCACTTAGTGGATCATTTGCAATCCAAAATCATTATTTCAGACTTTATTCCCATCCCTTATTTAAACATTAGGGTTTATACGCATGAGGGTATCTCAGAGCAGTTATTTATCCGCATTCCATAGCTGTTTGTGGATAAGGGGAAACTCCTGTGTTGGTACCTGTACAAAGGCTTCATTCACACTTGCCACTTGCGTTCTTCCACAAAACCTGTCAGGCTAGAATTGAAATTGATTCCTGGACGCACTTCACTTATTTTTCCTAAGCGCAGCTAATTTGACCACAAATAAAAGCATCTAAATGCAAGGTGTGAATGGATCCAATGGAAATTTTATATATATATATATAATATAGTGAGGCAAATAATTATTTGATCCCCTGCAGATTTTGCCCAGGTTTTCGAGCATGAACCGCCTTTTTAAGGTCATGCCACAGCATCCGAATAAGATTCAGGTCAGGACTTTGACTAGGCCACTCCAAAGTCTTCAACTTTGTTTTTCTTCAGCCATTCAGAGGTGGACTTACTGGTGTGTTTTGGATCATTGTCCTGCTGCAGAACCCAAGTTCACTTCAGCTTGAGGTCACGAACAGATGGCCACACATTATCCTTCAGGATGTAGAATGGGACACACACCAAAAGTTCAACTTTTGTCTCGTCAGTCCACAGAGTATTTTCACAAAAGTCTTGGGGATCATCAAGATGTTTTCTGGCATAACGGAGACGAGCTTTTGTTATTTTTGCTCAGCAGCGGTTTTCGTCTTGGAACAAGCCATACAAGCACCAAGGAACGTGGGTTCATACCAGTGCAATGTCTTTAGTTGTGTTGTGTAGGGTCATATCACCATTCTGTACTTTGGCAATACATCATAAATTATCAGTAATATGGTGCTCCAATATGTATTAATCCATTTTAAACTGCGTGCCACTTAATGCATGTAAATTGAACCCGACCTAGTCTTACAAGTGCCTAAGATAGCAATACTACTGAAACATAAGCACGATGTGGTGCTCAAAGTACATATTATATAGGTTGAAAAAGACACATGTCCATCAAGTTCAACCTAAGAAGGAAAAAAAAAAAAAAAAAAGAGAAAAACCTGCATCTCTAGAACCTAAGCCAGCAGCGGATCACGTACAAGCGTTAGTTTTCAAATAAATGCCTGTCCCTCTGGAGCTCCATGCATACTACTAATAGGCAATGCACAGAGCCTCTAAGTTCTGATTAGGTCCTGTTTTATCCTGGTGCCAAGCTGACTCAGTGTTTCAAATGTCAAGTGCTACAACCTCAAGGAGAGTTGAGGTCAAAATGACAGGTGGTGACCTTGGCACCAAAAGGGGGCAGGGGTTCATCTCAATCTGCATACAGTCTGGGCCTACGATCCAAGGAGGATCAGGTCAGGTTAAGTTCACTTTAAAGTGCACTAAACGGAGTTGAATCTTAAAAATGCATTCAAGTACCTTAACTATTAACAAAAATGTAAGTTGTGGATCACTTGGCTGTAAATCCTCAAATCATCTCTGAATTGGTGCCGACACTGTCCTTCCCCTGGGAGGGTGACTACTTTTGCTCTCCATGGTCCCTGTGTGTGTTGTAAAGAAGCCACCGCCCCAAGCTCGATCCCATGATGAGCTTTAATTTCAGTACAAATTAGTACACAAAATGCGAGATTATAGTCTATCACGAGAGCAAGTTTGGAGTGGTGGCTACTTTACAACACACACAGGGACCATGGGGAACAAAAATAGTCACCCTCCAGAAGGAAGGGCAGTGTCAGCACAAATTCAGAGATGATTTGAAGATATACAGCCGAGTGATAGACAAATAAGCTGCATTTTTGGTAATTGTTAAGGTATTTGAATGCATTTTTAGGTTTAACTTCTGTCACTTAGAGGATTTGGTTTTGAATGGTGTTCTTTAGTTTGGTGGTGCCATGGAAAATAGTTTAATAACCAGCCAAAGAGCGTTCATCTTCCTCCCATAATTGCCCAGCTCAGGTAATATTGTCAACAGCAGGGGTGTTCTGCCTACAGTATATTCCTACAGGAAGGATTACACTGTAAATGAATAGTTAGTGCAGGTTCATGGATGAACACATTGATAACTTCAAATTAATACATATGCAATGCATTTTTTAGCATATCAGATTATTCACATTTACAACTGATCGAATGGAAGAGCTCTAAATGTTCTTGCCTAATTTAGCAATTTTCATATTCAGTATCCCTGCTAGATTGTGGAAGCAATTCACACTGTACTAAGCCAGCCCCAATGTATAAGTGGAGGCTTTGACGACTACTGTTACTGAGACTTGATCCTAAAAGGAATGACACTAAGGATCTTTTGCTTGGCTGTAGGCTTCAGTCCGTCTGGGAAAATTGTACTGGAGACAAGAGCTCGTCTTACACAAACTAGAGTTTGCCTTCCAGCCAGGGAAATCAGCTGTCAAAGAATGCTGGGAAGCAGGTAATCACCAATAGCTGAAGACTGCATGGAGGCTATGAGAACGTGGTTATTTTCATTTTTGACAGGTCAACAGCGGATGGATAGAAGCTAGTTAGTGCCAAAGGTAGTAAGTGGAAAGAGATTAATCAAAATTCTATTCCTATGGCTTTTTCCCTAGCCTGATTCTCCAAGTTCTGATCAACACAGTAATACGTTCCACCAATTGTTTTAATTAAAAGTTATTAAAAATGTAAAATACAAAAATTTGCTAACCTCCTCTAAACTATACCAACCTACAGGAGTGTTGCTACAGTGAGACTAGATCTAGGACATCATATAAAGCAAAGCTACACTTCTATCACAGCAGGAATTTCAAAGGAGAGCTACCATGCTTATTGCAACAGGAGAAAATACAAAGAAAGTGATTTGTCACAGGGAGAAGCCCACATGGAGTGCAATTTCACAGGTAAAAAGCCACGCAGTGCCAATTACCACAGGGAATCACACAGAATATTATTTGCCACAAGCAAAAAGACAGCTAGACTCTACTAGACACCATTTGTCATTGAGGAAAAACCACACAGAACACCATTTGTAAGAGAAGGAATAATCCACACAACACACGCACACATGCTCCACAGGTAAAACAAAATAAAAAAAGAAAGAATTACATTTGAGGAAAGTCACAGAGAACGTTATTTGTAACAAAAGAAACCACACAGAACATTACATGCCATAAGGCAAAAACCACAGCATTGCAAATAATAGGGGAAGGATCAAGTAAAATCGTATTCACGGAGAACACTACTAACAATTCAAAATAGCATGTGAATTTAGCTTTAATCATACTCAAAACACATGGACCAAATCCAGAAAGTTAGAAAACTTAACATCTCTGACTAAGTGCATGGTCATCATGTGACTGTGCTAAAATATCATGAGCCTTTTCTTGTGTGTTTAAGAGCTCCCCAGCCAAAGTGGCAACTGTACACTGCAGGCCACAAAAGAATTGAAGATAGCTAAAGCCAACCAACTAAATTTAATATGAGCGCCATTTGACATCAAGAATGTCTTTTGAGAGACATACTGTGTAAGATTTAGTTAGGTAGATCTGAAAATGCAATAACTATGTTTAGGTACATTTAAAAGAGAAAAAAGAAAAGAAAACTATACAATAGTATTAGATTGATATACATGCATGCGGCACCATATAGTTTTGACCCTCAATATAGCAGAAAAGTAAAATAGGACCAGAACCACAACTTTATATCTACACAAAACAACAAACTCAAACCATTTCACTTGTAAAACTGATGGACAATTTGTGCTTTGAAAGCCAGTAGCCAAAAGTCATAAAATGTAATTTTAAGCATTAAGTTCCAGTTCAAGAGAGCTAAATGGCTTTAGAAGATTGCCTTTTTATATTATGTTAATGCAATTTATGCAAATAGAAATGGAACACAGTATTTATAATTTGAACTTAAGAAGTAATGAAAAGGGATAAAAAGAAGTTTTGTAAAGTCAATTAATTTCAATCCTTTTTTGGACATTTATCTATCCCAGAAAGGGGCATATCCTATTTGAACCTATTTATACTGGCAGCCAGCAGCTATTAATTCATATTTTTATCAGTCTTAAAGGTGATGTCCATAAAGGAGTACTTTCCCAAATGAATCACAAACCCTGCACCTAAACGAAAGGAAGAATAAGAATCACAACTACACAAAACTTAGTATTTGGAATAGGTTAACTCTCTTCACTGCATGTGGTCCTATTCTTGAGATATTCTTTAACGGGCCAGAGAGTGCAACACTTTTGAAGATCAAAATAACAAAATTAGATTTTTGTACTTGCCATAAAATCCTTTTTCGGAGTCCACTGAGGGACACAATTCAGATACAGTCAGGTTATACTGCCACATACAGGAAGATTGGACACCGAAAAAAAGACAAAACTTTGGTAAACCAGTAACTAGAACACAAACAAACACAGAGGGATGGGGTTTGGTCTCCCAATGGACTCCAAAAAATATGGATATGGGGCGAGAACTCTGGGGTCATCCATTGCAGTGAGACTCGTGTGTGAAGACCTGTTATGCCCACATGGCGGAGCTGCAATTAGACTCAGAGTGAGGCAAGGTGACTGGAAATGCCGGTCTAGATTGCAGCTACGTAGATATATAGAGACCAGCTCAAGCAGTGATGTAGTATGGAATCTTGATTGAAGTCAGTGAATAAGAATCCAAGAAAAAAAAATCAAAGAAAAAACATGGTAGCAGAGCTAAAAAAAAATACAAATTTAAATTCATCCTCCTAATACACTAGCAAAAACTAAGGCATGTTGGATAGAGGTGGGTTATACAGAGCCTGGCTTACAATTTTTCTATTTGTGTATAATCCACCTGTAAGAAGTATAACCTGGCTGTGTATGAATTCGTGTGTCCCTCAAAAGACAAGAAAGAACCTATTTTTAAACAGACAGCATTAACAGTTTGCAAAAAAAATAAAAAGACTTAGCCATGTTGTGTGGCAGATGAATTATTAATGTTAATATAAACCCCAACTCTAGGCAAAACAGTGGTTGTAGGACAGGAAGCAATGAGAAATCTCTACAAAGTGCAGAGACGGGAACATTTTTTTTTTTTAAATGTTCACAACTTTTAAAATAATTTTCCAATTGATGTCGGAGAAAAACACGTTGATCTCATCACTTTACAGTACCAGACTATCCACTGACACATGAGAATCTTCAAAAAATGCTTGAATGAGAAGCTCAATTCAAATTGAATAACAAAACCTCTAAGCAGATTTACTATGCTAATGCTTTCATGTGCTGGATAAATGTACAAGACCATAGTTTTCCTATGGCAGCTTAACCATATAATCAATGTACATTAATATGTTATCAATATTCTGAACATATACGACAGAATTAATTTTAAAACTAATCAGCTATTACAGATCATTATGCTGAACGACAATTCAGCTGGGGATCTTGCCTGAAATCTAACTCTTACAATACAGTCCGTTTTATTTTTTAATGGCATTTTGTTATATGGCATCTAAGAAAGTGATGGTTATATACAACATAACACAGGCACTCAAACATCAAATGGCATTAACTAATTGTAAGAAGAAGAAAAAAAACTATTCTAAAGCAATAGATTCTATCTCAGTTTAGATCATAAGCAGTTTGGTAACATATGAAGTTATGTGGTGTTCTTAATACTGCACTTTAATATTTTTTGACTAGTCAAATAATGGTTTAAAGGGAAATGAAAATAGGGGGTGATGTATTCAATTGTTTATGCAACCTGTGCTGCAGCTAAAGTGTTTGTAACCCCAATAAAATAAAACCTCATGTATGTGCTCTGTTATGCATTCACTTACCATTACATTTACCTAGTAAAATTTGTATTGCCTGTTTCATTCCTGCTGATCCTGCCAGTTTTCTTTTAATTGCTATGCAATACTGACCAAGCTAGGCACGGAAGCAGATCTGTCCTTGTGTGGATAGTTTGTGTGTCTACTCCTGACTTGGTAGCTACGGGATGGCAATGTACATCATGGCTGTAGTTCCATAGAGTCTGAATAACAGTGCAGAGCAGCTTAGGGTTTCCATTACGGATGCACCGATACCAAGTACCGTACTGGGTACAAGTACAAATACATTTTGAGCTCCAAGGCTAAACTAGAGAAAAATTCAAAAGTTAGGAGGCAGTTGTCATTTGTAAGGATCATACGGTGCAGCTGGGATTTGAACATCTCTGTTTTAATGAATGATTTTATTTTTATAAATAAAGGGATACCATTTTTTGCAAGTACAAGTACTGAGACATGACCAAGTACTTACAAGTACGGATACATTTTTGTTTATTGCCATGAGACAGTTTTTCTAAAACAATACAGACTTAATGATTTCAGGACAGTAGTGGAGCGCCAGAGCCAGGTCCCAGCTGCAACCTCTGTAACCCTGGTAGTTGTCGCGAAAATGCCAAGTATAGGCATTGGTATCTGAAAAGTATCGGTGCATCCCTAGTTTCCATAGAGCTGCTTTTATGATGTCAGGACGATTGGTGGAAGCCATTAAGCATCTTATGCAGTCTTCTCCCTTAGCCCTCCAAGCTGTGGGGCAAGAGGAGGACAAGTTGTCTTGTGTCCAGACCAAATACATCTATAAAACAATGTAAGTGGGGCTACATGTTGCTATTAGCAGGTAGTGTATTTTTGACTTGTGTAATTGTTTTGCATTTACATAAACTTTAACCTC
>NW_017306468.1:111078-134745 GCF_000935625.1 Nanorana parkeri | reverse complement strand
TCGCTTTCATCCCTGCCATAATCCCCCAGCACCCAATATACCCAAAGCAAAACCAAATGATGGTGTCAAGCTAACCGGATGGATATCAGTTTTGGATATAGAGAGTGGAAATTGACTTTATTGGTAATGTAAAATTATGTAAGATTATGTTAAAAGTTAACAATTTCAGATAAATCTTACGAAGAGTAAAGGTGGGCTTTGAATGTTCACCAAAGATGTTGTATGCATACACTATTGTCTTTAATGCTCATCTAAGTACTACTGGTTACAGCTGCTGTCCAGTAACACCACCAATTTAACCCTGCAGAACTGTGAAATACTTATATATTAGCAGTTCTGGGCACCTTTCAGCCTTCAGTAAGGAAACATGGTCGCAATAGTGGGGCACATGGCTGCCGCAGTGCCACCAATTGGTTGGCTCTCCTGCAACATGGCCCTTTCACAGCAATCACGTGGTACACTCCCCCAAAACCATAACTTAGTTGCAACCTGACAAGTATTTCTCTTTAGTCTATTATTACATGTGCTGAATTGTTTTCTGTTTCCGTTTAATTTTTATTATACTTTGCAATAAGCAAATAGCAAAGCATTTCAGCCTATATATTTCCTGTTTGTTTAAACAAGAATTACAAAACTACAGAATGACATCTAAATGCAATCATAAATTCTACAAGCAATTCTTTAACAGAGTATGCCTTTTCCGTCTATGAAGGATTTTTTTTCCCTCACCCAGAAATTAAGTTCTTCTAAACCATGACTGACTGCCGTTAAAACTATGTAACCATATTTGTGTTTTTGAAAGATTGCATCCTACTGCTTTCCCAGAGCAGTTTTTCCAAGGCCTTTGACTTTTGCCAAGACAGACACTTAATCATAACGGACAATTATCAGCAAATTCTCTCCGACAGGACCTAAGCCTGCTGAGGTAATGTAGCTGACAAACTTTGATGCACCATGCCCGTGCACATTATGTTCACATTGTGTGTACATCTGGGCACCTTTTATACCGATGCAGCAAACAGCCAATCATTTATTCCACTCTAATTAGCACACATGTAAATCTTCACCAATCATCCCACGATGCTTGCTACTGTTATGGCATCCATATCAAAAGCTGGCAGGACAAGTGAGCAAAAGGAAAAAAATAAAAATTAAAAAAAAGCAAACACCAGCTTTGAGTTGAACCTGCCGTCACACCATGGCAGGTCCCCTTTAGTCCTGACTTGCCAGCTTTCCCTTTCAACTCCTATCAATGAACTGAAAAAGAAAAAGGTCATCAGGCAGAAGCTGATTGGCCAGCATGCTATGATTCTTTACAAGATGCAGAAGCACACCTGAAGCGACACCATCCTTTTATCGCTTACAGCATGCTGCCTGTCACAAGAAAAAGTCAAGCACAGCTTCTGAGCACAGAAGTGGATAGTATGTTAACTTGAGGAAGCAATGTCCACCCCTATTTGAGAAAAAAAAATTATTTTGCTGCCAAATTCTGTGCTACTTGTCAACATATTTTTCTTCTTTCAGAAGAAATTCCTATTGTAGAATGTCTACAAAATTGTCATAAAAGCAGAATTTGATTAAAAAGCAAGAAGACATGCTGAATTTTAAACATGTTTGCTTTGATAACCAGAGTCAAGATCTTTACCACTTGTTGACAATGTAAGGTACTTTTGTTAATTTAAGTATTGTGTTTATGGAGAAGGATAAAATACAAACACATACAAGATGTTCAAAATTTAACATTGTAGCTTCTTGTAATGATCTGAATGACTTCTGGAACATCACTTTTAGACTTTATTTTAATTTTTTTGAAGTCACAATAATATTTATTAAAGAAATAATGAAAACAGAGTAAGATCAATCCGATATAGTTCAGGGACTTCACGTTATGCAAGACAGCATACAGCGCATTGGATAGAGCCAATAGATTAGCAATTGATGTCCCAAAAGAACTTCCCCATATACAGGTTACATTACCGGGCTGAAGAAACAAAAAACAGCCAGGCTATGAACCTCGTTAAGATGACACACAAAACCAAAAAAAGAAAGGTCGCCCAACAGCAGAACACTCAAAAAAATTTAAAATAAGACAGTGCAAGTAGAGAGATGGTAGAGAATAAAAAAGCAGAAGCGAGAGTATAGGAGAAAGGCCCAGAGAAAAAAAAAGAGGGTCCAGAAAAAAAAAAAAGAGGGTCCAAGGGGCAGAAATAAATAAAAGGGAGAGATGGGAGAAAGTGTCTTCTAATGTTAATCAAAAATACATTAGGAACATTTTTTGCAACATTTAAGGTAAATATTTATAAGGACAAAAATGTATGGATCTACATTTACATGTGTGCATGGGCACGCCTCAGGACTTTACATTGCTCTGAATCAGAAGAAAAAAATCTCCATTGTGAAACAAAAGTCAAATGCTATGTCCTATCCCTTTGTGCTACCAGTCAACATAATGCAATAGAGGACTGCACAGAAAGTGCACATGAACTAATTATTTTCCTAATGCTTGCTTTGCCAAGTGGCACTGGCCCTGGAGCTATGCAGTCACCACCAGATCCATGGAACCCTGTTTAAGAATGACTGCTCTATGTGTTTCCTTTTTATATGCACGGTGCCATGCTTGCTTGTTGTGCACAGAGTTTACATTAGAAGAAGTATATACTGGGGAAAATAAGTAAGCTGCCATTGCTGAATTCCGCTTGAAAATGCTTATTGCTTGGTTGCCAATAATCTCACACTTTCTACCCAAACAGAGCAAGAATGCAGCAAGCAAAGACAATGCATGTCTAATTCATTTTAGAAACTGACAAAGTTATTGAATCAACATGACAAAGCAAACATTTCAAAATTTTAAGTCAGCAATGGCAGATTCTATTTTTTCTCAGTACACATTTGCTTTAAATATCACTGTGTGTTTGTTTCAGTTTTAGCTACTAAGCTTTGTAATCAATAGGCTTTTTCTCAGCTAGCAAACCAGATAAGACTTATCCGGCAAACATGTGAAAAGGAGCCTATTTGGCTATAATAAAAAGATATGCATAAGAAAAAATAATTTGTTAGCAATGACCATGTTAGTAAAGAAAGTATATTTAAAAAAAAAAAAACAACAACACCTCTCTTCATTCCCTTTAATGTATTTTTGATGTGGCATTCACTTTTTTTTTTTATTGGATCAACTATAGACATGTGTATATTAATTATTTGGGGGCGTTACTGATCTGCCACATTCAACTTCCCTGTCCAACCACTATTGAGATAAGATATCAGAAAAACAGAGAGTCCTTGCTTTCAGTTATTCGCCAACTCAGAATGCAAAGCAAAAAGCAGAGTGTGCAATCAGCATTAAATATATGGCTGAACCCAGGGCATATGTATTTACAAAATATACATAGAAAGTTTAAAAAAAAATAATACATATTGATAGCATTATTTAACCTAAGACACTTGTTTACACTTAAAACTAAAATAAAATATTGAAAAATCTACATTTCTCTTTAAAATACAAAGTTACAATTTATCTTTGTTGAAAAGGCAGTGAAACAATAGGTCACTGCAATCATCTGTTAAATTATTTTAATGGTCCAGATCTTTTAAGACCACCACAATAATGTATTTTTAGGGCATCCCATAATTACTTCAACAGCATTAATTAAAAGTGACTTCCCATTAAACCATGTTATCACACGACCGTAAATAATAGTCAAAAATAACGCAGCTGTGCTACCTAGCAGAGACTGGAGAGGTCAAGACTTGGCTACGTTCTATTGACAATGCTATAACAAATAATTTTTATACATATAGATCATTTTTAAGAATAACATTGACTTTGCAATAAATTGATATGAGTTCAGCCTTTGAGCCAGATACAAAAGTTTAATTCTGGCTCAAATGACCATTACTTAGATGCCTCACGGCAGTATTTCAAGCCATAAAAGTTGTAAAGATTTAATCTGGTAGAAAAAAAAATGTAGAAATAAGCTGCATATGACTGTAGTCTACCTGCTGGATGGCAATACTTTTATCATGGCATTGCACTTCTGCAGACGGCTACATGTACCTAAATCCGATATTCACATGCATCTTAATCATCCTCATCTTCTCCAAGACCTAAAAGTGAGTCTATGAAAATGAAGGTCAGTGTGTTCCCTGGTTCCAACACCACTCTCTCTTTGATCTCAGCCACACACTATAGAAAAGTTGCTTAGCACAGAATCCAGTAAAGAGCATCACATTTTGCATGTTGGTGTGGCGTGCCCTAACCTCCCTATTGGGCTTTGATGCTGGCCATTCAAGAGCCGGTTGTAAATTGCATTATAAAAAAAAAACCAGTGTCACAATCTGTGATCAGGCTCGGAGTCCAATAGTAGCCAAAAGGTATCAGGTTTGAGGTGGAAGGTGATATGCGTAGTCTATAATCCAACAGCCAAGGGTTGGTACATGGATAGCCGTATGAGGAAGTTGTATCGCATAAGAAGCAGGAAGCATGATAGTCAGGAGAGCAATAACCTGGCAAACAGGAAGTGCAGAGGCATGGCTTAAATAGGAAGCTCAGGAGAGGAGCAAAGAGTTCAGCAGAAAACTAGGTTTAACTAAGGATTGCACAAGAGATCAGGCAAGGAGCTATCCAAGGTCCCAGGTGCTTAGCAGGAAGGACCACTGACAGATACAGCAGAGGTCCTGGTTTCAGATGTGGATCCTGACACCCTGTTTTCAAGGTTTGACCAGCTGTAGCTCAGGTATACTGAGCTTAGGGTGACGGGAGGATGCTAGTTTGTGTCCTCCCGTTACCCGGAGAACTATGGGGAAAAGCCCTAACCCCATAGTTCTCTCTTGAGCCTAACTGATGACACATCAATCATATTTGTAGAACATAATCTTCTGGAAGCAGACACATCCAACCAACATGTCAGGAGCTCTTTGGAATCTGTCTGCAGTGGATTCATACTCATATGTTCGTACTGATACAAAAGGTAAACAGAGACGTTACTTTAGCAAAGGTGCAATGTTTCCTGAAAAGTAATACATGTTCACCAACTGATTTCAATTTTTGAAGTGACCCGCAAATAAATTAAATTTAAAAAAGTGCAAAAAACTGAGCATAAGAAAATACATGATCCAAGCTCATCTCTAAGGAAAACCAAGCTTCAAACAGCTCTGTACATCCCGAGAAACAGGGAGCTGAAATGCAAATCTTGACTTGTAATAGTCAGGGTTGACCCCACCCCCACTTACCAAGATTGATTTTTTAAAGTTTACTTTAAAGCAGAATGCGAAAAAATGTTTTTTAACCCTTGCAGTGGGGATACCACCACACTGCAAAGGGTTAAGTGCTCGTTTTAAAGCTGATTTTTAAAAAAAAAGTTATAATCAATCGATCTTGGGAGCAGGCGTGCTCTTAGACTGGTCCCTGGAGCCTTTCTCTCCCCCTCCGCTACAATAGTCTAAGGATCCTTGAGTCATCATATTGAACAGAAAGTGTGTAGGAAGTGAGGACACAGGGACATATAATCGCTGCAGTGGATGAGGAGGCAGGCTTCAGAGGCCGAATTAGCAGCCAGTTGGCTCGGCAGTTTGGGTCAGTATAACTTTTTTTAGCACCTCGACAAAAACGAGCACTTAACCCTTGCAGGGCCGGGACAGCCGCACTGCAAGGGTTAAGAACATTTTTGCCCACAGTTCTGCTTTAACTGTCTAACACTTTTCATATGCTGGTAACAAGACAAATGTCATTACTTCCTGTTGGTGTCTAATGTATTTGGGACTACTGCTAGGCATTTCCAAAAGATGTGTCATCTTTGTACAAAACTACTGACATTTTTATAGTATGTTTTGTTTGAGCCCCCAACTTGATGAATTATGTATGTATGGAAAGGTTTGCCATCAAATATCATCGGCATTTAGGGCATGAATTCCATAGGTAAAAAAAAAAAAATTAGAAAAACTCTCATAACAATACTACACCTAAAATTAATTAAATATATTTATTCATAGATGTCGACAAGATAACCCATCACCAAAAATACAATATTGTACAGAATGATTTTGTATTGTAACAAAGGTCTCGATTTGTGAGTGATCTTAAACCTCTGGAAAAAGAATTCCCCAATTTCGAAGATCTGAAGCCCAATTACAAGTAATTACAGCTTTTCATTTTCAACATGATGAAATAATTTGATCCTTTTTTTCAAGAGGTCTGGTTTAGCTCAAAATAGACTAGTGCTTCTGCACAGAGTTAGTATACAGAGACAATAAAGATCAATCACAAAAGAAAAGCAAAAAAATACATGTTGCCCATAAATCATAAATGTACTCAGGGCAGAAATAGCTATTATTTTCTATGCATGCCATTCATTTCATCATCCATGAGTGAGAAATAACAAACATCCCAATGAAATTATTGAAGAAAATCAAGAGCATAATTATAGGTTCAGGACATGCTTCCAAGTAATCTATGTTGACAAAAAGGAGAGACATACAATAGCATTTATTAGGGAGCACCACATAACGCAGCAGTAACCAAAGAAATATAAGCATTACTGCATTTCCTTCCAATGTTCTTTAAGGACATTCTGGCTCACAGATAATAGTTTTAATAATCATTTAATGATCATTAAAGTGGACAAAATGCAGTTTGTTACTTTCATGTTCTTAAAGAACCTGGGACTGTATCATAGATATGTAGCAGACACTCAAGTTGTTCACTGAGCACTTCCAGGTGTCTACACAAGCTTTTGAAAAACAGGGAGCTCTGGTAAGAAATGCCAACCAGATCTTATGGTCTCCAACTCTGACCTACTCCCTCCCAAACCTTGCTCCTGATCAGTGAAGTGGTCCACCATAGTTAAAGTGACACTAAACTAAGGAGTCAAATCTTAAAAATGCATTCAAGTAACCTATTATCAAAAATGTATCTCATTTGTGAATCACTAGGCTGCAGATCCTCCCATCATCTCCAAATTTGTGCTGTAACTGTCCTTTCTTCTGGAGGGTGGCTTTTGTTCCTCATGGCCCCTGTGTGTGCTGTAAAGAATGCCTTTTTTTAAGTAGATCAACATCCACTGACAGTGATCATGGACCGGTAACTCTTGTCATGATACCAGACTATTTATTGTGCCCACAACCATACCATAGCAACATAGGCATTCGCTAAATCATAGATACATTTATAAACAAATGTAGGTAATGTTTAACCAAGGACTTTAAGGTTAACACCTTTTTCCAAGCAGCAATGCAATCTCATCTGTCCCAGGAAGTTTTTACTGTAAGAACATGAGAATTCAACCAAGGACGAGGGGATACATCTAGGTCAGTCTGTAAAAAGCTTTAAAGTACTAAAAGGTTCCCCTATAACATCCAGTACCAAATCCAGTTACTACATGATGCATGAACAATAAACTTCCTTAATTTGTGTCTTGCATGCTCCCCTTCTAAGACACTGGAGCTCACAGTGGGAGAAGTTCAGCAACAGAGGCATTGTCATCCATCAAGAAATCAGAGGGCAGTACTAGATGTAGCCAGGTGCTAATTGACAAGCTACAGGCTTATAATGTACCGGTAGTACGAACACTGAGGTGAACAGAACTGAACTATCACTAACGCAGTTTAAGCACACTTTTCCTCGGCGTAAAATATTTATGTTAATGGACTGTTCTCCAACAAAACCAAACTAACCCATCAGTGTTCCAGGTAGTACATTGAAATTCAAATACGGTGTGAAAAAGCAAAATAGCAGATGCATAGTTTTTGTTGCCAGATTTCATATTATTTAAAGGTAAGTGTAGCATTCCAAAGGTTAATAGGTGTTATGAATTAAGTTAGGATCAGTCTTTAGGGCTAAGGGTAAAGAGACACTGTCACCTTGTCCATTGAGGGCAAAGTGAGAGGGTCTATGTAAAGGTCTGACCCACTCACCTTGCCCTTGCCAGTGCTGCCAATCCCCTCCTTTCGCTGCCTCAGCCGATAAAAATACCTGGGGCTCCTGGGTATGAAGTGACATGTGACTTCCTCTCATGTGACAGTGTTTAAGTCTAGCAGCCAAGCCGGAGCACTATCACATAATAGATGGAGTGATGTGATTGCTCCACCTAGTGTCTGACTCCATCCAACACTAGCAATTTTGGTGTTAGCTGCAAAGGAGGAAGGATTGGCAGGGTAAAACTGGTAAGGGGAATATCAATGGGTTGTGGGAGCCCGCTCACACAGAGTCACATTTCTAGTGTTACTCTTCAGATAGGGAGAAGATTTAGGGCCTGTTCAGAAACAATTGTTTTCTGTGTGTCCCATTCACACCATAACACGGGTGTGAAGGGCGGGGCACTGCAAAAAAAGGCAAACATGCTAACATTCATAATTGTTGGTGCCTAAAGTCAATGATTAATTATTTTTGATGCCTAAAGTTCCTTGCCAGCAAATTGCAACCAATGAAGGTTGTGGTTTTCAAAGTCTGCTCTACAACGGAAAAGTTATTATCAAGTATGGCCACAATATTTTCATAAAAGTCTCAACTCATATGAAGCAGTAACACATCAGTTTAGAAACCGTAAACTTAGAACAGTACCTATAAAATTAGAAGAGTTCACTTTAGAACAAACATCAGCTTTTTAAAAAAGCATGCAGAAACAACCAGTAGTGTTTTACTTTTATTGTATTCTTGCGGTACTGGTGACCCGCACCCTTTATAGCACATTCCCACTGACAGTGATGTACTTACACAAACTCCCAAAGATCAGAGAAAGCACCATTATTTATGCAGCAATTAAACCCATTTACGTACCTAAACATGCAGAGCTCTCTGTGTGTTTCTGCATATTTTTAAAATGATGTTCCAATAATTTACAATAATTTTGAGGAGTAGCTCATACCACACATCTAATATTTGTATTACATTTCCTCATACTACAGTTTAAAACACAGGCTGCCAAGTCAAACTTCCAACGGCTTCAATAGAAAGCCATAGGACTTGGTAAATCTGTTTCCAATTTGCAAAACTCAAGTGTTTACAGTTTATTTTTTCAATATCTGTGTTTGGACTGGGCACACCCTTCCTATTACAATCTGAATGAAAACCTACAACTGATGTTCTGCAGGGTCAATTGACATTAACACAACCCTGTAGCTTAGGGAAAAAAACTGCTGTCAGGTATAACATACCGGCAGCACCATCCAAAACTCTGCTGTTACAGCTGAATCCCAAAATACTGACACTTGCTCCATGTACCCATTTGTCAGTGAAGCAGCCCATCATAGTAATGGGCCAATAGGAATGTGGGGTGGGGCAGAGTAATAAGTTGGTCATGCAGCTCAATCTACAGGTCAGTGCCACAGCCACCAAAGAGACAACAAGGGTCATATTGGTCAGGTGTGCAATGTGATATTCACAATAACGTGGAATGGGGCAGAGCCCTAAGCTGTGACACCAAAAGGAAGTATGGCACTTTTGCCATTAAGTACTGCCCAGGATTTAGGGTCCTGGAGGCTGCTGTAGACATGTGCAAGTACCTATAGGGTATTTACCAAAAGAGTAGTCAATGCTCAGAACAGACATCCAGCAGAGGTAATGAGTCAGTCTGCTGGACTGGAGCAAGTGAAATCAAATATGCTTATTACAAACATGGGTGAATACTCATACAAAACAAAGTTAAAAAACAAACAGAAACCATCAAATGGAAAGACCTGATTGACCACTTGGTCTTTTTCCAGCCTCACTATTTTATGTTCCTACAATCAGGGCTAAATGAGAAGCAGAAAATGTATATATGGCTGCTACTTTGAGGTGGGCAGAGTGTTTTTTTTGAGGGGCAGATGAGAGGCGAACTGTGCATATGACTAGTGTGGGGAAGGGTTGGGACGGTATATATAGCTTTTGTGACACAGGGGAGGAGAAAGCTGTGTATGTACCTGCTGGAGAGTGAGTGTGTGTATAAGGAGGGGCTGTATACACTTGCTGCCTTTCTTAAGTTGCCCATACACCTTACAACCATCGCAAGACTTTTGTCTTGCGATGGTTGTAAGCTAATTAAAAGCTTGTACGATCTGCCCATCTTGGACAGGCAGATCGTACTTTTCCTCATACTACAGTTTAAAACACAGGCTGCCAAGTCAAACTTCCAACGGCTTCAATAGAAAGCCATAGGACTTGGTAAATCTGTTTCCAATTTGCAAAACTCAAGTGTTTACAGTTTATTTTTTCAATATCTGTGTTTGGACTGGGCACACCCTTCCTATTACAATCTGAATGAAAACCTACAACTGATGTTCTGCAGGGTCAATTGACATTAACACAACCCTGTAGCTTAGGGAAAAAAACTGCTGTCAGGTATAACATACCGGCAGCACCATCCAAAACTCTGCTGTTACAGCTGAATCCCAAAATACTGACACTTGCTCCATGTACCCATTTGTCAGTGAAGCAGCCCATCATAGTAATGGGCCAATAGGAATGTGGGGTGGGGCAGAGTAATAAGTTGGTCATGCAGCTCAATCTACAGGTCAGTGCCACAGCCACCAAAGAGACAACAAGGGTCATATTGGTCAGGTGTGCAATGTGATATTCACAATAACGTGGAATGGGGCAGAGCCCTAAGCTGTGACACCAAAAGGAAGTATGGCACTTTTGCCATTAAGTACTGCCCAGGATTTAGGGTCCTGGAGGCTGCTGTAGACATGTGCAAGTACCTATAGGGTATTTACCAAAAGAGTAGTCAATGCTCAGAACAGACATCCAGCAGAGGTAATGAGTCAGTCTGCTGGACTGGAGCAAGTGAAATCAAATATGCTTATTACAAACATGGGTGAATACTCATACAAAACAAAGTTAAAAAACAAACAGAAACCATCAAATGGAAAGACCTGATTGACCACTTGGTCTTTTTCCAGCCTCACTATTTTATGTTCCTACAATCAGGGCTAAATGAGAAGCAGAAAATGTATATATGGCTGCTACTTTGAGGTGGGCAGAGTGTTTTTTTTGAGGGGCAGATGAGAGGCGAACTGTGCATATGACTAGTGTGGGGAAGGGTTGGGACGGTATATATAGCTTTTGTGACACAGGGGAGGAGAAAGCTGTGTATGTACCTGCTGGAGAGTGAGTGTGTGTATAAGGAGGGGCTGTATACACTTGCTGCCTTTCTTAAGTTGCCCATACACCTTACAACCATCGCAAGACTTTTGTCTTGCGATGGTTGTAAGCTAATTAAAAGCTTGTACGATCTGCCCATCTTGGACAGGCAGATCGTACTTGCGATCATCGAAAGCACGCCCCGCTGAGTGGCGGGCTTCCGATGACCGCAATGCTGAACGGACAGTGTGCGTGTGCGCACACCGGCCCGTTCCGCAGTTGTCGAACGAGCACGCCACTAACCCGCCGACAACTGTACAATTCTCGGCGGGTTTTCTAGCATGCTCCTTCGACAAAAGACGTGCGACCGGACAGTAGAAACGGTTGCGCACCTTCCATGCACCTTGCGATTATCGTACGATCGCGGGATTTCCCGCGATTATCGTACGATAATCGCAAGGTGTATGGGCACCTTTAGGTACACCTCTTCAACTGCTCGTTAACACAAATACCTAATCGGCCAATCACATGGCAGTAACTCAATACATTGAGGCATGTAGGCATGGTCAAGATGGTCTGCCGAGGTACAAACCAAACATCAGAATGGGAAAGAAAGGTGATTTAAGTGGTTTTGAACATGGCATGGTTGTTGGTGCCAGGCGGGCTGGCTTGAGTATTTCAGCATGAAAAAATGTCCAATGATGAATGTGGGATAACATGGCTTAGCTTGGTAACGAGACATGATGACTGGTCATAAATATATATAGTATAATAAAGAACTTTATTTACATGATCTCAATATGCTTAAAAACATTTCATTGGTCTAAAAAGTTACAAACAGTGGATAATAAATAATTACATATACCTCCCTGGACTTAGTGCATGTAATGGTGTATATAATAACGATATATTTTTTTGTAGTATTGGTCATGCATTTGGTGCATGATTGTCCATACACATTTACAAGGCAAGCATAATTTCATTTATAATTGCACTATTCCGGCCCTCGACGCGTTTCGCTCACTAAAGCTTCCTCAGGAGGTTTATTGGAGGCAAAACTCTAATTTCTTTGTAGATCCAAAGCTGAGATAACTCTATTAATAAATAAATTGTAATTCTCAGTGCACATGTATGAATATCTACATTAATATATAAGCTCAATTAACTACATACATACCCTCTTGGAAAATTGGGCAATGGATGGGTCCACATCCCCGGAGGACTCTAACCATCCAAGGACGGTTAGAGTCCTCCGTGCAATTGCACTTGCACCATGCAATTGCACTAAGTCCAGGGAGGTATATGTAATTATTTATTATCCACTGTTTGTAACTTTTTAGACCAATTAAATGTTTTTAAGCATATTGAGATCATGTTAATAAAATTCTTTATTATACTATATATATTTATGACCAGTCATCATGTCTCGTTACCAAGCTAAGCCATGTTATCCCACATTCATCATTGGACACTTTTAAAGCCCCATTATCGCTTTGTTTTTTCATTTATTGTATTCAGGGGTGTGGTGTCACAGTTCCAATGGGTGCTCTGGGAGATACTTGTTTTATTTGAGTATTTCAGCAACTGCTGATCTACTGGGATTTTCATACATAACCATCTCTCGGGTTTACAGAGAATGGTCTGGAAAAGAGAAAATATCCAGTGAGCAGCAGCTATCTGGGCAAGGATACCTTGTTGATGCCAGAGGTCAGAGGAGAATGGCCAGACTGATTCAAGCTGATAGAAAGGCAACAGTAACTCAAATAACCACTTGTTACATCCGAGGTATGCAGAAGAGCATCTCTGAACACACAATACATTGAGCCTTGAAGCAGATGGGCTACAGCCACAGAAGACCACACTAGGTGCCAATTCCGTCAGCTAAGAACATGAAACTGAGGCTACAGTATGCAAGGACTCACCAAAATTGTAAAATAGAAAATTAGAAAAACGTTGCCTGGTCTGATGAGTCTCGATTTCTGTTGCGACATTCGGATGGTTGGGTCAATTTGATGTAAACAACCGGAAAGCATGGATCCATCCTGCCTTGTATTAACAGTTCAGGCTGGTGGAGCTTCGCATCATGGATGTGCAGCGACAAATCTGCAGCAACTGTGTGATGCTATCATGTCAGCATGGATCAAACTCTCTAAGGAATGTTTCCATCACCTTATTGAATCAATGCCACAAAGAATTAAAGCAGTTATGAAGACAAAAGGGGTCCAACCCAGTACTAGCAAGGTGTACCTAATAAAGCCAGTGAGTGTATATGAATGTTACAAAATCCAACATGCATGTCAGATGCAGGGCTGAATGAATTCTTTCTGCCCCCCTAGGCTAACTGGTGCTGCCTCCCTTCTACCCCAGTTGGTTGGCTAATCCTAAACAAAACTTACAGGATTAAATGTCATAACCACACAGGGCAAGCCAAGGATGAGGATGAAGAGGCTGAAAAAGGCAGTTCGGCTTTCTAAGTACAGAGAACAAATATTCCACACAAAAAAAATCTGTAACTGTTCAAGCATCTCTGGCAGGGTTACAGTTTGTCCTAATCCCTATCACTGTTGCTTCTGTTGAACAGCTTGGTCTCTGTGTAAAATATTCCTATCAAGAACTAAATAGAAATATGCAAAACAAAAAACAACCTTGCTAATTCCACAGTTTGAACCAGACTCCATAAAATAAAAACAGTAGCATGATTTTGGTTCTTAAGAAAAATTGCTTTGCACAAAGGCATTTTTTTTCTGCTGTGTTGTCATGTGGTTTTACCCCTGAAAGGTGCGATGGGATGGAAATTTCCTTCTTCTCAAAGTGAGAATGATAGGACAGGCTTGTTCTTAAACACAGCACAATCTATGATGTAGATGGTACAGTACTCCAGCTTCAATTCACCTGGCAGTTTGATGCAACGAGCTCGCACATGACAACACATTGATTTTACTTCTACCTCCACGTCGACGTCTGTGTAAAGAAATCCATTAGGTAGACAGTTCTCATCTCAATTGACTGACAGACTGACAATTGAATACTTTTCACCTTCTTAACTGACTGACAGCTAGACACTTAAACAAGCCTTCATGCTGCTATAATAGTTTGAAACACTTTCAATTACACGAATCAAACAAATCCATAATCCCACTAGTTGAATACATTTTCTGACTGCTGCTATATTTGGCTGAGTTTATAATGTTTGCTGAATAATGTGCATTCTGCCATCATGTAAAATGTTAAGACACACACAAAAACAAAAAAAAGTACACTATAACTGCTTATCATTTCTGTTTTTTTTTTTAATGTTATGTGTACTACAACAATATCAACTGTGCCAAGGCTGGTATTGTTCAATATGCTGTGGTTTTCACTACAGTGCTCTACAACTGATTAATACATGTGCAGTTTTAATGGTTATGAGGCCAGGTTCTTCATACCACTTGTTTCAAGAGGCTAAAAGTTTAATGACAGATTTGTTAGCAAACCATTCAATAGCTAATAACTAAGGATGCACGAAAAATACATTGTTAGACCAAAACCGAAATGTAAAACATTGTGGGCCAAAAACAAATATTACTTTTTTTTTTCAACCTTTTTACATTTTTTAAAAATTATTTTTCATTTATATTATTTATTTATTTTACTTTACTATTCGGGGCTTTGGGGAAATAGCAGGGGTCTAAATAGGCCACGATATTTCCCTTTTAAAAAATAGAAAAAGTTTGAGTCCTCAATCTCTTTTTCTGCTACCCCAGCACTCAATGAACAGGAAGCTCTCAGTACAGAGGCTAACTGTTCATTTATACATTGAGAAGCTAGTAAACAGATACTACGTCCGCAATCATGAATGAACAGGATGTGATATAGAGCACTTCCTGTTCATTCAGAACTGGAGCCATAGTAAGCTTACTATGACCTCAGTTATGTACACACACTCAGGGATCATTACTGATCCCTGAGTGTTTGTGCTCCACGCTCCATCCTGACTGCTCCACCTGTCACAGGAGCCGAGCTCTCCTCCCACACTGCCCAGCTCAGCCTACAGACAGCTGCCACCTCCCTCCACCACCCCGCTCTGTCACCTCCTCACCGCCTCCTGTCAGCTTCTATCCTACCTGCTGGGTGTCATTAGCTGGATTGGCTCTGTGCCCCCCCCTGCGTACACAGGCGGAGGAGAGCAGCGGGGGATTGGAGGGGACGCAGACCGGCACCCAGAGGGGAGAGAAGTTTCAGGTATATTGGACACTTGGAAAAGAACTTTATATTTGACAGAGAAGCAAAATAAAAATGTCCATGACTGAAGAGGCAGAGCCAGCTGTGCCCGCCCTCCTCCCCACATCCGTTCCTCCAGTCAGCGCTGGAGAAACGGAGAAGGGAGGGGTGGGGGGGAGTGTTGACCAACAGTCACCACTCTCTGCAGGGAGAGGATCTGGAAGTCAGCAATCTGCGGTGTGTGTTCACTGACTTCCCAATGTCAAAATATGTCCATGCATTTATTTCATCCAGACTGGATTACAGCAACACCCTCTACTAATGGTCTCCCTGTGAATAGACTATATTATTTGCAGCTGGTACAGGATGCAGCAGCTAGGCTATTCACCCACCAATCCATCATTGCCACATTATTCCAATTCTTCACTTCCTATACCGGTTTCCAATTAAAATAGTATATACATTAAAGAAGAATTAAAGTGCTAGTAATCAGTAGATATATGCCCCAACAATAAAAAAAAAATTAAAAAAAGAAAGAAGGTGGCAAATACCAACAAACCTACCTGTGTCATCTGCGCTCGCTCACGCTGCGACGGAGGAAGTGTGGGCGGGCGTATACACAGTACAGATCGTCAGAGGGGAGAGGTGGAGAGCACTGCTGACACTAAATGGACCTAGCCAGGCAGCCGGGAGCGTGCACACAGGACAGACCCCCTATTGCACCTGAGGAGTTTGCACTAAATCAGAGACCGCTGGAAGGAAGTTGAAGGAAGAAGCTCTTTGGATCAAGACGCAGCACACGCAAGGCAAGTCTTTAAAGCAGTATTGGTGAGGGGGGCAGGGAATTCTATCTTTAATGTCACTTTACATTTTTTTCCTGTTTCCTAAATAACCCCCTAAATAACTTGGGCCCTGCCTATCTATCAGAGCTTCGGGTTACATATACTCCTACACACGCCCCCCACTTCTCAAAAAAGGAAAATCCCAGGTATAATGCAGCACCCACAATGTGGAAACGACCAACGGAGCCAGAGGCACACGATATGAAAGCGCCCCATAGCTTTCTTGTATAACCACCAAATGGGATTCCACAAATTATATTAATTTTAAAAGGAATACACCAAATAAAATAATTTGCATGCTGTTAACGCAATGCTTAGCAGACTGGGATCCAGAAGATAGCCCACCAATTATGGGCCATAACATAAAAAAGGGTGGATACCTCAGCATTAACATTTTATCTTTCGCATCTCATACCTGGCCCCTCTAGGATGAAAGTCTAGAATAAAGTTTGGAGAGCAAAACGCTCCTTGTGTTTACTCTGTGGCTACAGTCTGAATACATCTCACAAACTCTATACCGCAATAACATTGTAACAATGTTTCCAGCAAATAATAAAAATGATAACACAACAATCTGAAGCTTGTATGGATGTACCCTGAACCCTATTCTCCAGCTACTATAAAAGAGCTCCACTGAAACTCAACTCATTCAAACTGTAAAGCTAGTCACTGCAGAACAGTCCCCTAGAAGTTTGTTCTTTTAGTGCCCTCTTGAAGAACTAAGGTGGTGTTGAAGGTCATGCAAGCTGGTACCAGCATGGCATGGGGCACTGTGCTGGTATGATTGGCTGCTATTCTTAAAATTAGAGGAACAAAACTTTTAAAACAAAAACAAAAAAACAGGCGGGTTTAGCAGGTCAGGATTTATTTTTATTTTTTTTTGCAGATATCTACTGGCCTGAAAACTAGTCTGCTTTGCGGCAAACCTCAAACCTGCAGATCAATCCACTTCACTCTACTAATGACCGCACATCTTGACAGACCTAGTGATTATATGACCACATCTTAAATTCAACACATACAAAGTAAAGATGACTAAGAGGCATCTAAGATGTATCTTTTAACACAGACTGTATGACCATAATTGACACTTAATGTGAAAACTATAATTTTACAACCAAGTGTTACATTGCAGAAGATTTAGACAAAAAAAAAATGTGGTACAGTTTTAAACTATGCTTACATTAATGGAATGAGTCTAAGGATGTTAACTGCACATGTACAAAAGCATAAAATAAGTTAAATTTCATTAAGCTTGTGTGTCTGTGTATTGTTTTCAGCAATGCAACTCTTTCCTACCAGTAGAGAATTCACGCGCTCACATGGAAAATCTCACTGTAAATCCCAATATTTCAGGAAAAAGCTGATAACCTGGTATTAGGGAATAATGTTCTATTTACCCACTGGTGTTCATGACAAGTAACCTTACACTCCTCCCTGCAATTATACGTCCAGCTTGGAAACCTATATTAGAATCATAATAATTTGCACTTGTTTCATATGGTAAACCGCATTTAGCAGTTATGCAAATTTACCCAAATAGCTAAAATCAGCACAGTCAGTTGGAGACAATGAAATCCAGACCCTTCAATTGTGGGAAAACTGCACAAGCTACCCCATATATTACAAAGATTAAGAGCGATGCTCAAACTTTAGTAACCCATAGCAACTAAAGAGCTATTCTGCTTTAAATTGATGAAAGGCAAAAATTTGAAAAACTGCTCTGGTTCGCACACCAGTACAGCTTTTAACAAATGTATTACAGCTTACAACGTATTGCTGGCATTTTAATGGTCACATCTTCAGAATTAAGGTTATGTTTATATCTTTGAAGCGATAGATAGATAGATAGATAGATAGATAGATAGATAGATAGATAGATAGATAGATAGATAGATAGATAGATAGATAGATAGATAGATAGATAGAATTTCATTTTGCGGATATCAGTGTATGTACTAACAGCTTGAAGTCTCCACACTGAAATATCCAAATGAACATGCTTATGATTTAAACATATACAGCACATAACAGGCTAACAAGCAGGATGAGGGTGTGCTGCAATGTGCTATAATTGGGTTGACAGAAATAAAAGGAAAAGTCAGAGTCCATCAAGAAATGTTTTGTAAAAAAAACACAAAATGCAGAAGATTGTCTCTGCAATTGAACAGTTGCATCAAAAATGGTCAAAGTGTTTTAAAAGGACATCGTTTTAAGAAATAAGAAAACTAAATCTGAATATAAACCTTGCCCCATACATCAGGCTCGAGCATTTTGTCTGTGGAGCAATGCTGCGCCTAAGGAGGTTGTGAAGCATAGTGACATCTTCCTCCCTATGCCAAGTATACAGGGTCGGTTTTATGCATATGAAGACAGGTAATGGGTTATGGACGCAAAATAGCATTAGGGAATCACTGATCCAAGCAATGATTTGAGGATAAACTATGGTCACTAAGCCGTGTATAAAATTACAAATGTGTATTATATATTTATATAAATACGCACATACATACAGTATGGTCCAGGAATATCTCAGAATAAAATTAGCAGACTGGGTGCACCTTACAATGTATAGTACCAATTCATTTAGGTCTTGCTATAAAATGAGCCAGAGATTTGGCAGATAAAGGCTTTACAGCTCCACTCTGAACTTTAAAACTTCTCCTCCCAAATGCTATTTATCTAAACAGAACCTAAAAGGGGCCCTCATCCTCCACGATGGCTCTAAATCCTTAGAGCAAGCACGTTTGCTCACTTTATTAGATGACCTTTAAAGCCTATCTCCAGGTAGAAAAATAAAATCTATATACTTTTGCAGTGGGGCTACCCCCACACATTGCTTGTTAACGTCTTCAGTTGTTGTGTAAGGGACTTTGACTTACCTGATCCTTGCTCCCACAGGCTCCAAGATAGGTGCCTGCAGCCTTTCCCCCTCCTCTCCAGCAGTTGGAGGCCTACTGCCACCATCAACTACAATGCAGGATCCATAGCCCTGAGGACAGCAAAGGACAGTTCACATGCCAAAGTGTAAGGGAGAGAGGCTAGCGCTGACTGCCATGGAAATGGGGAATTGGTAAGTAAAAGTCATTTACACAATGTCCTTAGACCAAAATGAGCAGTTAACTGGTCACTACTGTGCAAGGGGACTGGTCTCAGCTGTAGCTTTCTGCAGGCAGCCTACAGTGGGGAGGACCTGCTGGGTTCCGTCCACAGCTCTGTCTGCTGTCTGTACAGGCTATGTGCAGCACAGCGATGATGTCACCACTATGTTACAAGGTAATAACTAGAAAGGCATTTTACGATTTATATCCTTTCTGGCTATTGAGAATTATATTTACATGGAAATTATTTGCTCAGAGTTCAACTTTAATACAAATAGATTTCTTACCAAGTCTGTTGATAAATATATGTACATCTATACACTTCATGGGATCAGGATTTGGGATACTTTGCTGAAAATGTCTGAGACATAATGGACAATTTAAGAGCATATAATTTCTCAAAGACAAACACTTTGAGAGGAGTCGGGTTTCCTGGCTTGACGCCCCTCCGCTGGTCAATAAGTTGGAGGCGCCAATACAGAGTTCTCTTTGAGCCCAAAGTAAAATGACACTCTGTAAAAGGAGCTTGCTCAACCACACTGTACAACAAATTGATTTTCTGGGAAGCAATACAGCCTGTATTTAACCTAACAGTCTAACCCTGTTGTACTACACAAAAAGGATCATGCATATTGATTTCTTTATTACAGTTCCTTGTGCGATCAGTAAACGTTCACAAAACACCAGCTCCTGGAGCAAGGGAATTTTAATTTTTCATTCAAAGGCTGCATGCCTGAACATTGCTGTTCTTTGCTAGATGCCTGTGCTTTAGTCAAACGCTTGATATACTTAGCATATTCCTTATTGACTTTTTTTTAAATTTAAATTGCAAAGGGTTTTATTTGCAATTAATAATAGCATTTAGAGAAAAACAACATGTTTATTTCCAGTGGTGTCTTTGCATGTAATTGTAGCATTTAAGAGAAAGCAATGTATTCATTTTCTGGGGTGTAATACTATCAAAAAGTAAACATGTCTACTCTTAACTGCAGCTACAAAATAAAGTGATACTTTAAAGGGAACCTGCCACTGGACAAACGTTGTCTGGACAAACGTTGTCTGGACAAACTTTGCAAGGTGATTGTAAGTTCTGTGAGGGCGCACACATGCTGAATAGTCTGCGCTCTCCAGACATGAAGCAGTGTCAAGAAACTGGAAATTGGTACCTACCAATGCATCAGCGATTTAGCTGCCAAAAACGTTGATTTTCTGCTGCCGATTGCTCAGCAATGTCAGCACGAAAATAAAAATAAAAAGATATAGGATTTTCCTCAGTCTTGCACTGTAACAATGATCTGACAAGTGACAGACTATTAAGGTGTACTGTTCACACAAAAAAAGGCAAAGTCATATTTCCTCAAACCTTATTGTAGTCAAATTGAAATTAAGATGCAGGCAGATTATTCCTGAAGCATCATAGTTTTCGCCTCGTTTTTATAAGAATTGTCAAATGACAAATGGCTTCTGTCTTTATGATAAATCGTTTTTGATTACGCTTTTTATGGGCAAATAGTTAGAGTGTCAAATGACATGCATTTCCCAGCATGCTGGAGGGCTTTTATCAGCTAATGGTATACATATCGGTGACTTTTTGGGAGCACGTCTTGACAACTCCACTATTTATTGTTTCGGTCAACATATTTCCACCATACACTTCTACTGTCAGTAATTGGTATAAACAGGCAAAACGGTAAACAAGCAAAGACAAAAAAAACAGTATAAATGACAGCGGTTAAAATACTGGCAGTAACTCGCTTCAATTGCCCGTGCCTGTAATAAAGCAAGTGTAATAAGGTCATATTCCTTTCACGTAGGGAACCTAAAGAAAAATAATAATGGAACTTGCATTTTATATTGCCTTCTTTTTGAACACAATTAAACTTTTGAGTCAGTTAATGTGAAGTTTCTGGAATCGATGTAAGCGATTAAAGAATTGCAAGCAAAATGCTTTGTGAGGCGTAATTACTATAAGGTCACTAGATATTATTTGGAGTCAGTTTGGTTTATCATATTACAACATGACAGGATGTGAGGCAAAAATTATGAATTCCTTCCCTAAATCTGTCCTTTTCTGATTTAGATGGATGGAGAATAATTAACTCTTAATTATTCAGATGACTTGAAGGCAACTTAAGGATTCAGAAAAGAATGCAGTCATTTTCACCAAGGAAAGCAGTCTCCTATCATTTATCAAATCGTACAACTTGACCAAGAATGAATAAGAGAAGAAAAAAAAAATGCTTGTGTTTATCCAAAGCCCTAACTGCTACCTTAGAGGTTGTTAAGCAATAACATTTCCCTTAAATTCTACCATATGCAAATCAACCGCAGCAATTTGCATTTTAAAGTATTTAACTCTACATATTTATTAGATTTTGAGGCCACGCTGATCATTGATTTATGTGCTTCTGGCAATCATATTTCCATATTTGTATGATTTTGATGACAGTAATAATTCAAATATGCAGAAAGTTGTTCTTTGAACAATATCTTTAATTACGTCCTCAAAGCATTATTGTTTTGCCTGCTGCCCTGGCAGGAAAGGTTTGGAGTGCGGGGATGGCTCTGTGATCCAAACAGCACAGATCAACATTTGTCCTTTCCTGCCCTGCACACAAAACACAGAAACGACTCCTCTTGTGAGCCAATCACAAGCTCTTCAATGCCCTACACAGCCCAGGAACCTTTGCACGTAAATCCCTTATTAATCCTGACACACTTTCACGACAAATTCAATCACAGCTCAGAAGGTTTATGTTCAAAATGCAAAACCTGCCTTATTTACTTTGCCGCTAACTCGCAAACTTTTTCTGCCACGTCTTTTTATTGGTCTTGTCACAAATTACGTACACTCCTATGAAAGCCATCAAGAATTGTAATCATTACAGGGAGCTGTAAACAGGGTTTTTCTTTTGTTATACATTTCTCAGACACAATTCCTGAAAGAGACCGCGTGAACAAACAGTAAATGTTCTTCAACCAGATACAAATATTTAATTTTTAAATGGAGGGTGTCCTAATTATACGGTTATACTAGTTTGGTTTATGGGGACGTTTGTAGTGAGTTATTTTCAGTCTAAATTAGACGCAAAAATGTTTTTAAACAAAGAGAAATTTTCTGTATAGTTTTTAAAATATCTGCATTGTACTGCCAGTTTTCAAATGTTCAAATATGGTACATATAAATGCCAGCCCAGCGTGTGCGATGTGATTGCATGCTGTGCTTTAAAGGAGTGAACTACACACTTGTTTGTTTTGTCATGTGTGTTAGTGATTTTATAATACGGCTATGCTTAGGTTATCAATAACAAATCACGCTTCGGAGCCTAGGTACCAACAGCACTATCTGCCTGCTGTTGATCACTGTCAATATACAAGAAGAAAGTGTTTATTAAACACCTACCGTATTTTTCGCTCCATAAGACGCACTTTTTCCCCCCAAAAGGAGGGGGGAAAAGTGCCTGCGTCTTATGGAGCAAATCCCGACGCCCGAGACATGCAGTTTCGGGCGCCGGGCGAGTAGTAGGAGCCACTGCTCGTTTAATACGAGTGATCTAATGAGATCACTCGTATTAAAACCGAGCAGCGGCGACGATCGAGATAACCATAGAGCAGACGAAGAATAGACGTTCTTCGCCTGCTCTGTGTCATCACTGAGACCGTGGCGCTGTAATCACAGCGCCACCTGTCTCAGCGGTCACTAACTGCAGCTTCTGTCATAGAAGCTGTCACAGAAGCTACAGCCTTGAGTGCTCCATAAGGCACGCCGGACCTCCCTGCGTCCTATGGTCCGGTGCGTCTTATGGACAGCAAAATACGGTAATAAATTTTTTTTTTTAATGCCTCTGTTGCATTTTTTTTTTTTTTTGTTATAAGAATATAACACTTTGCAGCATGTGCTGAAATGGTAATTGACCTTCAAAATGCATGCAACATAGAAGTTCAGACTTCAGACATTACCGGCTGCAAGTTTGTTCCAGGTCAATGAATCAATTCACCTTAAAAAACGAAACCCAGCTACAGCAACTCTCATGTTTTTATCCTCACTTCATCCTTCCCTTTAATTAAAAAAAAAAAAAACCAAGCAGCAATACCCAGTGACACAAACCGCTAAACCTAAGAATGTATTTACTTTCCCAGGACTATAGAGGGAACACAGAGACATTGATACTAGTCCCTGTCCCTGTAAAAGCTTTCAATCTAATGCCAAAACCGATAATGCATAAAACACAAACAACTCAAGTCAACTATGTATGGAAAACAACCTACCAGTATATTTTGGAATGTGCAAATATTCCAGAAAGATGGTAGGAAATTAACCCAGGGACACGGCACTAGAAGGCCTGAATAACCCTGGTGTCCACACACTAACTGTTATGTTACATTGTATAATATAAAACTGAGCTGAACATATACTGTTTAAGACCCCCTACCCCCCCCCCCCCACATGGCATTTTTCTAGATTTAA
>NW_017306468.1:110492-111009 GCF_000935625.1 Nanorana parkeri | reverse complement strand
TAAAACCTAGCTGAACATATACTGTTTAAAACCCCCCCCCCCCCCCCCCCCATATGGCATCTTTATAGAATTATAAAAGAAGGTCTTATACTTTGTTTCATGTGGAGGAGCTAGTTTGGACATATGCAATGGCTGTAGGTCAGTCAACGAATAAGGGAAGTTTGCACAAACTGGAAATTGAAGCATATATAGGGTTCTAGCCGCTGCTGAAATGATATCCCTTTCCATTTTTGCATCTCGGCTTCCTTCACAGCACTAACTTGGCCATACATGGATTGAATATCTGCTGAGTTGGCCAAATTAGGATCCATAAGTGGCTCTGTCAGTACCACTTCACTAAGCTAAGGGAAAATTCTCTTGCAAAGTGTGCAGCCTATTTTCCTTCAGTAAATTAACTCCAAATGTCTTACCATAAAGGAGTCACTAAAGGTCAGGTAAAGTCGAAGACACAGTTTCTCAACCTTTTTGTCAGTCACAGCAGCCTTTAGAAGTCTGAAAAAGTTTGAGCACCACAGAC
>NW_017306468.1:85638-110473 GCF_000935625.1 Nanorana parkeri | reverse complement strand
CTGCAGATGTCTGTGATGGATTTTAAGAGGGGACCCTACGCAAAACAAGTGGGGGTCCCCCCTTCACATCAGAGTCCACCATCAAAACAGAAGCTCTCCTTCACATTAGAGTCCTCATTCCCCCTTTACACCAGAGCCCTACAGTCACATCAGAGTAAGGCTGCAGCTGCAAGAAAGAGGGTGGAAGGCAGAGCAAGTATTGACAGATAGACGTGCATTTGCATGGTGCGCGCAGCCGGCCCACTTTTCCGATGAAAACAAATGCCCCTGTGCATAAAATAATACTATGCCACCCCTGACAAAGCCAGACAGCACGCCAGTTGAGAAAGTTTGGTCTAGGATTTGTTCAGCCTTTTTAACCCTATAGATTACAATACCAATGTTTATGACAAATCGTCACTTTCTGATGAATATTTCAGTTTTAAAAAGGAGACATTGAGTCTTAGGAGTTCTACCACAACAAAAACCACAACTCTCACATTTTCCTTAGTGGAAAATTTGCTTTAAAAAAAATTGGGAAATGGGGAGGTTTATATGTTACTACATGGAATGTCTCCAACCAAGCCGAATATTCACAGGGTTATTCACAAAAGGACAAAACAGCTGAATTGAAAGTGAGCTGAATAGGATAGTTTTTCCAAATCATCTATTTTGGCCAAAACTGTTCACTTCTCCTGCTTTCTCCAAACCCTTCACCCTTTAGTGAATAACCCTGCCAGTTATTTTTGGACATTTCTTTAAACTCTTACTTCCTCACAACTATCCATGAAACATTTAGTACACACAATTTACAAAGTAATTCTGGGATTTGTTTTAGCACAAAAAAAAAAATCTCTAAAAGCAGACAAAACACATTAAAACAGGATTATAACATCCATCAATTTAAAGTTGAATTGTACAGAAGTCTCAATGTGTGTGGGACCCAAAATCAAATTTAATCCAACGCTAATGATATTGTATCAATCAGTCATTAAATTAGCTTGAAATGTTTTCATTATGTGTGGGGTATCACTGTACAGATTCCACATAAGGTTCTCCATGCCATTACAATCTCAGTATATGAGGGAGTAAGTTTACAATCCTTTTCTTACAAACATTGTGAAAATACATTGTTTATTGCTGTATGTGAAGACACAATCAAAATAGGGGTAAAGATGGTAACTATGGGATGGGTCTCTCTCAACAAGTCAAGTTATGACTCCTGCAGTATTATTGCACTTCAATATTTCAGACTGTTATGAACTGTATTTTTAAAACATCAGCACATAGATGCTGGGAATATATCCAGAAGACAGATCTTTAATCAGCTTCATAGGTACAAAAGATTTTCAGTATATTGTTTTCCAACACAAGTACATGGTTTCCCAAGAAGTGTTGAGCTGCACTATATAAATGAACTTCTAATCATATGAGAGTCTTTTTAGTTAACTGTTTTAAGCCAACATGTGATGAGAAAAATAAGAAACCATTATGGACCTCTCCCAAAAATGCAAAGTTTCTGTCAGTCATGCTGAAGCAATAGCTTCAATATTTTCTGAGTGACTGACCCAAAACTAGTAAACAGATTAGGATTTCTGACTCAAATATCCGAATGCTTCCAGATTAGTGAACCAAAGTGCAGAAGCCAGAGAATATTTAAAAAAAAATTTTTTCCCACCCACAGTGTTTACTAGTATTATTTCAGCATGTATCTATTTAATGTTACTTATGATTTAGTAAAACTGCTGTAATGGACTGTAAAGAATCAGAGGTAGATATTTTATGCAACATTATATATTTCAGTAGTTTTAGTGACTGGTGTGTAAGATTGTGGTGGGTGTATTAAAATGTTAACTGACCGGTAGTGATACTGATATAATGGGTTCTGTGTTCAAACAGATTAACCTTATAAAACCTAATACAATAGTAACATCTCAAATTCATCTTTGAATCTCACCTGCATGCTTTAGGGGTAAACATTTTTCATATGAACTACAAAACAGTTTGTTTTTTGAAAATACAGTACTGAAATAGTATAAAAAATGTTTAGTGTGTCCAAACAATAAAAAAAAATAGCCAAAGTAATACAATGCATACATTGTTATACAGTAATTATATGAATATGATATGAATATGATATTACAGAACGGAATAAATGTAATCTGCTTATAAATGAAAGCAATTGAATATTATTGACCTTTTACAATTAAGGTAGATACCAAAACAGGGAAATTGCACTAAGGTAAACACTTAAACTTAAAAGAAGGCTTGTGTATTCCAGCACAGTAAAAACTGTCATGTTCACTGAATAGAGACTGTTAACTTCCTAATTTCCCTTTCTACCTATTCTCTGGTTCATTAGGGTGCGACTGGGACTTATTATCTTATATGCAGTACCTTGTCCTAAATTGCCCCCAAGGCACTACCTTTGTCACAGCTGAGGTGTTGTCAGGATGGCCAGGTAATCCCTTAGGTGGTTGACACAACTCTGCTGCTAGGGAAACGGCAGACACTGTAACCCTTTTGTGGCTTGCATTTCACCAAACAGCAGCCAATTACCTGAGGATTAATGCTGACCTGTAATGTCCCATATTTTTCTACTTAGAAATAAATATATTCATGCTTAGATGCCTTTATGGCACTCACACTTAGTAAATTGTTAAATATATTGAGTGCAATGTTACTGTAAATGCTGAACTCCAGCAAGGGTTAAGTGTAATAAAATATATTAGATTACTCTGAAATGGAATGCTTTCAGCTAAACCTACCAAGGATGTGGAAAAAAAAAATCAAAGCATCTGAGCTGATCCTGTTTACATTGTAATAATATGTGTTCCCGTGTCCTTTTATAAATTTACAGTCTGAGCTCTCATAGTGGGGTCAAATGGGTTTGTTCCTTAAAGGCAAGTCATTTGTTCAGCTATTTCAACACAACAAATATTAAAGGGCAGAGAAGATCCCTGGGTACTTCAAGCAGTAACTTATACTTCCTACAATGACTTGTAAAACACACACACATTTGCTAGCTCCTGCACTGCTGTGGCACATTTAGATATCTAGAAAGGAACAGCAGAGTTCCATTAACATCACTAGAGCATTAATTAGGCATGTAAAAAGGAACATAAAAAATAAAAATATTACAAACTCCTACATAAGGGCAAAGCTATTCTGCAAGCTTATTTTAGTGCAGTGTTTTCATATACAGTTTTGTTGGGTTTTCATAAAAATAAAATAAAAAATTAGAACTAAACTGAGTTTTGATTTGATTAGATTACAGCAGATGAAGCATTATAATAAAATGAACATATAAAAATAATATTTGTTTTACTTCATATATGTTTTAACATATACTGCTTTTATGTTATACACTTTTTTTCTGTGATATCAGAATTAGTCACAGGAAATAGATAATGTGTAATTAGGTAGCTTAGGAATCATGTAACTTTACTGCAATGACGACAACCTAAGAAGAACAAGTGCTGCAATGACCTGTGACCATAACATGTGCTGTACACATTCATTAAAACAAGCCTGGCAAGAAGAGGAAAAACATGTGCAGGAAGGTGCAGACAAAACCTAAACATGAAGGGGTTTAGCTACAGCTTAGCATCGACAAGGGCAAAGCCTTATCTGTCCTTGTCAAAAGGACAAAAGGTGTAAGTAGTTAGGGACATGGAAAGTAGAAGGCTGATGTATCCCCTAAGGACACCCCAGAGAGGAATATGAACTTTAGAGCAGAACACGAGATGTTAACAGATACCAAATAATAACGAAACAAAGACAAAATGGCAAAATTCAGTGTGTTAAAACAAAGTTGTAAAGCTAAGGAATAATAATCTGCAAAAAAAAAAAAGAAAAGAAAATACTGTCGGGAAATTAAAATATTTACAGTTTTACTAATAATTGTGTTTAAAGATACAACTGTTCCCCCCAACATGGGATTTAAAATTTACTTACCAGACAGAAGCTATAAAATGTAAAAAAAATATCTTTAGAAGGATAAAGTAAATTCCCTCTAGAAACTCCAAAGCTAACAAAATAGAAAAAGAAACAAACGAACAAACATCAGGTGCCCGTTATATTAACTCTATACCATTTAATATTTCCAGTCCACATTTCACTTGAAAAATGAAGTTAATTGAATTGTTTGGCATTAAAATTTAAACTGTAAAAATGAACATGAAATCTGAACTACATTCAAAATAAGAAAATTAAAAATAGAATCCACCCCACCAATGATGCGAGAAAACCAAAATATCATTTCTGGGTAAAAACAGTAACATGCTGGTGCAAGTAGTGTTAGTTTGAGTCTTTGACCAGCAGTAACTAACTCATATTATTAACAGGTACACTTGCAAGGTGAACAAAGATGAGCTGTTCTCCATGTGATGGAAGTAGGAAAAATATATATAAAATCATTCAAATTACACAGATTTTTTTTTTTTAGGAGCTGTAAATGGTTTGATTTACATTTGTTACAATACATTCTATCAAATAAAAAGTTCACATATAAAACCTTTGCCAATATGGTACATATCTGATATCTGTCAACAAGCACACAAACTATGTTATAGTATTCAATGTAGTAGTGAGCTGTGGCCATCTCCTGGAGGAAATGAATATTGCTCAGACTCAAATATTTAAACAGTAATGGTAAATAAAGTATGTTTATTAAATAAATTTGCAGAGTTTTAAGTCCTGGAATGCATCCTATGCTACAGCAACAAGGTGAAACATTTCCATTACGCACTCGATCACGAGAATAAAACAATTTGGCATGTGCATAACATAAGGCCATATACATTGCAAACTAGAAATACTTGAAATTCATGCTAATTATGTTATTGAAAGGTCTATATACCAAATTATATTTTTTTAATGTTACAACTGTATTCATTGAAGCATAAAAAAAGACAAAGACAAGCAAAATAAAAAATAGGGTACTGCTTGCCTATTTTATTATTATACTTTATAATAAAACACATATGTGCACATTAAAAATAAATATATAGATACATAAAACATACTTTTTTTTTACTGCCTGGACATGTGCGTCTTTGCATTATTTGTGTTGCATTTTGTTAGGCTTAGTAGAAAATGCTTTAAATTTTAAAAAAATTATACACACTGTGCAACACCCAACTTCTGGTAACTGACTTGAGCAGACAGCCCAAAGGGAATGCCAATTGTTGGCTTTCTTGAAGTAGAATGCTGAAGAAAGCGCTTGTACTGAAAGCAAGAAAATGTTGAGACTGCGTTTTTTGTTGCTGTTTTTTTTCCTTTAGCCCAGATGCTTTATATGTTAACCATTTGCTACATAGCCCTTTGAGTCACGTTACCATCTGGAGAGTAATTGTAGTACCACTATTTTATAAGGTACATGTAGCTCATGAAAAAAATATTTATTAAAAATGTGCTTTAAAAGTATACAGTTATTCGTTTGGCAGATAATTTGTACATGAGAGCAATTTAAGGATTCTTCATTCAGTCATTACTGTAACTGAAGCCATCACAGCTACAGGCTTCTGGTAGGCAAGTGAAATCCGCATAATCCAGAGTTATAAAACAAAGGCAAGCGGAAAATCTTCTTTCTCTGAATCTGTGGTATGTGGTGCTTCTCTGTGTGAATGGAACTCAAAGAGCAATGTGAAAGGGGTACTGTGGTTCCTTGTATAGAACAAAGTCAAAAAACACAAAATAAAATCGGCCATAAAAGTTGTTTTGAAGGTAAGCAGAACAAGGTCCGTCTCCTACCAGCTTCCTGATTGGCCAGAAAGCCAGCTCCATGCTTTCTAATCACATAGTGATATGACGACTTCCCTGCTAATCAGGAGGCCAGGTGGAGAGTCATTACACTCCGCCGGGCTTCCTTAAAAGGAGAACTATGAGGTGAGTGCTTTTCACTCACCTCATAGTTCTAGCTGACCTGTGACAATGAGAGTCACTGGTCGTCTCAGTAGATCGGGAGGTGAGCGAACACATACCGGCGTTCGCTCACCTCTCGATCCTGTCACAGCTCTCTGCCGTGACAGGGGAGGGGCTGGATTCCCCCCTCCCCGCTCCGCCATCGCTGACTGGCGGATCGGACGGGGGAGGGTACAGCTGGCTCTGCCTCCAGATAGGCAGAGCCAGCAGTCACTCACGCAGTTGGGCGGATCCAGACATAATTGCAGTAGCTCGCGGTATATTGTGGCGTCTCAGTATACCGCGAGCAGTAGCCCTTTAATGGGCCTTCCGGTATCGGCGAGTATTGGGAAAAAAAATTGGTACTCGTACTCGATACCGAAATACTGGTATCGGTGCATGCCTACTTTTAAACATTAAATGGTGGTGAATCATTCTGCGATGGAAGAATAAACTGCTTTATAAATATGGCCCATAGCATTGGTTATTAGAGTTATTAGAGTTTGGCAAATTAAACAGTCCCCTGCAGATTTAGTGTACTATGTACTTTTTACACAGAAACAAAATAGATTCTAACTATCTACACCAGTGATGTTCAACAAGCGACCCTGCCAGCACTTAGCTACTTTTGGAGCACAGTGGGCTGCATGCTGAGTGACAGTGAAGGCGTCAGAGCTGGAACCATCAGCTGTCAATGACAGCCACAGTCAAGCACTAAGCCTAGGAGCTTAATCAACAAGCTCCTGGACTTCTACTACTGAGCGCTTACATCGGAAGTGGAATTATGTCACCACACTTCTTGTTAAAATGGCAGCCAAATGTACATGGGTGCTACCAATAGGAGGACATGCTGCCTGAAGGTATCAGATATCCAGGATTATTTTTTTCCCCATCAATATTAGTTTATCAGGTTTTCTTTTGGATTTACCAGTATCCCACACTTCTATGCAGTTGTATTATTGCACAAACATTTTTCATATTGTGTAGTCAGCACAGTAAAACAAATAAAAGGATAATCTGATTATCCAGTATACATGGGCATTTTGGGATGCATTCGATATGTTTTTACGCCTTTACTTTGCAATTACTTGGGATGCACCAATACTGATATTAGTATCAGTGCCGCAACAGAGTATTTGGGAGAGTACTGAATATCGCCCAAATGCTCAGATAACCCCTGATACCGAAACTTCCAGTCAGAGGGAGATTTCCTCTGACCAGGTATTGCTGCGAGGGAACATGGAGTCGGCTTCCCGGCCAATCGGGAAGCCGGGGTCGGCTAATGACCAGCCGCCCGGCTTACTGATTGGCCGGGAAGCCGGCTCCATGCTGACTGGTCATCAAGCCTGCCAAACAGCATGAAGCCGGCTTCCCGGACAATCAGGAAGCCAGGGGTTGGCTAGGAAGCTGGCTCAATGCTGATTAGCTGGGAAACCGGCTTCCTGAGCCTGCCAAACTACATGGAGCCGGCTTCCTGGGCAATCAAGAAGGCGGGCGGCGGGTAATGGCACGCCACCCGGCTTCCTGATTGGCCAGGAAGCCTGCTCCATGCTAGCGGAAGTACCGGTATCAGTACTGGGTATCGGCAAGTACCAACAGATAAATATCAGTACTCGATACTGAAAAACTGCTATTGGTGCCTTCCTAGGGATCGCATTGATTTGTATGGAGGAATATTAATGGAGGAAGTTGATCTAAAGTGAGCGTTAAACAGATCAAAAGTCCCAGTACACACTAGCCCTAAGCACTAAATACAACTACCTTGCGTCTCCTACAAAGGACAAACAATGGTCATAGAAAGATATAACAAGTTACAGGCGAGCCATGACAGGTTTGCTTCTGTTATAGTATAATGTACATGGAAATCGACAACGATTCTAAGAAATGCAAAAGAAACTCTAGTAAAGTGAGTGACTTATGACAAACTACAGTAATCCTGCACATTTTAGATCATTTCACATCTCTTAAAATATTAAACCACCAGGCTGCATAGACATTGTTCACTTTTTATTTTTTTATACTACTATCTCTATTTTTTCTGTAAAAAGACATTTTCTCAGCTATCTGCTTGTAGAATCAATAAATGATTTGACAGGTCATCCAGCTTGCATAGCTCTATGTGAAAGCACTTCCCCTACTTGTTAAGCTTCTGTGTTAAAAGATATGCCTGAAATATATGTTTGCACAAGAAACCTTCTTCAATGTGAAGCAGCTGATCATTGCTCAAACATTTTGGTCACAAAGAGATAGTTCAGCACTGGCAGCAATTGTATTTTAACCTGTCTTGATTATCTAAGCCAAAATTGGATGTGTCTGCTGTTTTTAATGTGTTTTTCCATAGGAATGAGTTCTAAAGACTCGACTGTCCTACTGTAATGTGGGTTTTTTTTTTTACTGTGCCAACAGTGCAATTCACATTTTTATGTAGTGTAATAAAAACCACGGTCATTGTAACTGCAACCCTATAAGGTGCATGCTATACATTTTGAAAAATGCTGTGAGGACAGACAAAAAAACATGAAAATAAACGTGATGGGAGGTCATTCTATGTGATAGGAGAAACAGACCAATGAGTGTTTGGCATTAGGAGATTGGTTGATTTATGTAGCATAGCAGCATCACATTTCCTCATTTTTAGAATGCAAATGACTAGAAATATTTATCTTCAACCCAGATCATGCATATGTGATAACACATCAATGCACCTTCAGGGGCGCATTGACATCAATGGAAGCACATGAATATGCGTATAAAAAAAAAAACCATGTTGACAAGCAATGCAACACACCTTTAAATGTACTACAACACTGTGCTTAGTTGTGAACCCAAGGTTGCTCTGTTTACAAAGTACATGTACAAAATGCAACTAAAGAAGAACCCCAGTAAAAAAAACAAAAACAAAAAAACCTGTAATAGTCTTTCATCCCTAAATGCCATCAGTGTTCCCAGTTAAATGACTACCAGAGCACCACCCTGGGATCCCAGAACTCCTGGACTGGGCAGCACTCACATGTCATTAAAGTGGAACTAAACCAGTTTATCCTTTACAGCCAAGGATAGTGCCTCTGTTAAGAAATGCAGTTTCCATGGTGCTGCACATGTGATTGGCTATACCAGCCATCTGAAGGCTTGAAGTTTGATAAACCCTTAAGTTTTTCGACTTTAAGTGATCGCTGTTCAGTCTAGGAAAAAGGACTGTCCACCATTGTCGCCAGTTGAGAAGAGGAATTACCCCGTGACATCATTGGACCCAATTCATTCAATTCAATTGGACCAATCATTGGTGGAGCAGGAAAGCTTCAGGAGGTGGGGGCTGAGGGGAAATATCTGATGTTTACCTTCAAAGCGATATTAATGTCAAAAGCTATTTCAAATGCTGATTAAATCACTTACAATTAATGTTGCTTCTTGAGTTTTAAAAAGCTTTAGATTCCTACATCAGCCGGTCCCCCAAGCACTGCCCCTTATATCCTGTTTTAGGGTGGCTCCTTTCTGTTGCAGGGTCCTATCGAGCCACCCTTGTGTTTGTTAGTAAGTTGTGTGTGTGTCTCCACAAACACACAGGCACTGCAAGCCTTTCCCCTACTATGTCCTCCTCCCTGCTTCCTTCTCCAAGCTAATAGATGGAGAGCTGATGGAGGCTGTGCTGACCCTTGTGGTCTTCAACAGGAAATTCAGGGAAGCCAAGCTGAAAAAATTGCACCTAGTTTTTCAGAAACATGACGACTAAGTGCTTGGGCAAAAATGTAAAGAAATATTTAGTTTGGTCTGGAATCGCAATTGGAAACAAGTTTGAGAGTTTAATTCTATGTTAAGCATTGGAATGCAAATAGAGGACCTAGCCTCCCAGCCCAGTGTTTCTTAACATTGATGTTCTAACATAAGTGTAATGCATAAAGATATTCCATTACAAATAATAAACCTAGCCAGCTGCTGAGGCGACCCCCGCGTGTGCATACCCGCAGCTAGCTATGTGCATCCATAGACACACAAAGCTTGCAGCAAGCCACGTCCCCCCACTCCCACAGTCACACTTTGACTAACGGCCTATGGCTCCTCTGCCCTCAGTACACTCACCCAGCAAGCTAACAGTAACACAGGCCTGCTGTTGGATTAAATCAAACCTGCACTTCAACCATGGTAGATATCAAGTTCACTGTATAGAAGGCACCATAGGCAGGATTTTCTTACATTTTCCATGTCCCTTGTCATCCCAGTATTGTAAAAGCCCCAAGAAACACCTAGTAAAGGTATTGATGAACATGTGACAATCACCTGTCTCATGCAATTTAGCAATCTGTGCCTGAGCGGCACAGGCACAGTCACATGTGGACATGCATAACTTGTCTAAGTTTTGACTTTTGGAAAGTGGAAAAGTTTTGATTGGTTTGGCAGTGGATTAAGACAGCAGTGCGTGCAAGGGGATGGGTAGTACAGCCTGCATAGGTTGCCCTTGATGCAGCAAAGCTGTTATTTTGCCAAGTATGGCTCTCTTTAAAAGATGAACCTAATTTATAACAAAACAAAATTCCTACAGGGGTCCTTCAGATAGAAAAGTGTATAAAGGATTACTGTCATGATGGAGAGGCTGGTGGCAGACATGACTGGTCCACAGAGATGCAAGTGATACGCTAACAACAACTTTACAATAAATATTTAACCATCCGGTTACTAACCACTCCACAAGAGTTTTCAAAATAATGTGATGCCCCTACTTGTTAAAACAGTTTCACTCTGGCATCAATTAAATCATGGACTGTCATCTTGATTGCTCTCTTTGTTGAGGGACAGCACATTTCCATCGGAGGATCAACGCTGCTTTCTATCCCGGCAAGACAATTCATAATTCTAAGCAGCGGAATGAATGCACAAATTACATTCTTCAACCTTTTACTCCCACTAAATCTTTCCTTTTTTCCACTTTGCTGAGCCTGAATATTTTATTCCTCCATCAAATATGCATCCCATTAATTAAGTTAAATTACTTCTGACTGCCAAATATTCTCTGTCGATGACTGTCAACAGAAAATACATGGCTGTGAACTTCTAATGACACAGTCTCGCTTAAACATGAGTTACAACCTTCACGCAAGCATCTACAGGCAAATTATCAGCCTCTTCTTCAAAACGGGGCTGAAATTAAATGCTGGTTTCTTTTTCTTCAGCTTTTAACATGTACACAATAGATGACACACGTTCTTGACAAAGCAAGTACTGCAATTTTAATTATATACCTTTTCCTCATCTTTTAATTGCTGTTGTTAATCAGTCATTAACTTCTTCCCAAAGTGCAAGATTCTTAAGTCTCCTTCAAAACATTTCGGCTCAATAAATTCCATCGCTCTTCATAACTAACATGTAATTTTGTCTATTTTTAAATCTGTCATTTTCCAAGACTTTTTTTTTTTAATGGAAGCTTTAAGGATGACAGTAACAGGGATTTAATCGGAACATGCATAAAATTAGCACTTTCTTACACATTGGAGCTAAAACAATTCAGGGAGACATAAATGGTTTGTTTAAGTATTATTCTATAACAACAACCTTTATATTATGCTTGCAAGCTGTAGTTTGGGTTTGCACATTGCACATAAACATTGTAAATAAAAGGTCTACATGCATGCATGTTACATATGTATGCCTATAAATAATGATCGACAAGCCATACTGTACACAAACCAAAGTACTTTAGACATACTCCCTGTTTAGTACTGAATGATGAGCAGAATTATTTTACCCCAAAATGTGTTTAATTATGCAGAACCTATTATGACTAAAGCTACAGAGACAAACCATTATTTACGACCCTTAAAAAATGCTCTACGTACCTAGAAAACGAAATGATTATGGCTGGTGTTCTATATAGTGGTAAAAGTAGCCTTTTTGAAAATGTCACTACTTAAAAAAAGGTGAGTTAAAAACAAAAATGCAAATCTTTGATTGTTAGGGCAGTATAACCCTAGAGAGAAGCCAAATCAGACAGTTTATGAATTATCAAATTACCTGTAACAATTGCTAATTTTTAAGTATTTTTTAAATCAGAGACTTTAAAGTCAATAATGTTTAAAAAAAAAGTGTGATTTGGGGAAAAAAGTTTCAAACACTTGTTTGCAGTAACTGTAATTTATACAGAAATACAGTTTGCACCACCTGCTGGCATACATCTGGTCCCACTTCTGGAAGCAGCCATGTTTGTCATCTGTGAGAAAGCACCAATGCGTACAGTTTAGTCTGCAGAAGATCATGCCCATGCTTTGAACAATGATGATTATTGGTCATGGGTATTACTACAACAAAATGGGAATGTGGAACAATGCCAGGAGGAGGTTGCAGTGAATCTGAATGACCCTTTAAAAAGTGTACCTGCACCTTCAGTACAAACTTCACATAGGACTGAAGGAAGATTGTGGAATGCGTGTGGGCCTGACAGGGAAGATCCTGAAAGGAGGCTGTGCGGCATAAGGTGGTCGCACAGCCGATATCTCAGAGGATCTACCAGAGTTGGATGTGGGCCCTTACAAAAAAAAGGATAAATGCAGTAAAAACACAGTTACACTGTAACATATGTTGAATTAGCTTGACTTTAAAACCCATCTCCAGATAAAGTCTGCCATCTGTGTCCCTTGGTGGCACCAGGAGATATGACAACTTGATCTGGCACTGCAGTAGACTATTCACATGTTCCCAACATCCTCAGCCTCTGCAGTCTTCAAAGGTCACTGCAACTGGACAGCCAATAAGAAGTGTCCACATCACCCAGGCAATGACATCGGCACCCAAAGAAGTACCCCCTCCAACTCAAAAACAAATAAAATGTAAAGGAAACATGAAATCATCATATAATCTGGAATGCTATTTTCAAATAAAACATATAATTGAAACAGGCTGGTTCTCCCAAAAATGACATGCAAATAGGCAAGAAAATTAACCACCTACAGTATGTAAGGCCATATTGGTTTGCCTTTTGAATGGGAATTTCTCTGGAGCCAAACTCTTGCCCCTCTATTTCCTGGGGAGATCTCCCCTAACTTCTTGTCCACATGATGCCCTCACACAAAAAAAAAAAACCAGTCCCACTATACTAAAAACGTGTTTATGCTTATGTCTCCATTGCAGGAAATTCCAAACACTTCCTCTCCTGACAGGAAGTGAAGGAACATACACAATAGGGACACAGGCGACAAAAACCTGACAGGGGCTCTAACCATCTCCTGCTCTTTACAAAGCAAAAACCAATACAAACAATGAATTATGGCTAGAGTTGGGGTAAAGCAATTCAAAAGACAAACGACAGTGTTACTCTATGCTTTATGTGCAATAAATCTAATGGTATACTGACACCTACCAACAGAGTCGACCTGTAAACACAAGGTATGTTAGACTTTATTTGCCAATCTTCTCCACTCCTTCCCACCACTGCATATAATAGGATATGTGTTGCTCCTATTGTCTTTATATGGGACATTTCTGCCAACACTTACAGGCAGAGGAACTGATGTAGCAAAGGGAAAAGGTAAGTGGACCATAATGGTAGGAGATTTCTGTAACAAATAGAGCCATAGCTTGCAACATCCCAATACATGTGCGCTATTAATCCACTGCTAGTTTCAAATAATATATTATATTAGGGTATTTTGCTGCAGTTTTCAGTATGCTGGTTTGCTTACAGCAACAAACTGGTACATTCTAGCTTTTGGCGCTGAAAACAAGACTAACTAGAAGAGTATCCCCCACACTCACTAATCTGATACTTAGACTGGCCTTCACATGCAAAGTGTATGTCAAGCCAAAATTTTGTTTTGGATAGTGTGGAATGATTGGAACCAGTGGTTTTACTGCTACACAGGGCACTGTGGGAGAGATTTCCCCTCACTTCCTATCCTGTTGATGTTTTATCAGACAGAAAGTGAGAAAAACAATCCAACAGCAACACAGACATATGTACACACTGTATATATACACGCGCACACATAGAAAATAAAAATTATATATATGTATTTATTTATTTTTTTACTAGAGTAGGAGAAGGCTAGAACTTATTTTATATTATTTTTGTCTGTGTCCCCCTTGCAAATTTTCCCACATATCCTATCTAGTAAAAACTCTCGCCAGCGGGAGAGACAGTGACACAAAAACATCATCTCTATAACGGAGTCCTGGGCAGCAGTAAAAACCAGATGAATCCCTTACTACTAAGTGGGATTGACATGCACTTTACCCCTCCACTTATTCAAACCCTAAAATTTACCCTTACATCTAAATCAACACTCAGCCTTAACACTGCCTACAATTTAACCCAACACTTAACCCATGAAATTTTAAATCAACCTTACCAAAAAATTGGAGAGTGGGGAAGAGAACTTTTAATAGCATTCTGTATTTCTGTTTGGGAGACACCTATTTACTTCCCGTCTATTTAGCCAGTGTCAGAAAGAACAGGAAATGGTGAGAAAATGAAAAAAAAAATGGGGATCCATACAGTGTGAGGAATGTTAGAACTTCTCTCTGGCTTTTACTGATGCTGGTTCTAACCCTTCCCCCACTCTACCTAAAACTATACAAAAGTGTTTGCTGCAGTTGGGCTTTTAAGAAGTTCCAGGACCAGGCTGTGATGTCTGGAAGGGTTCCTTGATCACAAGACTAATTGCAAAAGATGACAAATATTCTGCAGATAAACAGTTCACATATGTATTTTATGTGAATTTTAAGTTGTCTGCTGTAGTTCAACGTTAATACATTCATTCTACAAATCAGAAGAAAAAAAAAAAAAAAGAAATAACCATTTTTTTTCTCCCGTTCTCCATTTTTTTTTTTTTTGGGGGGGGGGGGGTTTAAACACACACACACAATATACCTTTACTAGTTGTACTTATGCCCAGGAACAGGGGCTCAAAAACATGGGCAGCATCCTTTTTTTGTTTTGTTCAGAAGACCACACATTCTTAACTGAATGGGATACAGCTATTTAATTCAAGACAGTAACATGTCTTCAGTCTATGTAAACGCTAACAGTTAATCAGCTGTATCATGCATGTAGATCACAGAGTCCATTAGATTCCAGTTGAAAGGAAACAACAAGGGGCGGGGCAGCAAGACAATTATACCACAAACTGGCATTAGACGAACAGGATACGAAATGACAGCCAAACATATTTTTGGAGGATTACATGTTCCCGCTGCAAGACAAATTGAGAGCTGCTGTTGACAAGCCTGCTCACTTGATATGTACTTCACGTTGTCTGCATTAAAACATTTTTCACTGGGAAAGTAGGAGTAAACAGCTGTGATCAAAATGGATGACAGCCCATTTTGCAGCTTGATTTGAAAGGTGTTCTGCTTACAGAATATGGAAACAAAAGGCTATTTCCTAAGCATAGGGTCCAAGTAAATGGGTAGGGAAACTTCAAGATTGTCATTTCATTTTAAAGTAACACAATTTCCAAAAACGGTCTCTAAAATTTAACAAGTTAATGTAATTTCAAAAGTAAGCAGCTTTTATTAAATAAATACCTGGTAATTCTAACAAGGTTCCTGTTCAGGAACATCCTGTTACAGAATGACAATGCTTTGTCACTATTTGTGCTCATGCGTTCTCACTTTGTCATATGCACTTCAGATGAAGACTACAAGTGGATATTTGAACTCACATTGTCATCAATGTTGTCATCAAAATAAGAACTACTAAAATGACCTAAAGCTATCACAGGAGTACATGCATGTAGACAGGGAGAAGCTATACAAGAGGCTGCAGGACATAAGTTGCACTGCCATGCAACAAAAGGATGAAAAAAAAAAGAAGAGTATCTTACTAAATTAAAAAAGGCAATTGTTTTTTGATATACAGTGATTTGGCAAACTAAATGTCACTCGGTTAGGATTAACAAAGTTACAGATGGAACTCCCAACATGTGTAAAATGTTAGCATTGATATCAGCCTCCTGCACAGTCCCATTCAAACAGTTCTACATGAAAAGTGGGAGAGGCAGCACCCTCAGTCAGTCAGGGCCAGCGTTGCTTTCTAGAGTCAAAAACTGTTGTATATCTATATGCAAGATTTATTGCAATAAAACTTTACAAAGTGCCACAGAACAACGTTTTGTGGATTTTTGTTGATACCAGAGTGGTGGGTTAACTTTGCTTGTTGTGCACTGCAAACAATCATTAATGATATTAAGAGGCTTCTGTATTGTGTTGAAGGAAGCTGTGCCAAATGTTATTTTCCCCTTAGATTATTATTGTATATATTTATACAAAAAATATAGGTACATTTAACTGTATAAATCAATGACAATCTTTGATGAACCATTTCTTGTTTGTCCCATCAGTTACCATATCATGATGTACTAAACATACCAGTAAGCACGCAAGAACGAAAAAAAAAAACATTTTTAAAAACACTTTTAATGCATGGTGCCACTCCTGGGTAATTAGCATTGGAAAATCAATCAGTTTGGCAAATTTTATGTAAAATGCCGATAGATTTCCATAAATTTGAAAAATACCCTGTATGGTGCCTGCATGCTCATCAAATCTGTATCCCTGCCTTTTGGAGTGAACATTTTGATCTTTGCAAAAAGCTGCTATTAAATGGGTAATAATTAGCACAATTGAACTCCTTTCATAATGTAGTGGAATTATGTATTTAAGTTATGATTGTAACAGAAGCACTGCATGACTAGCATCAAATAATGCTGAATACATTCAAAGTTTATGTGCTTAAAGGGTCTTAAAAAAATGAAAGACACTTCTCTTGAAACAAATCAGTTTCCTCAATGAAATCCAAGAAAAGGATTTTGTGAGGAGTACAAAAATCCTATTTTCTTTTTCATTAATTGAGGGACACAGAAATGTACCGTGTTTCCCCGAAAGTAAGACCTACCCCGAAAATAAGACCTAGCACTATCTTCAGGGATTTCTGTAATATAAGACCTACCCCGAAAATAAGACCTAGTTCGGTGGTAGGTCTTATATTACAGAGACCCGCTAGGTCTTACTTTCGGGGAAGCGGCACATAACTGTGTAAAAACCGGCCGCAGCTCCCGCCCCGCCCACACGCCAGCCTGCCGCAGCTCCAGCCCCGCCCACACGCCCACCGGCCGCAGCTCACGCCCGCACGCACGCAGCTCCAGCCCCGCCCACACGCCACCCGGCCGCAGCTCCTGCCCCGCCCACACGCCCGCAGCTCACGCCCGCACGCACAATGGAAGCGACATCCGCCGGGACCGGCAACAGCACGCCGCCTTCCGGGACCTCGTCCACTCCTCCCCCAGCCAGGTAAGACATCCCCCGAAAATAAGACCTAGTGTCTTATTTCGTGCAAAAAAAAAATAAGACAGTGTCTTATTTTCGGGGAAACACGGTAGTAATTCCAAGGCGTTCAGGTCGTCCAAAAAGCAGTCCAGCTGAGAAGTGGGCAATACAGCAAACAATAGCTAACAAGTACACTATAAAATAAAATATTACAAATAAACTGGAGACTACCTGCAGCTCAAAAAGATTCCTATAAAGAGCATATAAATATACTCCCAAAGCTAGCATCAAAAGGAGACCTGAAAATCCACTGGGTAAAATGCACGTTCAGAGGAACAGGTAAAAGCCTTGGAAATCTGAGAAAACAGTTGCCAAATGCTGAAAAGCACAAAAAACGCCCACAAATCTGGTAGTGTGTGCTTTAACAGGAAAGGGTGGAACACGATCATTAAGACCATAAGCTTGGGTCGTGATCTATGTGGATCTATCTACCACCTAGAAATGGTTGGGTGGGGAGCTGATTCCCCCTTTTCAGACTACAACTGGGATGGCAAAGAAAGAGTCTTTATGTCTAATAGAAGTAGTGGCTGTGAGGTAGATTCGTATAGCACGAAGAACTATCCAGACAAAGGGAAATCTCTTTCTGATGTACTGTATAAGTTGGGATGGTAGTGCAATGGCCTGGAGAAAGGCTAAAACCACTTTAGAAGGAAATAGGCACTAGACTTGAACATTACCATGCCGAACAAATGGCAAACGCACTCATCAATTCATAACCAGCTTTACGCCAAGCTAAAGAAAATGAAAAAAAATGGCTACTAAAAATGCTGGCAATAGAAGGGGTTGGTCACTTTTTTTGTTGTTTGCCAGAGACCAAATCCTCCCATAGCCGGCAGTATAACATGAATGTATAAGAATTACTACTTCCTGTGTCCCTTAATGAATGAGAAAGAAAAAATGTTACAATGTCTAACTGGTAAAATGGTGGATGTATAAACTCTTTTCTTGGTGACAAACCTGAGTGTAATTTATTATGTACACAAGCAAGCCTTACATTAATATTACCATCATAAGAAATCGCATCTATTACACTTTCCATTTACTTCAGGTAGGTGTGATGGAAGTATGTTGCAATGAAAGGCAGTTAAAATTAGGGCAAAAAACATAAAGTACATCTCATTGTCAGGCACACTGTACTGCTTATGAGCTTCTTCATGAGATGCCACAGGTCTGTCATGCAGACCCTCTTACTTTAAATATACCTAATTTGACCTGGAACTAGTATGTGCATAAGGATGTCTCTATTATTCCTGATCTGCATCCCTGTCCTGGGTCAATGAATTAAATTGTTTAAAACGTTTAGGCCAGCAAAACTGCTAGCCAATTAAGAAAGTGTTCAGAAATGGTAGATCCCATATGTCTCTAATGATAGGTTTATTGCAAGGACTTAGTAGGATTTTGTGTGGATAAGTTTTGCCCAGAGATGGCCTTAAAGAAACATGTATATTATCTCCATGGAGTACACAAAAACATTTTTTAAAAGGTAAAGTACGCTATTGAAAGAAATTGCAGGCTTGCATCTATAACCTCCACCCCATCTTTTGCTGACCAAATCCTGCCATTGTGATATACTGTGTCATTATACGTTTCCTTTCCTATACAGTATACTGTATATTATTACAAGTAAGGTATATTGAGAATCCTAGGTTCTACAACTAAATTATAGGCAATTGGCAAGGATCAGTTGACAGAAAAGCCGCAACTGAAGCGGATCCCGACAATTATGTCTGGGTCTGTCCAGCTGCGTGAGTGACAGCTGGCTCTGCCTATCTAGAGGCAGAGCCAGCTGTTCGCGCCCCCTCCCCTGTCAGATCCACCAGTCAGCGCTGGCGGATCGGAGCGGGGAGGGGGGAATCCATCCCCTCCCCTGTCACGGCAGAGAGCTGTGACAGGATCGAGAGGTGAGCGAACGCCGGTATGTGTTCGCTCAACAGGTGCCATACCATCGATGCCATATAATGCAATGTATTTTGTATTGTTGATAAAGTATGAAAAAAAAGTGTGAATTTCAACCAGTTCCTCAAGAACCAACTGAAATTTGCACAGCAGGTTCCGCTGTCACAACCCTTTCAGCCCACAATCAGCTGATCGACAGAGCTAATCATAAAATCTTCCTATTAACAGAGCTGGCAGTCAATGAGCAGCTGGCTCTGTTTGGGTATTCTGGCAGCGGCCGCCGACCGCTGTCGGTATACAAAAGAAACAGCCGGGATTCCTCGATCAACGTGCTTGTCGCGATTATGGAGGAATCGGCTCTATTTTTTATCGTTCAGCATGGAGGTCGAACAAAAAATAGGAGCAGCGCTTGGCCAGCTTAGGGGTGGACAAGTAACACAGCTACATTATTTATTAAGTGCCAGCCTTGGGGCTGTGCAGTGTGACAAGTATGTTTAAACTACTAACACTAACAATAGCAATCTCTCATGCCTGTACTTAATTCATGTTCTAAACATTCACTGTTCAGACTGTAAAAACATGGAAACCTTAGTACTAAATAACAGACAGATATATCCTCCTTTATCAGCAACAACCTTCACCAAGTGATTCTTGTATCTGCTGATCAAACTTGCCCAATAGATACATATTAACATTTCTCATTACAAAACTTTTCTGGGTTCTACAGTATCTTAATTGGGCAAAGGTATAAACTATGACATGGACATTCCAGAGTGCTCATTTTTTTGTTTAAAAAGGCAAATTAACTTTTGGGGCACTTACACAAGGGAATACCTATACCTGACAAGCCATAACTGACCAAGCTCCATCAAGATCTTCACTCAGTAGCCTGCTCAATGCCGCTGAGATTCATATTGAAAATCCTAATTGTCAAGTTCTGCCTCTCCTTTACATGTACAATTTGTACTCTTTTTTTTTTCTGTTAAAATGACAGACAATGCTTTAAAGGAGTACTCAAACATGAGACAACAGTCTGGCTCACTTTTAGGTTCGGGGATAGCCCTTGAACTCTTGAGAAAACCTAAAAACTTGTCCTTTCTGCCTTTTATCTTGTTCAATAAGCTGGAGCCAGCAACCTGCCCACCACACACACACACTAGCAGCTATAGGGATAGAGATGTCTGCATGATCAACCTGTCTATTATGGGCAGCTTGATGTTTTCCATCTTGCTCTGGATCATATTCTGAAGACATTTTTATTTTAACTGGATGGATTTCGTTTTTTAACCAAACTATGCAAGTGTGGAAACCTCTTTCATTTCACTGTTCAGCATAATTACAGAATTTATGTTTGCTGAACAATAAAGGGACTAAAAGCTACAAACAGCGCAAGTTAAAAAACAAAAACAGTGAGAGTTCAGTCATCAACCCATTTAAGGCCTGAATGGAGTTTTTAGAGCACAACCTAATTCACCCAGCTTTCAACAGCTGATCCGAAAGCGCTAGTCTCACAGGTGCCATTACTATATATGAGGATGTTACTTCAATGTATCTGGCAAAAGCAAGATGAAAAACTGTCACAATTAAGTTTTGTCATATGGGATGTACCAAATATGCTTTCACATTACAGCAAACCTATGGAAAGAATCAGTCATAAAAACCGTGACGGCGAGCAATAACTGCAATGTTTAAGGAAAGTAGATCAAATTATATGTGTACTTATCAAATGTAAGGGGATTCTATGAAAACTGAGACCATGAACAAATTAAAACACTAACAGCAGAATGGAGAATTAAATACACAAGTGGAGCTTAAATAGACAAGCTGAGAATTTTAAGTGCCATCTGATCAGGTAAAGTACTGTATAATGACACGTTCTGAACTACAAATTTCACCAGGGGGAACTAGCTCATTTCTAAGACTCTCACATTTCTTGGAGGTGAGGTGCACTTTAAAGTTTGCTGATGCAGAAAGGGCAAAAGGGCCATGTGTGAAACTAATAGCAATTCAACTGATTGGTACACAGGAGGATGAAGTGCCTACTACACAGTCATCAGGAGCAGATGGCCTTAAAAAATTCAATTTTTCTGTACCGCAAACATTGTAAAACTATCACTAAGAAATGTATATAAACTCAAGTTGCGTGGACAACAGTTTTCAGGATTCACAGATAAAGGGATTTATATGCCAAGATTCAAAATATTGTGAGTGTGCACAGTTATCAGCAAGACAAAGACATCATGTATATATGTCATACATCAACATTTGGGTTTAAAAGGGCAAAAACCATGCAGTATTATACAGAGCAAATTACTAAGGGCCCATTCACACTATCCAATAGTGCATGCACTATTTTCTGCGATTGGAACGCAAGGCATTGGGGTTCCATGTATTCGAGTGCGGGTGATCGATCTGCAGTGCCATTGACACAAATGCCACAATCATTCCCCCTCCCGTCCCAGAAAGCAGGGAGCCTTTGTTTATGCGATCCAGTGCTTTCATGGCATGGGACTGTGCTATGAACACACTGGATAGCGTGAACGGGCCCTAACTGCAATAAGATGCATAAACTGCATACCTGGAAAACATTTCAGAGGAGAAAACGTTAGTGTGTTTCTTATTTACCACTGCCATGGAACATATTTAATATAGATGCGTTTATATCCTGTACATAGAAGAAAAAACTCAAAAGCTGCAAAGCTACCACCTTACATAAGCATCACCTGTACCAAAAAAGAACACTGTTATACCCAAACTGCAGCTTTATAAATCAGTTAACTTTATATCACATTCTGCAATGTAGGCATACATCCTGTAGCTTAGAGCACAAAGTCTAAATGTACATGTTCGAGTAAAATGCTTTTAAATACAAAAGAAAAAAGCGTGAATTTATTTTCAAGAGATCAATTAAAAAACAAAAAGTCTTCAATTGGTTGCTATGGGTTACAGTACTTTGCACATCATCACTACTCTTCGTATTGCCTTATTAAGCTAGACAAGAGATGCTCAATTGCAACTGTTCTATTGTCCTTGGTCTATTGTGGCAGAATAACCAGATGAATAAGAAAACCTAGTATTAATCCATTTAAAAGGCTAATCTACATGAGTTACAATTTACAAATCATCTTAAATATGTCTGAAAAAGTATATTCTTAGATAAGTCGAAAAAGGAAAATGTTACAGGTTTTCAAATCATTTAGCTCAACAGCGATAAATAAAAAAGCTGTGCCATCTAGTCCAATCTGTAGATAGCCTGTGTGTTATGAATTGTTAAATATTTAGTCTAGTGCCTTTGATGATTTAAGCACACAACAGCTTGAGTCTATCCAGCCAGCTGAAATTTTCATTTATTCCCGCTGTCTACAATTACCCACAACCATGTATTTTTAAATATTTCCAGCCTATAAAAATTACTAATTTTTGCCACTTGTGTTTATCTGCATTTCGACTTTGATTTGGATAAATGAAGCTCTCAAGTGTTTCGAGCTTTATGAAACTCTGCATGTTGTACACTTCAACACAAATAAATGACTTCTACCATTAGAGGTTTAAATAATGTAATGTATTTCATGCTCAGCCTGAAGCTGGATTCCAATGAAGTTGCTAATGCACGTAATGATTAAGTGTAACTCAAATACTAACTGTGTTGTTGAAAACATGACAGGCAATAATTTGGTCTATTATATTCTGCCATTTAATTGCCTAGTACAGACATTCTCTGACACGTTATGAAGCAATGATTTACAATTATTCAAGCTGCAAAGGTCAGAAAGTGACATTATAATCATCCACACAAAGATCCCTTCTAATGCACAAAAACTAGGTGGTGCCACACAAAATGTTTTGTTTGATATATTAAGTTTTGTATTTAGTTTTATTTTCCTTTATGTAACATTAACTAGAACTGAAGCACAGCATGGGAGGAAATTGGCACACATTGTCATTACTGCCTAAATGTGTTACATATCTGTGAGGTATCAAAACAATAGATAGAAACCATTTTTAGTTTTTTCAAAAAACGACATGCTCATACATTCACTGTGCTGTATTTATTTTGTAAAGCACCATTTTAAAGAGCAAACATTTACTTTGTTGGATTACAAACTGTGAATTTAGTGGATTTTAAGTTCCATGAACTGGAACACGGTGGAAACATCCTGACACCATCGCAGACATAGAAAGGCCCCTTTCACACTATCTGATCAGGAAGCGATCCATGCCCTTCCAGTTTATTCCTCTATCTTGCAATGGAGGAAAAAAGCTGAAATCACTGAGCACATTTTGGTCTATGGAGAATTGGATGCTAATGGACACATGTTGGTTATCATCCCCTTCCCCATAGACCAACATGTGTTTGGTAATCTCAGTTTATTCCTCCGATTAACCCCAACCCAGCACGACCAGGTTCAGCAAAACAGAAAACTGTAATGTTGGACGGATATCTGTCTGATTAGAGCTGGCAGTCCGCAGACTTACATTGGGCATCTGATAGGGTCTCCCTGAAAAACTGATCTGATCTAATCTGGGACTTAGGCAGTGCAGCATTTTAGAAAAGACTGGATGTATCCCTCGGGCAGATGTGGCATTTGTGGCAGTAGACAGATTAAAGGAGAACTATGGGGTCAGTGTTTTTCCCCATAGTTCTCCTTAGGGTAACGGGAGGACACAAACTAGCGTCCTCCCGTTACCCTAAGCTCAGTATACCGCGAGCTACAGCTCGCGGTATACTGAGACGCTGCAGCGGATCCCGACGTAGATGACGGGATCCGCCCAGCTGCGTGAGTGACAGCTGGCTCTGCCTAACTAAAAGGCAGAGCCAGCTGTACCCGCCCCTTCCCCCGTCCGTTCCGCCAGTCAGCGCTGGCAGATCGGAGCGGGGAGAGGGGAATCCAGCCCCTCCCCGTCACGGCAGAGAGCCGTGACAGGATCGAGAGGTGAGCGAACCTGGTATGTGTTCGCTCACCTCCCGATCTACTGAGCTGACCTGTGACAGTCTTATTGTCGCAGGTCGGCTAGAACTATGAGGTGAGTGGAAATCACTCATCTCATAGTTCTCCTTTAAGTAAAAGGAGGGTTTTTGAGCTAGAGTGTTTGGGTAAAACGTGAATGTGCTGCTCCATGGAGTGCGGCTATTGTTATGGAATAGAGCAATTGGTAAATTGTTAGTCCTACTAAACTTACACTGGAATGTGTACATGTCAGAGAGATAAGAATTTTTATGTTTTAATAATGCAAAAAATCAGTACACGTAAGGGAGTTATCAGAAACTGGAGGGACTGTTTTTTTGTTTTTTTACAGTTAAACTTTATTCTTCCTTTACAAAATATAACAAGCCACAATACTAAATTAAATGTGAACTTCACTGATCACCATAAAGAGCATAATTTACCGTGGTAACAATTGCAACACAGAAAAAAAAAATACTGCATTGTTCAACGTGTATGATTGAATCAAAACAAGATTTACCACCTTCAAAATAACACAGAAATGTTCCAATAACCATTGAGACACAAAATGGCCTAACCTAAAAATGAATGGCATTTGCTTTCTGCCTGATAAAACGCATTCACATCCCCAGTGCCTAGAAAGATCATTTAACCCCTTCGTGACTGACGACGTACAGTGTACGTCGCCAGCATCGGGGCTGTTTAAACAGACTCCCGGCGACTTTTGCCGCCGGGACTCTGTTTAAACTTGTAGAGCCGACTGTCGGCTTTACAACAGAAGCGATCCTGGCGACTTACCT
>NW_017306468.1:74554-85503 GCF_000935625.1 Nanorana parkeri | reverse complement strand
TTTTTGGGGTACTGCAGTTTTTCGCCGTTTCACGGTCGCACGCAATCTGTAAACTGGGCATGTTGGGTATCGTTTTACTCGTTGTAACCTCATCTTTTATATTTCATTAAAAAAATGGGTAATTTGTTGTGTTTTGGGGCATTTAATTAAATTTGTCACTAAATTTTGGGGTTTAATAAGGAGTTGCGCTAATATTGCGCAACATAAAAATTTTCAACTACCACCATTTTATTCTATAGGGTCTTGGCATTCAGAAAATATATAATGTTGGGGGGTTTTACGTAATTTTCAGGCCTAAAATGTGGAATATAAAACATTGGTGCAAAAATGGGAAAAAGGGCCTCAGTCATGAAGGGGTTAATTGGTACTACCCATTCCTTGGTGTACATATTTTCAGATCCATGTCCCAGTGCTTTCTATGAGACCAGTGATTCTAGAAGTCATGCTGCCCCATGCCAAACGTACCCTTTTTCTGCAACATTGAAATAGAATACACCAATATCCAATAATGGTTTACAAACTCATTATTGAATACCAAAAAACAAACGCACACAAAAAATGTAAAAATGTGTTGATAGACAAGTGTGAAGCTAAAGAAACAGAGGGTGCTTAGATACTGCCACATGTGCAAAATTGTTCTGTGGCTTCTAGGTAGAAATTCTATTTTGCTCGGGTTTTTTTTTTAGAAGCTTCATTGTATTAAACGAATCCATGAAAGACTGCCTAACTTTAGATTTTATGTTTAGGTTACCTCACCATGTAACAGCTAATGGTGTACCTTTAACAATCACAGTAGATCATTACAATAGCACACTATTGAAAGTGGCAACATCATCTATTAAATGTGTTTAATACCATGCTGAACATACAGCCGCTGGTAAAACAGACTGCATACGTCTCTAACAATTTCCTTATAGCTCAATAGGTATGCCATGCCAAAATATAACAATACTCGAGCACGGTTTCTCAACAAGGTTTCTACAAGACATCCCCAGGAGTTCCCCTGCTGATCACTGTTGTGGCAAATTCATATGCAAAAGATTGAGATCTGCCTGATGGTACTCTTAGGGTTCTGCCACCCAACATTACTAAAAGAGAAAAAGCAATGGCGGATATCAGGAGCAGCTCTGGTATCAGGTAAGTAGAATGACTTTTGGCATTGTATTATAAAAGGTGGACTTCAAGCATTTTTACTACTGAACACCAATGCAAGTTTAAAAGGAGAACTATGAGGTGAGTGCTTTTCACTCACCTCATAGTTCTAGCCGACCTGCGACAATGAGACTGTCAAAGGTCGGCTCAGTAGATCGGGAGGTGAGCAAACACATACTGGCGTGCGCTCACCTCTCGATCCTGTCACAGCCCTCTGCTGTGACAGGGGGGGGGCTGGATTCCCCCCTCCCCGCCAGAGCTGACTGGCGGATCGGACAGGGAAGGGGCGGGTACAGCTGGCTCTGCCTCTAGATAGGCAAAGCCAGCTGTCACTCACGCAGCTGGGCAGATCCAGACATAATTTTCAGGATCCGCTTCAGCTGCGCCGTCTCAGTATACCGCGAGCAGTAGCTCACGGTATACTGTGGCGTCTCAGTATACTGAGCTTAGGGTGACGGGAGGACGCTAGTTTGTGTCCTCCCGTTACCCTAAGGAGAACTATGGGGAAAAGCCTTAACCCCATGGTTCTCCTTTAATCAATACACTGAACATTAATGCAAGTTCAACCTCTCTACTAAGGAACTAAATCAAATTTAGTCTTTTCACTTTTCCATTCCATCCCCTTTTGCAAAGGCTACTTAATGTCAGTGCAAGTTTATTGTTCCCATATTTTTCCCTACTGGATGCCAATGTAAAATGGCATTCTTGCTGCCCACCAGTGTGAAGGGGAACTTTTTTACTACCTATAAATGTGAAGATACTACATTGGCCACCAAAAACAGGCCCAGGTTTCCCATTATTAGGTAAAGCCTCTCACCTAGAAAAGTAGAAGGCATGCAGCAACCCACTGAAAACAGTAACTTGACCCACTTTTGGGTCACAGTCCGTGAACCCATCACACTCCTGGCTGCTTATTCCAAATTAATTAAGGTGGATGCAGCGGTGATCAATGGATGGCAGCCGTTATCATGCACAAAGATAAGTATGGACACCGGCACTCCAGTTGCAATACAGATGCATGTGTTTATTGACGAAAATACAGCATAATCCTACTCAGTGCAACATTTCGCGGTCTCGCAGAATCCCCTTCCTCAGGCAGAACATGTGATAAAGAATGCAGGTGAAACACACATATAAATACAGAGTAATACATGATAACCAGCCAGTCCCTGAGCTCACTAGCACCCTGTGATGTCATATTCCTGCCAAAAATGTAAAAATGACAGTGTTATAATGAGCCACATACACTATGTTGCCCTCCAAATCATTGGATTCAGGTGTTCCAATCACCTCCATGGCCACAGGTGTATAACATCAAGCACCTAGGCATGCAGCCTGCTTCTACAAACATTTGTGAAAGAATGGGTCGCTCTAAGGAGCTCAGTGAATTCAAGCGTGGTACCATGATAGGTTGCCACCTTTGCCATAAGTCCATTCGTGAAATTTCCTTGCTACTAAATATTCCACGGTCAACTGTTCGTGGTATTATAACAAAGTGGAAGCAACTGGGAACAACAGCAATTCAGCCATGAAGTGGTAGGCCAAGTAAAATGACAGAGCGGGGTCAGCGCATGCTGAAGTGCACAGTGTGCAGAAGTTGCCAATTGTCTGCAGAGTCAATAGCTACAGACCTCCAAACTTCGTGTGGCCTTCAGATTGGCACAACAACAGTTCCCAGTTGCTTCATGGAATGGGTTTACAAGGCTGAGCAGCTGCATCCAAGCCTTACATCACCAAGTGGAATGCAAAGCGTTGGATGCAGTGGTGTAAAGCACACCAACACTAGACTCTAGAGAAGTGGAGACGTGTTTTCTGGAGTGACGACTCATGTTTCTGTGTCTGGGTTTGGCGGTTGCCAGGAGAAGGGTACTTGCCTGACTGCATTGTGACAAGTGTAAAGTTTGGTGGAGAGGGGATTATGGTGTGGGGCTGTTTTTCAGGGGTTGGGCTTGGCCCCTCAGTTCCAGTGAAGGGAACTCTTAAGGCATCAGCATACCAAGACATTTTGGACAATTTCATGCTCCCAACTTTGTGGGAACAGTTTGGGGATGGCCCCTTCCTGTCCCAACATGACTGCACACCAGTGCACAAAGCAGGGTCCATAAAGACTTGGAAGAGCGAGTTTAGGGTGGAGGAACTTGACTGGCCTGCACTGAGTCCTGAGCTCAGCCCGATAGAACACCTTTGGCATGAATTAGAGCAGAGAATGTGGGCCAGGCCTTCTCGTCCAATATCAGTACCTGACCTCACAAATGCGTTTCTGGAAGAATGGTCAAACATTCCCATAGACACACTCTTAAACCTTGTGGACAGCCTTACCAGAAGAGTTGAAGCTGTTATAGCTGCAAAGGGTGGGCCAACTCAATATTGAACCCTACAGACTTGGATGCCATTAAACTTAATGTGCGTGTAAAGGCAAGCGTTCCAATACTTTTGGCAATATCGTGCATCTCCCTAGCTGGATAACAATCAAGTGAGATATAATGCATTATCACAAGTACAGTGTGTCATTACCTTAAAGCAGCAAAAGACATCCCAGAAGAACAAGTCATGGGATTTAAAAAAAAAAAAGCCAGCAAGAACGGGTAAACAGAACAGCTGTTTATCTGGGAAGGCTGTCCTCACTGTAGGGTTAACTGCTGTTCGAGCCCTGGAGACAGTGGTAGGTCCTGCCCATTGCTGTGCGACCCACCAGTTGAGAACCAAGGCTATAGAGTATACTAGAGACTGGGTAGTATTTAATATAGCAACATAATCCCTTGATGGACTAAAGTATCAGAGAAGCCAAATTAAATTAAATCCACCATTGCAAAATCTTATAACATGTCTCCTATTTAAAACAAAATGAAACGATCTGATCCCTGATTTTTGAGATGTTATTTGTCGTCATGTGATTGCTAGTTTCCCTTTTCCCCTTCTAGCTTTAAAGGGCTGGAGTTGGAGATGGAAAAGGACATCACATGTTCCCAGAACAGCGGTCACTCAAGCTGTAAAGGGCCGAGGGGGCAGAGACTGAAAATGATGCTCTGTCAATGTGGTCAGAGGTCCCAGAACTACTGTGAAGCTGTGAAGAGCTGAGTGGGAGACAAGTCAGTAGTAAACTGACTATGGGACTACAGACACATCTTGCATGGGCATGGTGCCCTGTAGCTTCAAGGTAGGAATAAGGGAAGCAAACTGACCAAACTAGGATGGATATGCTTCCTTTTTTAACATGGTTAGAAAGGAACTGAAAGTGGGTCTTCATGAAGACCCAGGACTGGCAGGATTACCAGATATTTTTCCATGTTTTACTACATGAATATGAGGTATTACTAGGTTAATTGTGAGGAACAAAGGAAAGAAGTCCCCACCTACTGTTTTTAAAGTTGACATACATTTTAAATAAGGAAACAGAAGCTATGTTAGTATACACCCAGTTTATAGACACAAAGGATACTCCGTTCAAAACAGCATTAGTCCTTGGTGACAGTAAGGATTTAGCTGTAATTTTGGTACTAGAGCATATGAAACTGCTGTCTATAAAACAGCAATAGTTGAAATGTGTGAGCAGAAGGCTGTAATTTCCATGACCTCTCCTATTTGCTTTCATATACCTAGTACTCATAAAATGTTACATTATACTCAAATTACAAAAACTTGGTGCAGGACCTTCTGTTTTTGTGACAAAATTACAGAATTAATGTTGTTGAAAGATCACTTCACCTTATAAAATAGGATTTTTTTGAAAAGGTAAAATATTTATAGCAATTAAAACTAATGAAGAAATGCAGCATGAGCTGCTCATGCTCAGGAACTAATAGGCCCACTGAGCATTTTCAAGATTTAGCCATCAATGATAATGAATTGACATTGTCACTATTGTTAATGTACCGACACTACATGCTACTTCCAATCCAATAGCCATTCTAACATTTCTTTCATAGCTAATGATTGCTTTACTATCAAGCCCAAACCCTCAACTTAAAGGCTAGGTTTCCCTTTTGAAAAGAATCACTATGCAGTCTAAGGTCACTGTAGGTGACAAAACACTATTGAGCTTCCAAAACAGTGGCTTTGTTTGAATGCTTCTAGTCCTCATAAAAGAATATATTAAATACTGAGTGCAATAGGAAGGTCGTTGCAGCCATCTAAAAAGACCCTATGCCGGAAAAGCAGGTAGATTCTCCAAATGAATGGTAGAATGCACTGGATTAATCAGATTAGAAACAACGTCATTTGGCAATTCCTAGAAGCAGTACTGGAGTATGGGCTAAGGTCACCTGTTGCAGTGGGAAGGTCTTCTGTGTGTCTTTTAAAAGCCATGTTCACCATGTAGTTGAAAACAACTAGGTCCAAAATGAGTCAACGCCTCATGTACTTCCATACCCAAGCCGCAAATGGTGATTAGGTTCATACGTGCCAGGAGCTGACCAAGTCACTGAAGGCAGACAATGGAACTAGACTGGAGAATTGATGATCCACAAGGTGCTTCAGAAATAGCAGTGGAATAGAGCTTCCTCTAGGCTGAATGGTAGGTAAAGAGTGAAGCACATGCAACACCCCACCCAACAGGTAATGTCAGCATTTATTTACCTCAGCCTTTACATTTACCATGTTAATGTGGTGGTGGCAGGAATTTTACAATGAAGCTCAAGGACAGAAACGGTGATGTAGATCTCGATGCTTGAGCCCCTACATCCTTACTCAAAACCTCAGTTCTCAAGCACTAGGTCACACGCGAGTGTGTACCTATGCTCTGGACATGGATAGCACTCTGCAGCTAAGAAATTACAAAGGTCTAGAAAGTGCCACAAAGCACATCCCAATGGCCAAAGGTCACATTCTAAGCTAGTCCCACAATCTTCAGTCCAGCAGGGTATGGCCAATAAAGCTGTTACTGAGGATAGGCCAATCCCAATAGTAGCTCAAGTGGTGTAATTAAAGACGCTAAAGAATAAATATGGTGTACCGAGTATCTTGATTGAAGAAAATAACAAATATATAAATGAGGCTAGCAAAAATATATAGTTAGCATTGTTCTCATCAAGCTGAGGAAAAGAAGTTCAGCCTCCTAGGACACTAGCAAAAAAATGATACATGGAAGTTTGAAGTGTGGTTATACATGGGCTAGGCCAGGGTCCCAACCTCCCAAAAAACAGCAGTATAACCTTGACTGTTTAAGAATTTCTACAATTCCTGCCTCCCTCATTAGGAGCGTAGTAAATAGTTTTAGTAAATGTGTATCAACTATGATCTATAAAATATTTTTTTTCTAAAAATCTTGCACTGCAAAAGTAAAATGAATGCAACCTAGAATTGCCACTTTTTTAATCAATAAAACTATGTATTTGCAGGGTTGCCAAGCAACACTATGACAAGTGATGACCATCATAGGGGAGGCAGAAAACACCTAATAAACCTCTCTTTAGGTAAACCTTATTTAAGGGGAAAACAAAAACAAAAACCAGAATCTTGGATGGGTATACGTCAGTGTCATAAGCCACAGAAAAAAAAAACGCGAGAATTCATAGGTAAAGAGGAAACAGATTAAAGCCTTGTTCAAATGGTCATGACAATCCACCCCCCTCTGAAAAGTGATCAATGGTTTTCAGAGGCTGGTGGAGCAGTGTCTCCCTGGCATTCAGGAGGCCATCCTTTTTTTTAATCCCAAATGAGATTCTCTATTGAAGTAACCACAACACAACCACATTTCTGCAGGGTTTCAGTGTGGTCCCATTCACCTCCTATTTGAACGAGGCCTTAAAGGAGATTAACCTTCCAAAAAGGAAAAAAAAATAACAGAAATACAGGTTTACAGTCGAATAGGGGTCATTCATTACACTAAAGTAAAATAATATATCAGTAACAGATGGTGTCATGCAATTAAATACAAGGAATGTCGGTCTGTCTCTGGACCTACAGTCTTACTAACTTTTTCCCCACAAAGAAACAACCCTTTCACTATGAAAGTGGACCTTTACCCCCTTTCACCAAAAATCATATGAGCATGCAGCTCTGCATGCTGATTTCACATAATTTTACAGTCATTAGTTAAAACAAATTTGTTTTTCATTTACTGACAAATAGAGTTCATCTACTTCCTGGTCCAGTTCTGGCACAAATTACGTAATGTGCCAAAGCGTTGCATTCTGAGAAGGTTACTTCAGCAGAGCATTGCTGGGAAATCTCATCTGTAATCTCATGATATCTCAGAGAAAGGCATTTTCCTCCCCTGAGATGATGTGCATGGTCACATGTCTTAGTCACGTGCCAAAGTTCCAGGAAGTAAAGGGAGAGCTAGTAATCAGACTTCAGTTAACATGGCCACAGTCAGAAGAATGGGGAAGAAAAGTAAAATGAGGTATGCAAAGAATACAAAGCTGGCAATTATCTAGAAGTATGTGTTTGTAGATTACCATTACTAACCATTTCTAAAGGTGTATTTGCTGTTATTTTAAAAATATGGGTAAAGTTCCTCTTGAACATGTCAAAAAATAACGATAATATGCCCCCAAGTTAAATGCATGGCAGTCACCATGTTATTAGGTGTATCTCTCATTTTTTTCATCTCATTAGATGAGCTGTGACCATTTATTGGTTTTTAGCTCAATGACAAATTCAAATGAGTCAAATTCATGATAAAACTGAAACCATGAAATATCTGAGTATCCAGATTTGGTTATAATAGAATTTAACAAAGAAAGTTAAAATAGCACCTGTTCTTTTGCGTGGTAATGAGACATTAAATCGCAGTATCACATGGTATTCTAAGCTGCTAGTAAACATGTTTAGATTTGATCTACAAATATGCTGCTAAATAAGATGTATATGCAAAAAGTAATGAAATAAATAAAACATTCACATGGTTACAATTGTATCTATGAAAACTTAATTTAGTCTAAAAGGAAAAAGACTGATGTGATATAAAACACTGAGTGGAGAAAATAGTAACACCCTTTTAAATGTGGCAAAACTAATTTTTTTCCTTTGATGTGGTAAAGGTTAAAATGTCAACCAGGCTTTTAATGCGGTTGGTGTTCCCGCTAAGTAGATTAATTATCTCCACTTGACCAGGTGACCATTGTCCCTAGGACTTAAAGTGAAAAAACAATACAACATTTTGAGTCATCACAAGAACAGAAATAGAGGGTAAATTGTCCAATAGGAACAGTTGATCTGGAGACAACAAAGAGGGATATTCTCTAATTTCCTGTTGTGGTTTCAGGACAGGAATTAAAGGTAGATCTCCCTTATGGGACAAATGGAATTAAAAAAAAAAAAAAAATCACAAAATGTTTTTTTTTTGCACTTTCAGATCTTTCTCTGTTCTCAGAAAATGCTAATTGCTCCCCATGATCTTGCTCAAGCAGATTTATAAATGGGAGGCTCAGCCTTTGATATAGTCACTTTGACAATCTCAGGATTGTAATAAGATGTTTGGATAAGTAGCTCAGCAAAAATGAAATTCCCCTTGCAGGGCATTTCGGAAACTTCACGCATTTGTTTGCAGACTTCTAAGTGAACTAAATCACACAGAAAGGATTGGGATTTTTCAGGGCATTCTGTAGACCAGTACTGGGCAGAAACTGTCTTGGTTGCCACACTGAAGAACCGGTTTAATTATTAGAGAGTTGTAGGGAGTTTCAATGTTTGTTGATTGGAAAAGAGAGGCTGACAGTAACCTCATATAACAAAAGGTCCTAAGAGTTTTTTACAGCAATAGAATCTCTATCATCCAGAGCTCTCTATTAACCTGCTGCATATTTTAAAGACACGCAATCTGTGCAGCGCTAGTAGAATGTGGCGAGTTGCCTTTTCTTTACCCTAAAGCTGTGGTTCCCATATGGTGGGTCACGGCCCCTTGTTCACTGGATCGCCACGTGCCTTCCAATTTTCTAGGTGAGAGGCTCCTCTGCCTCCCCCAGGCACAGCACTGTCAGTTCCCACGCCAAGCAGCCATTCAAAATATGCTGCCAAGCGCGGAGTGTCAGCTTGAGGTGGGATGGGGCTATGGCTGCGAGGGAGCTCCATTCATACATGTTTTGCTTACAGCTCCTTCATGTGTCCTGTAGAGGTGCCTGGGCCGTAATGACATCACATTCTGACTCTCGGCACCTCCACAGTCCAGTCTAGGGAGCTGTACCAGCAATGCATGTATGGATGGAGCTCCATCACAGTACAGCAGCCCACACTGGATCCCCAAGGCTGAGGTACCCTAATGCCGTGCGTTGCATTGCAGTGCGACTTGGGTCGCGACTTAATGACCAAGAACAAAAGGTGGGTCCTGAAGTTACACAGGTTGAGAACCACTGCCCTAAAGCAATTCGGTCTCAAAAATAAAAATACATAAAACAAAAACACTTCAAAAAGAACACAGGCAATACTTGTCCTCATCCATTCCTTCTCTCTTGCACAGTTACCACTGATGGCAGTTTACAGCATCTACCATCTGCACATATGCCATCCTCTGATCCCTATGTCACTACTGTGTCCCCATTTTTCCACTGTTCCTTATTTTTACATAGAGAAAAGGATAAATTTAGTGCAGGTACGCATGGAGGCAGTCCATTCCTACCTAAAAGCACAGAAACACACCAGAAGCCCAGCACATCTGTCAGGGAACCAAGAAACCAGACAGAAACTTAAAGTGCAGGTTTAATATATAAAAAGGAGTTTATTAAAAACAATAAACAAAAATGCAAACTTGCCAAGTACTTTCATTTGTATCTATTTTTTATTTACTGCAGTTTTATTTATCCGTCTTTTTGAACATCTTTTTCTGTATATTTTTCTGCAACATTTATTTTATTAAAAACAATTTTTTAAAATTGTTAAGCTCATCTCCAAGCTTTAAATAATAACTTAAAATACAACTGTCTCTGTGAAGAGCGCTACCATACTGTAAAACCTGTTATTTTCCTGTCTGAAGGGACAGTGGGCATCACTGGCATTGCATAGGTTTTGAACTGTCACAGAATTTGCTGGGAATGGTGCATGTTTCCGTTACATGCATGGTGGCAGCTAGTATTCTGTGTAAAAGTTTACTGCATAACCCAGTTAACCATAACCCAGTGACAATCGCTTTCAGTCTGATGGCCTTAGATTGCTGTCCTCGGAGCTGGAAAATCTCTGTACAGGGTGAGGCTGGGAGTGGTATCGTCATACCTTGGCGACATACAGTGGGATTGGGCCGGCCTCTCTGTTACAGTGTCCCCACACCAAATCAAACAAGTGAAGCAACTACACACAATTTATTAGTAGCCTTTAAAGTACGGTGCACATGGAAAGGCTTTACACAGTACAAACATAAAAATCTATCCTTTGCTATGTGTGCTCCAAGATAGAGGAGCTCATAGATTAGAGATAGGACTACACTATACAAAGAGGCCTTGATGAGGCAGTGTGGCTTACACATATTTTTCCAAAGTTGTGCAACTAATACATCTGTTTTTAATGTGAATAGTTAGTGTCATTTTTTTTTTTTTTTGCAGACTAGCTGGTAAGTGTACTGGGAATTTTTGAATTTGTATTGTGTAAAGCCCCGCATGTGCACCTTACTTTAACCTCTTGCCGTCCGCCCGTAGTAGGAAAACGGACGGACGGCACTGCTGCATCTGCGGGTTGCCGTCTCCAGACGGCAATTTTTTTCTGCTCGCGCAACCGCGCCCCCCAGCGGGCACGCACGGGCAGAAAAGACCCGATCAGTGCACACACCCGTTACCGGGTGTTACACATATAGGCGATCGCCTATATGTGCTCGTTCGCGGCCCCCCCCCTCCCCCCCGCGCCCGGTCAGCGCTTCTGGTTTCCCCCCC
>NW_017306468.1:69860-70204 GCF_000935625.1 Nanorana parkeri | reverse complement strand
GACCCCTAATATCTCCATAAAGAGGACCTGTCAGTGTGCCTTTGCTATTATATAGGGGGTTGTTATCCCCCTATATAATAGCAATAACAATAAGTGCAAAAAAAATTAATATAAATAAAAAAAAATAAAAGTAACACATAAAAAAGTAAAATAAAATAAACGTCACATATAAAAAAAGGGGAAAAACCCTCCCAAAATGTTTAACTCCCCCACCCCCACGTTTACGCGCCTATAAACGTAAATACGCGTCCGGTGCCCCAGCGCGCAAAAATTACAATTGCGCTACACATGTTACATATCGCCGCGAACGTCGCAGTGAGAGCAATCATTTTAGGGCCATCAAT
>NW_017306468.1:49038-69630 GCF_000935625.1 Nanorana parkeri | reverse complement strand
TTCGGTAATTTTTCCTTAATATATTAAAAAAATAAAACCCCCAGTGGTGAATAAATACCACCAAAAGAAAGCTCAATTTGTCCCCAAAAAAGGGTATAAAATTAATTTCAGTACAGCGCTGCATGACGGAATAAATGTCAGTTAAAGTACAGCAGCGCTGAATACTGAAAAATGGCCTGGATGGGAAGGGGGTTTAACACCGCGGATGTCAACTGGTTAAAAGCTAGTTATAATTTGATGTGCGTGGTCGCCATTTGCTTCACTTACTGGATTTGATGTAGGAACACACTGGGGGCTTCAGCTGTCATTGTGATGTACTGAGCTTCTGAGGTGTCCCTGTACCTTTGAGTAAGGCCCCGTTCACACCTTTCCGTTTTGTCGGGCGTTCAACGCTCTATGAACGCTCTACAAAACGTACAACCATGAAAATCCCATTGTTTTCTATGGGTATGGTTCACACCTTTCCGTATTTCCGCCCGTCTGAACGCCCTACAAAACGGCTGACTCCCAAACAAGTACATGTACTTCTTTGGGCCGTTTTGGAGGGCGTTTTCCATTGTGATACAGCCAAGTAGACTTCGGAATCGCGCGACGGTCGCGCAATTTTTTTACCGCAAATCGCGGTTAAAAAACCGTGTGACGGTCGCGCGACAGACGTGCATGCGTAATACACCTAGGTGTGAACCCAGCCTAATGGGTTACCTCCAAGCACCCAAATTCATCCTTTGCTCTATATGCTCCAAGGCTCTCATAGATTAGAGTTAGTACGACACTAAAAAGAGGGGCCTTGACATGGCAGTGTGGCTTGCACATATTTTGCCAAAGTTGTGCAACCAAAACCTCTGTTGTTAACGCTAATAATTAGACAGTGTTTGGTTTTTTTTTGCAGGCTAGCTGGTAAGTGGGCTGGGGAACTTTTGTGTTTGTATTGTGTAAAGCCCTTCCACGTGCACCTTACTTTAAAAGCTAGTTATAAAATGATGTGTGCAGTTGCAATTTGCTTCACTAGGCAGAGTCTGATGAGGTGCTGCCATCACCCATTGTGACCAGGGTGGCAGTGGTGTTTATTTCCTCTAATAAATGCAGTTCTCATGTGCATGTTTTAAGTGTACTCGCATTGCAAGTGTGGTTTTATTTTGTGTTTGTTTTTTTGACGCTATGTTGCCGCTTTGTTTGTCCTCGTATTCTCTGAATACACTGGAGAATTACGTAGAAGTTGAAGGCATACGGGACCAGAAGCTCTTCCATCCTTTAATAGTTATAAGGGAGGATAGCCCAGCTAGTTTACTTTAGTTGAGGTCCATTGTAAAAGGTGAGTGCCAGTTCTATTGTGTGGGGGTTGTCAATAGACTATATTGTATTAGTTTGTTACCTTTGTGAAGGAGTTATAATATGGACTATATTGGAAATGATTCATATAAAAAAATGTTGGTTCCCTGAATTCAGACTGCACTCACAGCTTATTGTTTATTGGAACTCATTCACAAAAAAAACATGATTTTTTTTTCCAGGATTCAAATTGGAAGTTTGTGTTTATATGTTTATAGTGAATTTGATTTGCAAAGGGCACTTAAGCACTTTTCCAGAGTTTGAAGATTTATGGACTACTTTGCACTTTACATGTGTTTTGATTGCACTTCATATAATATTTGTCACTGTTATATGTATGTATTTGGTATTATTTAGCGGTGCACTAAGATTTAGTATATTGCTTCTTTCACATTAGGTGTTTGTAGGCAGGATTTAGTCATTTTTAGTGCAAAAGGATCTCCTCCAATAGTTATTGGTTTTTACAAAATCCCAACCTGACCAGGAAGAATGTCAAACAAAAAGGAGTAAAAAAAAAACAAAAAACACATTATCAGCTAAGTACATAATATTAAACATTACCGGACCAGAAGTCAGGGTCCACTTATAACTGGGTAGTATCTTATTAACAAGTTGTGTGAAAATGGGCAGATCTTTTCGAACTTTTGACCAATGCAAAATATCTTTGAGAGCATAAAATAGTAACCTGAATACCTGTGCATGGTTATGTTTTATATATGCTCCATGAGAGTTTTCACCAAAAACGGTGACTCATCTGTATGCATGTTGCAAAACACATTTGAAAGTTTAACAGGTTGGCTTTGTTAAAGTCAATTTAGGATCAGAAATTAAGTGTGTGAAGAACATGCATGCTATTCAATATGTAAGTTTAACACATCAAGGTATTCATTACCTCTCACAGAAATGACAGCACTCCACCTGACAATACAGTCAACTACCTTTTCTTTCCAGAAGTATGGAGGCAAATTTGTTGAGGCATTATCTAAAGTCAACATCTACTGCCAGCTCAGGGGTGCCACAATAGCAGTTTTCAAAAGTGTTCGACACAGAACAGACACCTGCTGCACGTCTCACCATGTGACTTGCCACATGGATACAATTGCGCAGTCTGATCACTGGGGAAGAGGAGACAAAATAAATGCTTCCTCCTTGCCTGGAGCTCAAGAACTGCTCTTTAATGGTAAAAGGTACAGAGTTGTTTGAAAAAAAATTCCTGCTATTGTATATTGTGACATTTCAGGAATTTATTATTGCAGACTTTTAAAGTTACTGAAAGGTCCACTTTAACCCATAAGGTTTCAACAGAACGAAATACAGAATGTAAAAAACAGATTAGCTACAGTACATTACATGGATAAAATGAAAAAAAAAATGCAGGTGTAGGTCTAGTTTGAATGCTACTTATTCTATCCCAGCAGCGATTTGCATAGTAAAGTAATGGGACACATCATTGTTCCCATATCGAAGTACCCACTTAACCATAAAGTCTGGTAAAGCAATAGATTTGTATTGTACGTAAAAGTTGACTGTTAATATGCATAATCCGGTGCACTGTGCTAACAGTAATTGAATTTGAGCCCGTCTTTGCATTAGCTAGACGACTTCTCTAAGCAGGATACAAAAGGTAAGTGTAAAGTGGTTTTATTGAACACATATCCGTTACATTTACTGGCACAATAACGTTAAAACATATTTTTAACTAAGACTGGATCATCATATATTGTAATACACTATGCATATTGTGGCATTTTAAAGCTTTAGGACATTTCCCTGGAAATAAATAGTTCCACATTACAGAATTTCTAACGTCTTTTTCAAAATGCAACATTTTTGATGGACGATTAAACCCTGCAAACTAAACGTCTTTGCCGAGGAATATCATGCAAGAAACAGAAAACATTTTAGCAAAAAACAGAAGCAGACTTAGAACCAAACAAAAATCCTAAACGAGGCAAGGTAGTTTTCTCTCCTACACATAAATCTTTATTGAATACCATATAGTTGTAAGTTTGAATGCTTATTTAGCAGATCTGTACTTAAACTAGTAATTTGGGTAACAGTATACTATATACTGCCTCAAACTCTACTCACCAACAAAAATAAATTATCTACAATACCGTTTTTAGACTATCAAACATTTCACTATGATTGGGAGCCCAGTGTTTAATAAAAGAGCAAAAACAAGTGCATGTCCTGGACTACAGACTTTTTTTTTTTTTAAAGAAGATCTAAGAGGTTACTTTTTTTTCCAAAGTTATCTTTTGGGTCACGGGAGGACATATGCTACTTCCTCCTGTGATCCAAAAAACTCAGCATACCGGGACGGATCCTGACAATACTGTTGAAATCCACCCAGCTTGCTGACAGAGGCAGAGCCAGCTATGCCCAACCCCTGCCCCATCCATCCCTCCAATCAGCACTGTTCGCCTATAAACCTGCTTGATATAGGGCAAAATTCAAAAGCGTCTGTGCCCATTCCTAGGAAGTTAAATCCTGGTGAATGCACTGTCACAGTGTCTTCTACACATGCCTTGTCAAACTATGATGATTTGCCATTATTGGGAGGTACAGCCTTAGCTCATCTTCTGCATTCTTCTCTTAACTTGGCTATTATCTGCAATTACCCTTTGCTTATTTTATTACTTTTTTAGTATGCCACCTATCAGGTCCTTTGCTTACTTTAGGACTGTTTTCTTGCATATCAATTAACCACTTAACTGTGGATGTCTACTGGTAAGCAGATGTGAATGTAAAAAAAAGGTTCTATATTGATGACCAATTTAACAAATATTTTTTTACATATTGCATCCCACAGTTTTCCATTTAGTTTTGCTAAATGTTTATATTTTCCCATTTGTCATTCGCATCCCTTTTCTTTAATGTCTCTTTGCTCTTCCCCTCCTTTTCGGTTTTCTACGTCTTAGAGATCTGGCATAAAGGAAGTGGACATATTCGGAAAACTTTGCCTTGGAAGGCAACTGTTATTTGTGCTGCCTATGTTTGCAAGCTTTCTACTAACTTAACAAACATTTACATTTTAAGTCACCAACATAATAAAATGTGGCAAAGGAAAAGAATGCTTTGCAGAGTCCAGAAAGAACAGCGCATCAACTAAACCTCCGTGTTACAAGTTTTATTATATAGTTTTGATGTCTTTAACAGGAATTTAAAGTTCTCTCTGGCAATATGAGTGAACATCCTATAATTTAGGCAATTTACAGATTACAGGTTCAGAATGACCTCCTAGCCCCATACAATTGCTCATTCACAGTGCAGGATTAGAGTGGGAGAGACATGTCATAACTGTATTTAAAGAATTTACCATAACAATGAAAAGCAGGGTATGCATGCATAATGTTAGCCATTGTGAGAGTCAGTTTGGATGGTGAAGGAATTTACATGTTCTAGTCTTTTTTTTTTCCTTTCAAAGTGTGATCTATAACAGTAGTAGAGTAATTTACTCACCCACAAACATGACACTTGTATTCTCTCATCCCAAGATGTCTCTTCACATGGTTTCTGGCATCTCCTAGCTGAGCTGCTGCAAAGTGGCATATCTTGCACTTGAATGGCTTTGATCCTACACATAAAAAAAATGTAACAAATAAATGGCAATATAGTTGCATGTTTATGTGCAGAATTCAAACTGAAACGGTCGGTGAAGCATAGTTGTGGGTCCTTTTTTTTTTTTTAATAAGCAGAACATGAAATTGTAAATTACGTCTCAAAATAAATTTAGGGGTAAAAATTATTTTTTTTAAAAGAAATGTCTAACTTTATTGCTGCAGTATACAACAACTCAAGAATTAAGAAGTGAAATTTCAAACTTCTGTATAAAAAAAAATCGAAACTCATTAGGTAAATTCATTAGAACTGGAGCAGACAGAATCTGGAGCAGTTGCCCATAGTGACCAATCAACTTCTCTGTTCAGTTTGGTCAGTTAAGCTTTGAAAATAAAAGGTAAAAGCTGATTGATTACCATGGGCAACTGCACCAGATTTTGTCTGCTCCAGTTTTGATAAATGCCCCTCTTTGTATATCTGTAACAAGTATTATTGAGGAAAAGAAAAAAAAAGCACATGTAAAAACAGCTTTGCCCAAATTTCTGATCTGCATACCTATATTTCTGATCTGCAGACACTAACTTCAAACAGGAACAAAACAGAGGACAGCAGAACAGTAAGGCAACTGCATTTTCAGAAGGTTAGCAAAGCCATCGTGTTTCTCTTATGAACTTGTTAAAATCCTAAACTAATGATATTGCTTAAGCAGAGGTACTCTGAGGTGCCTAGAAGTACCCGAGATAGTCTTCAAAAGAAATATCAGAGCCTCTGCTAGCCAAATTAAGTTCCACAATTTTTTTTAATTTTTTTTTTAAATATTGCATTAACTGCAACAGGTTATCGGACATTGACCAACACTGCTGGAAATATATTGATTGGTATATTGATACCCAGATAGCAAGAAAAACTTGCTACAAACTTGTGGCAGGGTGAAATTGTAATTTTTGTTAACTTGCTGCACATATTCCTGGCACGTTGTAGACTTGCAGAACAAGTTCTAGTTGACACTTTTTGAATTTGTAGCAAATTTGCTTGGCAAGTCTACAGCAAGAGTCCTGCAGGTCTTAGCAAGAGCTCTGCAAGCTCGCTGGTCTGGAGACTTGCAATGCAGACTTGCTGTAATTGTGCAACAAAATTGTGAAGCATGGCAAGTCTGCAATAGTTTAGCAAGTCATTTTCAAACTTGCAGCTCAATTGCTTGCTATCTGGGTATTGATGTGTCACGTCAGCACAAAAGGGCCAGTGCAGCATAATCTCCCATTATAAGAAATTATTTGATGGGCAATATCGTGCAAATGCAGAACAAAACAAAAAAAATCACTCGTCAGAGAGTCTGCTGCTGATGCAATGACTAAATCCCTCATGTATGTGTACTTTAAAGCAAACAGCACTGTGAAAAGTCCTATGAGCAACACCTTGAGCAAACAACCATACGTTCCGTAATTTGGCCTCAGAACAGAACCATCTAATTTCAGTAATGTGAACATGTCTGAATAAAAAACCCTGAATTTCTTCAGATGGTGAACAGGGATAATCACCCCTTTGACACTCCACATCAAAACCTCTATATAGTATCCTGCAGATACCACTTGCCATTCCGAGACTTTGGAAATATTTTAGTGCCAAAAAGTTTGCAAAAGCCAGCAAATGCCCACACGTGAGGTCAAACCTTTATGCAGAAGATTTGTTTGCAGATTTGAATATGGCCAAAGCTTTTAGCTTGAGGTTCGAGGAGGGTTGTCATGACAGAGGCACTTGTGCACACGAAAGAAGCGTGTTTCTTTCTGCAGTGAGGAGAAAATTAGTATTCTTCTTACCTATGGTGTCCGTTATGATTTCATCAAGGATCCTAAAAGTCTTTAAAATGAAAGGGAAATTAAAGCTCAAACATTATGCAAATTACCACAGCAGCAGAACTAAACTGCTGTGAACAGTTAAAGTGACATTAAACCCTCAGATTTTTTAACATACAACAATACTGTAATGTGTGCCTTACTGTAATCCATGGTTGTTTCCCTTCTCTTTGCTGCTCTTCCTTTTAAATTTGTATCTGTTCTCATGCTGGGCAGAACTTCTGTTTTGCAGCAGACTGCCTTGTCTCAGGAATGGATACACGGTGTCTGTGTATAAGTTTGTATAGGCTTGTAACCTGAGCCAGCACTACAGGAAGAGGCCCTGAGCTGAAAAGGGAAGTTCTCCCCAAGCAGGAGAAGACATGAGGATTTAAAAAGGAATAGCAGCAAAGAGACAGGAAACAACCATGGATTACAGTAAGGCACACATTACCGTATTGGTTTATGTTAAAAAATCTGAGGGTTTAATGTCACTTTAAGTGACCTGCATCCAGAGAGGCTATACCAATATATTTGACCACCTGCAATATATGTTCTGTCAGATTAGATAGGTGTTGATGTGAGCAACCATCAATCAGTAACCTGCTCCTGATGCAGACATTAAGCCTAACCCATAACTGCCCGAGAGACCCAGGCCAAGGAAAAACACTGGTCTGAGCAAGAAACCAGCTGAAAAAAAAAAATATTAATAATAATAATAATAATAATACAGGCTAGGGTTGGGATTCAAAATGTTTCTCCATCAGATCCTTAAAATAAAGAAGTCCTCAATGGGAATAACATTTGCCTTATTAAGAACAGAGAAGGGATTGCACCGTAGATGGTGTTGCCCATTTCTTAACAGATTCCTCAAAGAAAGAGTGAAAACCCCCAGGAAAAGGGGAAAGCGGATCAGGTTTTCACCCTTTAGACAACAAGTCTTTAAAGAATATCTAAACCCAAAAGCAAACATTTTATATATTGCACCTTGCCAATCCTTCAATGTGGTGTCTGCATTAGCTTTCTTTCTTGAAGCTTCTTCCTTTAATTTTCACCTGGTTATCAGGCCAGTAAGCCTGTTCTTTAACTTGCTTTAAAGTGTAGTTCCACTTTTGCAGTCAAACCTGAGAAAACCCCACTATATGTTTCTTATGTGTTCCAATCCACACAGCATATCAAAACGTATTTAAAAGCATGTATCTTACCTTTTAGCTACTTTTAGGTTAAGGCTTGGTGGTGTGCAGATACCAAGTTACTCTGAGCAGTGTGAGAGTAAAACCATAGTGAGGGTCCTCTCATTAACATACAATGCCTCGAAGGCTTCACGGCCGATGCAAGGATTTTTGCCTACACAGGCGAAAGTGCATTTTCCCCCGCCACCCTCAGGCAGTCTATTGGTAGCGCTAGCCCTGCAAAGACATCCCATGACCGCCAATGTAAGGAAGGTATTCACAATGACCGCCAATGTAACGAAGGTATTCACCATACACATACTTAAACATACCTTGTTCTTGCAGTCTTCAGGCAGTTTTTTCTTCCTTAGCAGCGGGAGGGGCTTTACATATGAATTAGCCCCAATATTTACATATCAATGGGTCGTGACTTATTGATATGCAAATCACATCGGCCCATTCATATGTAAATATCTCAGTCAGGACAGTGCAGGAACAGCACCAGCAGACTCTAGAGAGCAGAGGGAGCTGGGGGCGGGGCTCTGGCTATAAGAAACTGAAGCTCAGAGCCCCGTCCATTGCGCTGCTCCTGTGTATGGGAGGGAGGCAGTGTTTCTCCACCCTCCCCCACCAGCACCCTCAGGCGGCCACTTGTACTGCCTGTGTGGTAGCGCCAGCTCTGGAAGGCTTTAATCCTTTTTTAGGACAGACAGTGTTCAAATCTATAAATCAGTTTTATAACCAATAATTAAATCTGCCAGCAAAGTACAGACAGGATTAGAGTAAACGTAACTTTGCAGATCACCCTCCTTAACATTACATAGGGGGGAGTCTAGGTAGGATTTTTGTAAGAGAATAAAATGCACTTAAAAATGTAAGTAACAATGTATTTTTTTTAAAGTTATGCTATGTGAATGGGAACATATAACAAACATAAAATAGAGGTTATCCCATTTGGCCACAAAAGTGAAACCACACTTTAAGAGAACAAGCTGCCCAGCAAATGTGGCAGTTAAGCTGGGTACACAGTTATATTAGTTTTGTTCAGCCTGTGAGGCTTAAAAAATATCTGGCTGAACAAAACGAAAAAATCTGTCAGATTCCTCAATTTACACGAATAGCATGAATGGACAAATCTCCCTGTGTCCTTTGTAATCTGACAGTGGTGCCCAATAAGTATCTCAATACCTGCCTGACCTGGCTGTCAAAGGCTTCTTTCTGCCTTGAGGAAAATTTTAGAGTTCCACTATGCTCTTTAAAGGGAGGTAAAATCATCACTGGAGTTGTAAGACTTAGCCAAGGCCTCTAGTAGAGTGGGTGAGACCACATTGTCTGTGGCAAGGACTATTCCAGTGACCCCAATGGCCTGGGCTGGTAGCGGAGGCCTGGTCAGTTGAGACACAAAGCCCGATATCACCAGAGGCAGAAACTGTAAACCACAAATGCTAGCTGTAGTCACACTGGATTGCTCCAGAAATGTGCCAATAGTGGATGCAGAAGTGGGTAGCTCAGAGAACCTGCAGGCATGAGACGAATTTAGATGGAGCACTGTCAAAGTTAAGGTAACACCTAGCACAAGCAGAAAACAAGGTTTGTTTTGAGGGTTTGTCCATGTACACGTTGTGACCATTCTTCCTTACAGTGTTAGACACACTGTCAAAAGTAAGGAAACAGCCAGTCACAAGGTGATGTCCCTTATGGATAACACCGCCAGTTAGGGCCCAATTGCAAGTACTGCAATAATGAGCTGCAAACAGAAGGGAAGTGCAAAAGTTTAAAAAAAAAAAAGAGTGTAAAAGGTGTCAAATCCTAGACAGGCACTGAGCCTTACTGTGTCCACATAATAAGAAGCAGAGAGCAATAGACAGAGAGGAATCAACAGCCTGGGGAAATAGCTAAGGAGATCCAGAATAGGATAAACAGTGCAACATCTAAAGCCGTAACAAAAACACCCCTGCAAGTCTTCAGGGCCAGCCTGCGATGGCACCAAAACCAAGTAGAACGGCTACAGGTAATTTCCAGTTTTAGGGGTCTGGTATGACTTCATATAAGCAGCCAGGTCACAAAAACTGGGTAAAAACACTGAAGCCAGCCACTGCAATGACTATTCGATAGGCAGGGCCATCACAGCAAAATACTGAATTTGGTCTGAGAAGACACTTTGGTTGTCTTGTTGTCCGATCTGACATCACCAGCAGCTGCTTGATAGAATAATCTTCACAGGCTATTGTAGATACAGCAAATCTGGGTAGAGAGACCCTACCACCTAAGCTTAAACTGAACTTATGAGTATGTACAGTGTAATAGCCACTAGATGGATCTGTGTTCTTTTTTTACATTATTATTATTATTATTATTTACATAGTGCATAAACCTCCCCAAAGGAAAATCTATACTTACAGGTTAAGGAATAGAGTCTGATGTTCTACAAAGAACACTGGGGAAAAAACTTGAATTTGATTGGTTGCTAAAGACACTGCACTTTGCATACTTTCTCTGAACTGCCCTACTAAACAAAACTGTATCGCCTTAATAACAACCAGGACGCCCATACCACTTTGAAACAAATAAATGTTCCAAACATACAAGCTAAATACATTTCCAGAAAAACATAAAGGGTAAAAAGATCAACTGTACAGTTAGAAACCACATAGAAATAAATTCTGGATTTGTGCTCAATTCACGCGCGTAGTTCCAAGTTTCCAACATTTCACATCGGCACAGTTATTTCAGATTTTTCCTGTCACACAGCAGGGGTGATTCATCACTCTGCTATTGTAATGACATGCAATGTGTGAATATACTGTGGATAAAATATTATGCCTTTACGACTGTTTTATAGCCTAGAATTTATGATTATTCTGGAAACCAGAAGTATTGACATTTTTGGCTATTATTTATTTCAAGCACAAACTTTATTATTGAATGCCTAGCATTGAGTAGATATATGAAACAAGATGGAAGTGTTATGATTAACCAGTTATTTTACAACAGAGTGGAGGTAAAAAGGGCAATGGATCGACACCCCTGGACAGGTTTTATAGGTCAAAGTTCTCATGGTTTTAAAAATGTGATTAGATTTGCCGATCCATATTCAGCACATCAAAGAGAAATAATAGCAAAAAAAAAAAAAATAACCAATGAAACTGCTTTACACTGTATTACAGCTCCAGCATAATATGGCAAGCTGTTAAACGTAACTTCAATACAGTGCAGTTATGTATGCACCATATTACGTTTAGCTTATGTTTAGTGAACTACTCTATTCGCTCCACGAAATCCACCTATAAAATATAGGACCACTAATGAGTATACGGTGATGGCTTTGATAAGACAGAATTTACCCTCTATCAGAATTGATCAATATCGCTGTGCGTGGTGCCCTTGGAAATAAGATCATCCTCTAAGAAATGCTCTGTTGAAATGAAGTTCTCAGTAAAATCTGAAAGTCTTAAATTTCAATGTAATTCCGAAAAGCTGACGAAAAAATGAAGCATTTAATTTTAATCTTCGGAAAGAAATAAAAAAGTCAACAGTACTAAGCACGGGCAGACAAGGTTGAATATTTCACAGTTCAATGACAATGAGGCTAGATCTCTTAATACTTCCATTTCTAGCAGCAGAAGTAGATGTAAAATATATTTAGCACCTGAATGGTTATATCTAGTCAGCTTTATATGTTTAAATGTCAAAAGCAGGTTGAGACTGCAGCTAACAGCAATCACATCTCATCAATCACCCAGAGAAACTCTAGTTTATTTAAATGATGCAGATAAAACTAAATTAATCATTAATTTGGTGACATTCTAAATTGTCATTGCACCATGTAAAAGGGCTAATGCAAATTGTATAAAAGGAGAAAGGATGTGTTTCTAAGCATACAAGGAGAATGACAATCACGTAGCACGCCTTTTGGACCTATTGCTGTGACTACACACTACACAAATACATAATCTAGCCAGGAAACCAACAATAATAACTGTGGCATGCACACAAGGTGCATTAATGTTATACCCATTTACATTGCTGTTAAATATACTTTGTGAAGGTGTGAAGTAAACCTATAATTGTAGCAGATATCCAATCATGCACAGGGTTTTGTTTTTTTTAAATGAAATTCACATTCTCAGATTTTTCAAGTGAACAAAGCCTAACTTCTTAATACATGGTCAAACTTGCAATAATACTGAATGTATTACCACAAACATAACTGATATTATCTCATCTTTCTGTTCTTCACCAACATAGTATAACCCACTATAAACTCATACAGTGCTTTGCATAAGTATTCACCACCAGCTTAGACCCATTTTGCTGTGTTACAGCTTACAATTAAAAAGTGTTTAATCATGATTTCAGGCTACTGACCTACACAAAAATCTCAATATCAAAATGTCAAAACAAAATAACTTCATAGATTTTCCAAATTAAAGTTTTTTCTTATAAAAAAAAACCCTGAAAAGCTTGCAAAATAATGAACCTGTTTAGCCTTTTGCTGTGAAGCCTACACCACACACAAAAAAAAAAAAAAACAGGCTCAACCAGCTGCCTTCAAAAGTCACACACTTAGTTTAATGGAGTTCACCTGTGCGCAGTTAAATTGTCACATGATCCCAAAATAAATCTACCTGTTTTTGGAAGGCTACGGAGTTTGCAACAGAACATTTCTAAACAGCATCAAGATGATCAAGCAGCTATAAAAAGAAGAGAAGCATTGAACATGTCTACTATATGTATAGCTAGGAAAAAAAATATTGTAAACAGCCTTGAGAGTTCCAGACAGAGAAAGAAATGAAAATATTTTGATATGTATGTGGTATCAATAGTATGTACTATTCTAATTATTATTTAAGTCTATGTCTGATGTTTTAAGTGATAGCTTTTAGAGCTGCAACAACTAAAAATCGACATAATCGATTATAATGGATTGAAAAAGTTGTCGACTTTTTCAATCATCGATTAATCGGCTTCTGATTAGTTGGCCCTTTTCACGGCTCCATACACGCTGCGCGCCACACCTCCTCCCAACCTCACGCTCACCACTGCCAGACCCACCCGCATCCACGCTCCACACGCCGCACCTCCTCTCCGATTCGTGCTCACCGCCCGCCCACATCCATGTTCGCCACAGGGACGCAGGGAGCAGAAGGAGGAGCAGGCATGGGAGGATGACAGGCCCGATAGACAGGCATTCTGCATTCATTGCTGTATAATTATACACTTTTAATTTCACTATATTGCACACCACACTTTTTTTTTTCTTTTTTACATCCACCGCTCCAAGCTTGCTCCTGTGATGGACTACAATCTCAATACAAACTAGTAGTCCCATCACTGGAGCCATTTTTTTAAATGTATCCGATTAATCAAACGTAATAATCGTCTAACTAATCGATTTTGAAAATAATCGTTAGCTGCAGCTCTAATAGCTTTATTTAGATGCCTGATTCATGTCTTTCTGACCATGCATTCTGCTCAAGCTAATTGCCCTCAATCTCTGAGGTGCAATTCAAATAACCCCCTTTTCTCCTACTTTCTCTTCCTCACCTCTACAAGTAGATACACTGTTTTAGCAGGCCAGTATCCCAAGTGAAGCCACTGCACATCATTATGAACATTAACACCACGACTTCCACTCAATTTCTTAACCTAGCCATGATATAAACACAATGGTCAGGCACTCTTACTCACTCTGATGGTAACATACTAGAATTTGTTTTCTCTCACCTGTGCACTTCCTTGCAACCTCTCCAACACCCCTTTTCCCCTCTCAGACCACAACCTTGTCTGTTTCACTCTCACCCTGCCCCCAACCCTGAATCCCCCTACACGGCACACTGTCACCCGGAGAAACTTTCGCCACCTCGACTCTTCTCTTCTTTGCTACTGACCTGTCCTGCCCAGACCCGGCGTCTTCTGTCTACAACAGCTTGCTCTCATCCTCCCTAGACACTTTGGCTCCCCTCACTACACACAATCTTAGACCATGTCCACTACAACCGTGGCAAACGGAATAAACAAGGACATCTAAAAAGACAAGGCCACGGTCTTGAGCGAATGTGACGGAAAACTAGACTTCTGCAAGACTTCACCCTGTAAAAAGCTGCCCTCCTAAAATAGAATTCCTTCCTCCCTGCTGCCAAACAGACATATTTTGTCACTCTCCTTAACACACTCTTATCCAGACCATGTCAACTCTTCTCTACTTTTAACTCTCTGCTATGCATCCTACCGCTACCACCCACTAACTCACTCAACGCCCAGGACATTGCCATTCATTTCAAAAACAAAATAGATACAATTTGGGATCAGATCGCCACTATCCAGTCATCTTCCCCTATTAATGCACCCTACCCACCATCACACTTGTTACTTTCCTCTTTTGACCCTGTCACCACAGAGGAGGTTACAAAGCTTTTCTCTGACACTTACCTCACCACTTGACCCCTGAACCCTGTTCCCTCACCATTACTTAGGTCACCCTCTTGCTCTATCCTACACTCTCTTACTCAGATTTTCAATCTTTCCCTCTCTACTGGCATCTTTCCCTCCCCTCTGAAGCATGCGCTGGTCACCCCAATACCCACAAAACCCTCACTGGACCCTACCAACCTCAACAATCTTAGACCAATCTCCTTAAGCCCATTCACCTCTAAACTCCTGGAACGCCTAGAACGCCTTATTTACAGTTGTCTGAGCCACCAACTCGCCGATAACCATCTCAACCCCTTACAGTCTGGCTTTCACCCCCTATACTCCACTAAAACCACCCTCCTAAAACTCACTAATTACTTCCTAACTGCTAAAAACAACAGCCACTACTCCTTACTCTTGCTAGTAGACCTTTCTGCTGTTTTTGACACTGTTGACCACCTGCTCCTCCTCAAAAAACTCCACTCACTTGGCCTACATGACTCTGCTCTCTCATGGTTCTCCTCCTACCTATCTAAGCGCTCCTTCAGTGTCACCTACAAGTCTAACTCCTCCCCTCCTCTTCCTCTTTCTGTAGGGGTTCCCCAAGGCTCTGTTCTTGGACCCCTTCGCTTTTATTGGAAGCCATGTCAGTTAATAACCTAACATGGCTTCCAATACCATCTCTATGCTGATGACACTCAAATATATCTTCCTACTCCACAACTCACCCCCTCAGAGTGCTTGCATGTCACTAATCTACTAACCGACATATCAGTCTGGATGTCACAACACTTCTTAAAACTCAACCTTTCAAAAACTGAGCTCATGATATTTCCTCCAGCCCGTGCACCTTCCCCCAACTTTTCCCTTGAGATTGATAACACAACTATCCAACCCTCACCACCATGCCAATGTGCTAGGTGTCCTCCTGGACTCGGAGCTCATCTTTCTGCCCCACATCCAATCACTATCCAAATCCTGCTGCCTTCACCTTCGTAACATCTCCAAAATATGCCTCTTCCTCACCAATGAAACCGCTGAACTACTCATCCACTCACTTGTTATCTCTCGTCTTGACTATTGCAGTTCCCTCTTCATTGCATTGGCCTACCTCTACACAGGCTATCCTCCCTTCAATCTATCATAAATGCTGCTGCTAAACTCATCCACCTAACCGACTGCTCAGTGTCTGCAACCCCCCTCTGCCAATCCCTGCACTGGCTTGCAATCGCCCAAAGGATAAAATTCTAAATATTAACAACCACTTACAAAGCCATCCACAACTCTGCCCCTGGCTATATCCCAAACCTTGTCTCAAAGTGTCACCCTAACTGCAGACTTGAATGAATGGGTCCCTCTCAGGAGCTCAGTGAATTCAAGTGTGGTACCGCGATAGGTTGCCACCTGTACAATAAGTCCATCCGTGACATTTCCCTGCTACTAAAAATATTCCAGTCAACTGTTAGTGGTATTATAACAAAGTGGAAGCAGCTGGGAACAACAGCAACTCAGCCACAAAGTGATAGGCCACATAAAATGACAGAGCACATGCTGAAGCGCACAGTGCGGAGAAGTCGCCAGCTGTATGGAGAGTCAATAGCTACAGACCTCCAAACTTCGTCCGGCCTTCAGATTGGCACAACAGTGCGTAGAGACCTTCATGGAATGGGTTTCCATGGTCAAGTAGCTGCATCCAAGCCTTACATCACCAAGTGCAATGCAAAGTGTCGGATGCAGTGGTGTAAAGCACGCCGCCAGTGGACTCTAGAGAAGTGGAGACGTGTTCTCTGGAGTGACACATCACGTTTATCTGTAACAATCCGATGGACGTGTCTGGGTTTGGTGGTTGCCAGGAGAACGGTACTTGCCTGACTGCATTGTGCCAAGTGTAAAGTTTGGTGGAGGGGGGATTATGGTGTGGGGTTCTTTTTCAGGGGTTGGGCTTGGCCCCTTAGTTCCAGTGAAGGGAACTCTTAAGGCATCAGCATACCAAGACATTTTGGACAATTTCATGCTCCCAACTTTGTGGCAACAGTTTGGGGATGGCCCCTTCCTGTTCCAACATGACTGCACACCAGTGCACAAAGCAAGGTCCATAAAGACATGGATGAGCGAGTTTGGAGTGGAGGAACTTGACTGGCCTGCACAAAGTCCTGACATCAACCCGATAGAACACCTTTGAGTTGAATTAGCGTGGACACTGTGAGCCTGAACCGTGATCCTGGCTGGCTCCTAGACTGCTCCCTTCAGCCTGTCTTCTCCCCCGCTCCAGCGACAGAAAGTCCCTTGCTGTCCTCTCAACTGTATAGGACATGAGGACTCACCGGTCCTAAGACGGCCAGAGTGGAGGGGGAGAAAGGCTCCAGGGATTGGTCTAGGACCAATGAACGTGGTGTGCTTGAGTATAACTCTGTATTTTAGCTCCCTAGACAAAAGGAGCACTTAACCCCTTGCAGTGCGAGGGAGCCCCACTGTAAAGGTTTACATTTTTTTTTGCTGGGAGTTCTTCTCTTTTTTTTTCCTTCCCTTTTCTCTTTTGTTCTACTACTGATTCTATTCATGGTTATTGGTTGCCATTTGTTCAGTTGACGTCATTGGGGGGGTGTGTACCACACGTTTCCTTCACTCAAATTCATTACGCATGATGTAATGTCTATATTGACCATCCTGGTATGTCAATGCCAAAGTATATTTACATCCTGGAACTGTGCGACGATGGCATACTATTGTCCAACTGGTTTTCCTTTGTATTGTGAATTTTAATAACAATTCACTGAATAAAAATAATATTGGGTATCTATGATAAAGGCAGCAAGGAGCCGTTAAAAGATGTTCAAGTGTGATCAGCAGTTGTGCATCAGGATCACTAGACCACAAAAAAAAAGAGAGTGCGAAAAACTGGTGCAACACATGTGGACAAAAACAGAACTACTCAATAGGTAGACTGTGCTGCCCGTATGCATTGAAAGGTTTATTTTCAGTTTTGACAGGAGTATACTTTTCATAAAGAATTGCATGTCAAAGGCATTACCGGTATATGTGCTTTTGCTACATAATCTTAAAACCCTGATATCAGAGGCAAGATAAAGACTCTGTTTCACTTTGTATTAAAGCACACATTTAAATGAATACATTAAACCCATAGGCATTTTATTCTATTACTTTGGATATAAGATATTTACAAGTTCTTTCTCCCTATATCTGGCTTATACATTCAGTAAATAAGGCCACCCTCCTCCTCCTCCCAGAGAATCCTCAATGGGAGTTTTTCATCTGATTGCCTAGTGACTGTTTGTGGCTGATTGAATGACTCCCTAAGAGAAAGAAGTTTCAATAAACTAATGATTTAGGTCACATTTAATCCCAACAGTCAAGATCATAAACAGTTCACTGTAGGGAAGTAGTGAACTGCCTCCAAAATTGGGAAGCGTGTGCCTATTAGCACAGCATGCAAAAATCTCTGAATAGAAGTGCTTTAGTCAACTAGCCTGCTGCGTTCACTGTATTTATTTGTATTTAAGTTAATTTGAATGTAAATGAAAACACTAATGCAGATTTTTATATTCAGCAGAACATGGCGGTCATTTAACAATTTTCATTCATTAGAAATATTATTAACAATGTCAGCCAGACGAAAGTTTAACAAAAAACACTGTTTAGCTTAAGCTGACACAGAAACGTCAAAGCACAATTAATGCATGTCAGTCTGAAATATCTATTCTCTTCCCACTATCCTGTCAAGAGTCTTGCTGGTCTTAGACTGGCCATACACTGCACTATTTTTTTCATTTAACCCGTGGGCTGAACAAAGAAAAAAAAAATGGAGCAAATTCCTCCAACACTAAGTGTGTCGATTGAGGAATCCCGCTGTTTGCATTGTATTCTGACAGCAGCCACTGGCTCTGGTCGTACAAAGATGTCGAGGGATGCCAGCTGAAAGGGTGCCGTCAGCGGCATACATTTCGGCCGGTCCCTCAATAACTGGACGAAATTTGCAGTATATTGGCACCCTTAGATCATACACTGATACTTTTCCTAGAAAGGACAGGGAATAGGTCATGTATGAAGCATTTGATATCAAGCTAAATTACAGGTTACCAAATACAGCTTGGATGTCAAGTACTGCCCAAGTCTTCCATAAGTGTTTTAAAATAAAAATATAAGATTGCATCATATGCTGTTCTGTATCTGATGCATGTGACTGATGGCTGGCTAAATATATTTATAAATTTGAGTTTGACCCATAAAACAGAGATAAAGTTAAAAGAAGCCTACCATTAACATCTAAAGGCCATATGCCACAACTGCTAGAATATAGACACTATATTGTTAGTGAATTGCACTCTCATTAGATGGCACATTATAAAAGCAGGCTAACTCTAAGATCTGAGATCCAAATATCCTAGCTGACACCAATGCGGACTTGGCTCGGATTTGGATTTATTAGCGACCAGAGAAAGTTGGAATAGGAAAAGCACCCAACAGCGATATAAACAGTAGCGAGAGGTGAGGTCAGTGCTGACTGGAACCAGAAGGTGACTAACAGTTAGGGGAGGCAGTGTTTTATAAGGTGCCTAAGGTGATGCCTGTACAACTACTTGGCTGGTTTGTGGAGTAGCTAGCCGACAGAGAATGACAAAGAGTAAGATAATATAAAACAAACAAACAAACACAGTCATGAGGAAAATCAAGTACATCCCATGCACAAATTAAAAGTAAGTTTGCCATGACATGTCCAGAAGTAATAGTACCGTCACAAAAACAGACCTATTGCCAACTTTTAACAGGCACAGGACATAGTGGCCAAGCCACTCTTGTCTGTAGATTACAGATATTACAGCATATTTATAAAAATTAGGATTGCCCTAAAAAGGTTAGACTCAGTACAATACTTATGTGAAAGTACAGATCTGTTTTAAACATACTTAACCATAATTTATGTTATTAGAGTAATTCAAGTGAGCAGATCTGCATTAGCACAACACAATCATTACAAGTACTCCAGGGTATACTGTACAGGAATATTTTTCTACACTTACTTGTATAAAACTTGCCAGTTGCGAGTTGTCGATGTGCTTTTTCAGAACGTAATTAAAATAAATTTGAAGGGGCGCTACAAATGATGTTGGAAGTATGCTAACTTTTACTAAATGTTACAATCAATGATGTAACTTATATAAGTAAGGTTGTTCTGTCATATATTGATAGTTACCTCACTTTCACATACACATTAACTTGATTTTAAATGCAATTAATACATATAGTCAAGGAAGAATAATGGACTACATTCTGCACTTAACCTGGTGGACATTTTCAAATGGCAGAAGTGACCAGTGCAAACCTATTTTGCATTGTAAACGACTAAATAAATCTTAATGGATTAAGAATGATCAGCTATCAACACACAAGGGAAATTAAGTGCTGAAATGCCTACATTGATTATTTTAAATTATTAGCCTTACTCTGTTCTTGAATTTGTATGCTTTTAGTGAGCTTTAACACATTTACAAGACTTATTGACTATAATTACAAGAGAATTCAAGTAATGGACACATCAATTATAAGCAACATGTCTTGACCAGACATTGGCATAAAGAATTCTAAAGAGAACTCCATTAGCATCTCCTCTCTCATTTTATTCACTTTTATCTGCCTTATGAGGGCATTTTGAGGGCTTACACAGGTCTTCTAACCAGGTTCCATTTTTAGGAATTGAATTCACTAAAAATGTTAACAAGGTAAATGTATTTAAAATGAAATTATAATATATACTTATTTAAACACAAAATAAAATATACTGCAGAAGGCTGATGCTGCTGTTGAAAAGATTTTATAGGATGTGGTAATGAGTTTTTCAATTGTATCCTCCAAACCACACATACATTATTTATCTATTGCGGGATGACAATTAAAGAAGCTGTGTAGTAAACACCAATTAAAAAAGGTTTCACTAACAAATAAAAATGGATTCATGTTATAAAGAACAAGTTTGTTTCTGATGAGAAATAACTGTTATTTTATACTGTTTATCTCCAGTGGCATGAGTTCAAACTCTGCTAAAAAAGACTCAAAGCCACATTGGGGTTCTGTCTTTAACCATTTTTTTTACACTGGACATGCTACAGATGCACCAAAAAAACATAATTGAGGTACACAGAGCATGTGAAGTACACCCTGTCCTTTTGAGGATGTGACATCAACTCTCCTCCTTTAAATCACAGAATGTGTTGAATTCTTTGAAAAAATACGAGACATTTTGTGAATGGAGGATAGTGAAAAGG
>NW_017306468.1:7719-49011 GCF_000935625.1 Nanorana parkeri | reverse complement strand
CATTACTGTATAGCTCTGGATGCATCACGCCCTCTCCTGGAAGCTAGGCATTCTGTGCAGGGGATACCATGCTGCAAGGTAAGATTTACCTAATTTGCAGCAGCCCTCTGCACAGAACACCCAGCTTTTTAATGATAATTTACACACCCTGTTCAGTGTGTAAATTAGCATTCTGCCAGGAGTGTGGCTTTCGCGTTTTCGCGAATATTAGTGCACATTTTGTTTAGCGCCTCGTCCATCGTGCTTAGTGCGTTTTGCATGCATTAGACATTAGCCGATTACCAGCATCTGCGATAATGTACACATATAATAGACACAAAAAGTGTTGAAAGTTATGCTAGAGTTATTTTCAGATTACAGTTCATACAGAATATCTCAATGTGACATTACACAGACATAAAGTCAAGTCTAAAAGAAAAGTGATCCTATCATAATGTTTTGACAAATGTTAATCCTACATTTCAGCTCTGTTTCTAGTCAAAGAGGGCACATTTTCAAAATAACGACAGCGCAAGAAAAACCTTCGCATTTTTTAAATTTTATGTTAAACTGCAACAAACTGCAGGAAGATGTTTGAGGCCTAACAAAAATAAATGAAACCGACATAAGTTTGGTGGTAAAGAATACAGGTTTCATAATATTTCTGATCTGCCTGATTTATATTTCAGTTGTTCTTACTATGTTCCCTGGCATTTTACAACTTGTATAAATATTATGTTGTGCAGAAAGTCTGTCTTCAATTGACATACCTGTGTGAGTGCGGATATGTGCAAGGAATGCCATAGAATTGCTGCTTTTGCACGTCTTGCCACAGTACTTGCAGATGTTCCCTTGGTTCTCTTCCCTCTCCCGGTTGATCTGCTCTGTATCTTCTTCAATGTATTTGTTCACTTCTCTCAGCAGCTCTTCATGCTCTTCCTTGATGTGAATAAATAGACTTTGCTCAGAATCAAAAGGCTCTGTGCACTTTACACATTTAAATGTTCCACCACCTTCGGGTAGCTCTTCAAAGCTGGCCTGTTCATTCTTTTGGTGGCCAATGCTAGCCAGGTGCTGATGAAGATTACTTTCTGTGAAAAATGATTTGCCACAGAGTAAACAATGAAAGTGTTTTTCTTTAACTGGATGTTTCATGGAAATGTGAACATTCAAACCACTAAGACCATCAGCAAGAAAACCACACTCATCACATCGTATTCGGGTGGAATCACCTTGAGTACTGCCATTAAATTTCTTCTTTTTCGTTGATTGAGGTTTGGGTTCTGGCACGCTGCTTGCATGGTTGTCCGATTGTTTTTTACAATCCATTTTCAATTTGACAATGGAAGAATCAAATAGGATGCCACTGTTGGTCTTTCTGTATGTGCTGACATGTTCAGATGTTCCACCATTTTCTGAAATTTGAGCAGTGCATAACTCAGCGTCTTCCGGTAAACTTTCTGCCCCTGTATGTTCATTTTCTATATGGTCACTGACTGCATTAACAGTATATTCCTGTACTAGAGTATCCACTAACAGATTTTCATCCCCACTTTCCTGTTTTCTTAAAACAACAACTCTGTTTTTCTCAGAGTCTGAAATTACATGTTGGTCAGTTTCCACAAGCTCATGCTCAACTGCTATTTTAGCATCCAAACTTTTCTCCACAACATTCACTTTGTTTGGTTCTAGAAGCGGAGCAGGTTGAATTGACTCTTCCCTTATTTTGCCACAGGAAAGATTTTCAGGTGAATTATGTAAGTTGCAAGCCATCTTGTCAAGAAGAGAAGCACTGGATTGAGCAGATTCATGGTTAACCATATGTTTCTCAGTTAACACATGAGAGCTCATCTGCTGGTGTGATACAGCATAGTAATTGCAGGCTTTACAGTAATACTCAAATTCTTTTATATGACTACCTTTCACATGCAGCTCTAAAGATGCAGAGTCACCAACAAACTCACAATGAGAACATTGGTTACCACTGTTGTCAGTGCACATACCCTGGACTTGACTATCTTCAGCTATACCATTGTCCACATAGTCTTTTAATGAGTTTTCACTTTGTATATTAATAGTACTATCAACATTTACAGAATGTTCCTTTTGAGAGCCTGGTAAACAAACAGAAGTTGTCCCAACATTTTTACTTGCTACATTGCCTATACTTCCCTTTTTCTTAACAGATTCAAATTTTTGTCCCTCTATTGTCACCACAATTTCATTTTTCCGTTGGCCAGCAGGCTGATCTTCTACACGACTTATATGCTTCTTGGTTAGACAGTGCCGTTCCATATCACCTTTAGTCACTGTGTCATAATTACATAATTTGCATTTAAAATTATACTGATGCGTATGTTTCCTCCTAATATGCACTTTAAGATTTGTAACGCTAGAGGCCATAAGACCACAGTGAGTACAAGAAATAGAGATATTTCCTTTAGGCCTCCCTTTTTTTGGTGTATTTGAATCAGTGTGTTCTGCCTGAGAAGCAGCGTGTTTAGAACAATAGGAGTCTTCTGTAGAAGTGGTGTTAAAATCTTCACTTTGGGACCTATCCTTGTGAGTACTGGCAATTTCTGTAAATCCTTCATATGAAACTTTTTCAATACATTCTTCAAAAAGCAATCCAATATTGTTTTTCCTTGCATTTTCAATATGTTTACTTCTTTTAATGTGTCTTTCCATACCTTCCTTATGCATTGTGTAAATATTGCAAGCCTTGCATAAAAAGTGAAATTCATGCGCATGGCGAAGTTTGATGTGTCTTGTCAAAACAGTTGATGATCTTGTCTTGTAGAAACATTGTTTACATTGAAACTGTCGCCTTTTCACCTCATTTACCACTACTTCTTGCACTGAAATTTCAACAGTGTTAACAACAGTACTAATTTGAACTGCTGGAAGAGATGTGTTTGCATCTGACTTCAATTCCAAATTGTCTGCACCAGAGGGATTGCACATTTTTTCATTGTCCCATATATGTTCTTCTGCTGTTTCATGATGCAATCTGTCATCATTAGACTTAAAAAATACTTTGCAACTATTACAATGGAACGGCATCTTGTGCTTGGCAGTCATGTGGATTCTGAAAGTGGACTCATCGGAAGCATCTAAACCACACAAGTAACAATTTAACGACACATTTGTCTCGTCATGTATGTCATTATGACAATGCTTTTCAAAGTCTCCCCTGGTAACACAGGAGTATCCACATGTTTGACAATAAAACTTCATTTGTCTTGCATGTCGCTTCCAAAAATGAACAAACATGTCTTCTTTGCTGGCAACAACACTCTCACAGTATATACAGCCATACTGTATTATAGGGGGTGTATTGCGTACTATTTCAAAAGCAGAAGACGGTATATTAATAACACTTTGAGCATCCTTAATTATTCCTGAATCAGAAACATGTTCAGTGTGTGGAGGTGTTTCAGGTGTTGGCTCCGCAGGTAAAATATTACTTGGGGGAAGTTTATTGTCTTTAATAAATGCAATATGATCTTTAAGTGTACCTCTTTTCTTTAGCAGCTGCAGGTGCTTTTTCAACTGCTTAAAACCATGCTTTCTTCGATATAAGCCTTTTCTTTGGTGTTCTTTCCGGTCATGTCGTCTTCTGGCTATTATTTTGCCAATGGCATTAAAAATTAGGTTAGGGTCATTTTTTGTTTCTGACATCTCCAGGCTAGATTTGGAGGGTTTACCATTTTTTATTGTGGCCTCCCCAGCATTTCTTTTAGAACTGATCTTCCCAAAACCTGATCTCGAAGCACTGCGAGAAACCTCTTTATTCTCTTTTGTCAGTGGAGCGCCCTCTTTCTCCAAGTCACTTACAGTATCCGTGCATGATAGAATAGTCTTGCCGTCTTCCTTAAGAACAATTTTGTTTTGTACATAAGTAGGGGAAGGGTCTAATGTATGCATTGAATCTATGTTTTTATCAGGCTTTCCTTTTTCAGCAGTCATTTCCTTTGCTTTTAAAGGGGCCTTTGCCAAGATGTTGCTTTGTGTTTCTACATGAAGGCCAACATGAGTGTTTGCTTTCATTTCACCAGGCATGTTATTTGCATTTGCATGTGACTTAGTTGAAAGAAGTTCATCTACAACATCATAACTAGAGCTGCTGTTGTCAATGGTATTATCTGTAATATTTTGAAGAACGTTTGGCAAATTTTGATTACATCCTTCTTGGGTTTTTGTAGACATTGTTCCTGGGGAAGCTAGAGGGAATAATTTAGCAGAGAGGATTTCACTTTCAATTACTTTGCTTATTTCTGTTTGACTTGTAGGTAAGCTGTATTTTTCTGGAGCAGATTCCAATGTTTCAAGTCTTATTCTTTTTGCCAAATGTGGGTTTTCAACATTACCAACTTCCATTTTACTTGAGGCAAAGTTTTCTGAAACTGGCCTTTTATAGCAGACACTGTCAGATGTCTCACATTGAGAGCTGAAGATCTGTTCAGCATTGCAAGATTTATCTTCTTCCTGAGTTTCCTCGGCTTGTTTCCTTTGATCATTCTCCATACTTAGTACATTTGTAAAAAAAAAAACACTGAAGGAATAGCTGTAAAAAAAAAGAAGAAAAACAAATTTGATTATCAATCTATAACACAGCAAAAGTTACTAACTTAACTAGTTACTAAAAATATATGGAGTTTATAACAGCCAAAATGAAAAGGCGGGAACGAAAAATGCATTACCCCTTCACAATCCGTAAAGTGCACCTGTGCCCTGACTATGGACATTAAACTATTTATATACTCTTAAAAAGGAATAACCGAGCTTCAAAACAAGCCAGCTCTGATCTCTCTGGCTGCTTTTAATGTGAAATGATTCATTCTCAAATATCCTTAAACTGGGTGTTTTATATTTAACAATTTACAACAATTCAAAACTATCCCTTTTCCCCTCTATCCTCCCTCCTCCTATCCCAATCCCTAGTTCAAATACAAACAATAAAGATTATGTTTGACAAAGGTTCCCATTTGAATATGTTTGCTTTCTCTGGTCAGTACTAGATGATGAAAATATGTTACTATGGGACCATGTGTACAATAAAATTATTCAGCAAGAGAAGGGTAAAACATCATCACAAGAAAGAGAAAACATACAAATGATGTACAGCAAGCCCAGCTATTGTGTTACTCATAGAATATGAGGGCAGGGAGACTCCAACCTAGATCCGACCGTGTAGACTTGTCGACTGACTAGAATGTAAGAGTCAACGCTATACCAGGAGAGCCAGCTGACTACATCTAGTGCATAGTATTTTTTAAAATTCTTTATTTTCCAAACAGCACACATAAGATACAAATCAGAAGCATAAAAGTATAGGGATAAATCGTAACAAACAATCCACAGAATGGCATCCGCCAGGGCCACCGCCCCCAAGGGGGTCTAGACATAAATCAACCTTGCGCTATTCAGCGTCTATAAGAAAGCATAGTAATTCGTCCTCGGTGGGTCTCCCTGCCGCTGTGCCATATAAGCGAAGAGGTATCATTGTGATTTGACAGCGTAGAAGCACATATCTGGAGTCAATTGAGGAAACCGGTATGGCCATCTGTGCCATTCACCAGTTTTCCAGGATTTACAGGGAAAACAGAAGGGAGAATTCTAGGGAGGGACAGGACGGGATAGATCTAGGGCCATTATGAAGGACCAGTTAGAATCGGAGGGAGAAGGGAGGAGAAGGAAGAAAAAAAAGAAAAGAAAAGAGAGAAAAGGGGGGGAGGGGAGAGAATAGGGTGCCTCTGCAGTCTCAGTCCAGGAGGCTCAAATATTCCAGGGAGGACGAGAACTCGTCCCACTCAAACCAGGTGTAGCGAAATCGAGTCCCCGTTCCCTTTAGGGAACTGGTAAGGTCCTCCATCTGCCTGATGTCATTGATCTTGCCGAGCCATAGCTTAATAGTGGGAGGAGAGACCCGTTTCCACAGGGCCGGGATACATGCTCTGGCCGCATTGACGAGGTGGACCACCAAGGACCGTTTGTAGCTCCGCACCGAGCCGGCGGAGTAAAAAAAGTGAAGGGACCTTGGGGACGTCGGTTAGTGCATAGTATTTAATAAAAAAGTCATAGGTACACATTAAGAAAGCTACTAATGATAAGGGATCAAGGTCTGGTAAATCAAACCAGTTGGCCCAAGGTTTTTTAAATTTACAAGGCGAGCCTCTAGCTATATAGACTAATCTTTCTCAGATAAGGATGCCATTTACAATAGCTATCCACATTTTGAGATCTCGGTGCGATCTGGTGGGAGTAGGAGCAACTCATTGTTGTATTAATTTGCAAGCCAGGCATAATAATCTATCGTATCTCAGATGAAATCTCCTTATCAACCATTAGCCCTAGTAGGCACAACTTAGAATCTAATGCAGAATTATTGTGGAAAACACTATTAATAGTAATCAATATATCCTTCCAATAGCTAAAATGTTTTGGGTTCCTCCTCAGCATGTGTGGAAGTTCTCCTGGAGATGCCCACATATTGTGCAGTTTGGGTCAAGTGTATGACTACACTGATAAAGCCTTTCTGGGGTATGTTTTGCTCTGTGTAATATAAACAGCCGGATAAGCTTTTGAGATGACGATACAATTGACAGGGCCTCCAAAATACATGGATCAGTCAGTGCAGGTAAATTGTCCTCCGATTTTATTTTTACAAGCCAATTTTGTGCATGGAGTGGCAAAGGAAGAACGTTTGCATATACTAAAAATAATGCCTTTGGTAGTAAACTTCCATGTCACCAATCCAGACAGGGGGGCCCCATGGAACTTTAAGAGGAATTACTTGGATTGTGCAGCTAATGTGTGTCATAGTTGAGTAATTTCAGCTTCCAAAAGCAGATTCTTCATTTCACAATTTAAAATGTTCCAACTTTTTAAAATTTCCAGATGGTTAAGATTCTCCTAAAACAGGGGTAAAAGATGAAGAAAGCACAAAGGAGGGCGCCTTTCCTGGTGCAGATACATTTTATTCAATTGATCATAGCAATAAAAAGGTACTCACAAACATAAATGAATAAAAGCCATGGAGTGGTAGATCGATGGCAGGCAAGCGGACATCAGCTGAACGGTTCCTATATGCGGGTTATCGTTGACGCGTTTCCGGGGCACGCCCCCTTCATCATTTGATGTTCTGCCATCGATCTACCACTCCATGGCTTTTATTCAGGACTAGATCCGGCGCCTCTAGAACGCACTGGAATGCAAGCCAGCCGACTCCCTGCCTTCAGGGACGTGGGGTTGCACCGCAGCCATGTCCCCCACCCACAGTTCAATCACCCAGAACGCAGTGCTTGCAGCATTTTTGCGGATCGCACTGGACCGGAACGCAGGCACTAATGTGCCTGGGTTCCGGGTGCAGGCGATCGCACTGTGGGCGAGGGGCCTGGCTGCAGTGCCATTGCCTTCAATGCACCGCCACGCCCCCTCCGACCACTGAACGCAGGTGTTTTTTCGTTGGTAGATCTCTTTGAGCTCGTCATGTGAAAAGTAGATCTCTAGATGGAAAATTGTGGGCGCCCCTGCTGTAAAGTATTATGCCAAATTCTAGATTTTCATTTGGGTTTCTAACAGCATAGGGTTCATGCACATGAGGGTAGAAATGTATGCAGGATCTTGCTGTCAGAAAAATTAACATTCCTTCTGAATAACTAAAGGCTGAGCTCACCCTGTGCCACCACTGTTGCAGCCTAGTGAATGGCTCATTTAGGGATGGCAGCACCTAAATTAAACGTTTGCATAAAAAGTTTCACATGCATGCCATGGAAAATATTTCTAGATTTAGACTGTAGACAAAAAATGTTTTTCTACTTTAGGTATACGCAGCTCAACACTATGGGGGGAATGCTAACCACAATGCCGCTGTATGAATGGGCGAATAGCCTACAATACTGCTGTGTTCAGATCCATATAAAACTGTACGCAGTACGAATCTGATCTCATGAGAAGACGCTGCCTGTGTTGTGAACTTTTAAATGTAATCACTAGAAATTGCTTACCGATACAGAAATGAATGAGGATTTGTTTTGAAATGTGCTCACTGCTTGATCAGAATGCATAAATACTGTTTGTGCACGACCTGGGCCCAGGTTCACTTTAATCGCTACATTCTTAATCTCTTGTAGTTCATTCATTTGTTCAGCATTTTTAAGTTAAGAATGTCTACGTGCTCCTTTCTTCCAACATACAGCAGAGAATAAACATCTATGTTTCTTTTGTTCCTTTAATCAAAAGAGTTTTGGTTACAGGGTTGATAAAGAAGCTCTGCATTCTGAAATCATGTACATAGAAGACTGCAAAATAAATTACAGCTCTCTGTTAATAATGTACATAAAGGCTTTTAGCACACCAAGCAAATGTTACAGTCCTGGCATAAAAGTTTTTTTGTAGGAGTTGATCAGCTTTGCCACATGCACAATAAATGACCTGCTCTTGATTTTAACATCAGGCATTCTAAGGTCAGTGCTATAATAAATGCCGATTGTGAGTGGGAGCACAGAGTATGCACTGCCTGAGAAAGACACAAGGGTGGATGTTTAAAGTCCCAAGTAGAAGGGAGAGCAAACTGGATTCAATACTGCAAATAGCTAGGGGAGTAAATAAGTAGCAGACTTTACGCAAAAATGATGGCAAGGACCAAAGCAGAATAGATATTAATTCAGATGAAAAACATACCCAATTTCTTGTAAATAAGAGAAGGGGGTAGAAGGGGAAGTAAATAATGGACTCCTATAACCTTGATTATAGGGAGACATGGTATATAAAAGGTAAAAATCCTTACACAATTAAAGACTTGAAAAATGACAAAAATGTACCAACATAAAAAATCTGCGTCCTGAACTACCAAAGTGAAGCTAGTGTCATGATCAGTAAACGTGATGGAACTCGAGCTGCCAAGCAAATGTAAGAGAAACAAATTTGCCTCCTAAGTTCACTAGCTGCATCTAGATCACACATTGCATGGCCATTAATTAAAAAGTAGAACCTTGTACACAGACACCAAAACTAAATAAAATCGAACTTGTGTTCTACATGTGGTGAAGATAAAAAAATATGGGGCTGGAGTTTGTAACCTTTGCATGACTTATGTTTTCTGTTGGGTGTGATAAACCATCCCTTTCAGTGTGTTGCCCCGGTAAAAAAGTGTAATTTATAGTAACAACTGTGACTAACATATTAAGTAAGCTGCATAAACCCTTTTTTTTCCAGATGGAAAAAGGATTAGGCTGCAATCTTTATAAAAAAAGCAAAATTTAAATTGGGTAGCACAGTTTTAATGTTATATTTTTCAGTGTAGTATGTGATCCACGTATTTATGAATTTCAAAGCCTTCTTAGTTAAAAAAAAACAAAAAAAAACCACACACAACCTAGTATTGTGATGACATCTGGTGGCCAGAAAAGAAACTGAAAAAATCCAAACACTTGATTTCCTACTATATTGTATTTTACCTTTATTAAAATCAGATAATTTATTTTACTCTGACCACATAACAAAATAATAGGCAGATTTTTACCATTTCAACATAAATATCTGTAAAAGAAATCTAATCCTGATTGTGATCGAAATCTAGCAAGTAATTGACATCTGTTTTAATCTAGTTTTATAAACTTCAACAATGATTAGAAATACTTAAAGAGGTCCCTTAAGACCACTTGAGGTTCAAAAGAATGACTGGAATGTGGCTACAAATCTCAATAGCATCATCTGAGTCTACACCTAGGGGCCAATTTCAAATCTTTCACCCAGCGTATAGCTGGGCGAATGCCGTTCACACAACGCAACACTGGAAATTCCAATGCTCCTCAGGGCCATCTTGTTGTGTTAGTGCAGTGCAACTGGCATTAACCCAGCTTTATGGTGGGCAGAAAATGTGTAAATTAGTCAGCAAAGTCAACGTAGACACTTAATTCTCGCCAGAGCATCTAAAAGGGGTTTAAAGGGAACCTGTTTTTTGCCCATGCAGGGCAACATAACAATTTCAATTCAATCCCTCCTCCCCAACATTACATACTAACCTTTTCTTTATAGCCACACAGGTAGCGCAGTCACCCTAATCCAACACTATGACATGTGCCAAGGCAGATGCTCAGGGTTTGAAAGATGCGCTCGTACTCTCGTCTGTGACACTTCCTGACACCAAAGAGTGAGATGATGCAACCAGAGCAGGGTGGTTCCAAAACTTTCGCACCTCCTGTACTTGAACAATCAGCATCTGGCTTTGCCCATTCTACGGTGTTGGACTGGGGTGACTGTGCTGTGGTGATCGGTGTGAATATAAACGCTTGGGTATCTTTCTACCTGACACTTAGAAATGAGGAAAAGGCTTGGATGAGCTACCCTGGCTTTTTCACAACAATCCACACCTTCAGCTATGTAAATGGAAGAATTAACACCTATGCAGAACTGAAGTTGCATGCATACGCTATAAAATGTCTTCAAAATTACAGAACACATCCAGTTGAATGTGACCAACTACTACTAGCTATACCACGACCTGGAAAAATGAGAACCTTCACAGACATGAAGAATTTTCAAGAGAAGCGACTAGCAATGGCAGCTACCATATTTCCTAAATACAATTTTCCTCTAAGTCGAAAGGTGGCCATACACTTTACAACCCTTGCAAGACTTTTGTCTTGCGAGGGTTGTAAAGTAATTTAAAAAACGTACGATCTGCCCATCTTGGACAGGCAGATCGTACTTGCGATCATCGCAAGCCCGCCGGGCAGGTGGCTGTGCGCACACCGGCCCGTTCGGCAGTCATCGCGGGATTTCTAGCGATTCTCGTATTTCCTGCGCTTCTCGTACGATCGCGGGATTTCCCGCGATTCTCGTACGAGAATCGTGCAGTGTATGGGCACCTTTATACAGGTCTAACTGTCCACTGCATCAATCCACCCCACTCCTTTTCTGGGGAATATGGAAACCATCATTAAAAAGGGGGGGGGGGGATCAGACTCCAACCTACCTTAGAATGCGGAGGGCAGAGAGAGGAGAAGTTACACAGCAAAGGATCTCAGAAAGTCCATTTCTTACACCTTCCTTTTGATCTTGTTAAATCAGGCTACAGAGGATTACAGAGAACTCAAATTAAAGTAAAATATGCATTCTTATTGATTTCGGTTAAAGTTTATGTGTAGGCACAACTTTTTTTTAGTTTTGGATAGAATGTGGAAAGATTAGAACCCAGGTCAAGCTGCATTGCTCTCGGTGTTCCTGCTGAGGAGATTCACCCTACTTGTCTTAGTGACCATTGTCACTGCTCTACTCAAACAAGAACATATGGAGATTCATTTAAAAAGAGACAGTCACACAGGGTAAAACTACTTCTGTGCTCTCTCTTCAAAAATCTTAGAATAGAGCAAAGCTAGAGTTATGGGTGTACTCTGTATTAAATATATCCATAGATATATATATATATCTGTAGATATATATTTTTTTTAAAAGGTGGTATATATGTTATAAACAAAACCATTTATTTAGAAACATATTAACTTAGATAACTGACTCAAAACTATTATATTTTTCCTTGATCAGAACAGAAATAGCTTTACTGTCATGGTAGGCATCCTTCCTAAAAATAGTTGCCTATAGTTGAATACTTCTTAGTCACATAACATGCACATGTAGAGATCCACCATAGAATAATTAGTCATGTTTTTATCCGATTTTGTTGCCAGTTATTGTATAAGGTCCTAATAGACTACACCTTGTTAATGGCTACCACAAACCTTTAGACACTACTAGATAGCAAGACGGTTGCAATAGTGCACGCCCATCAGAATTGGGCTGATGTTTATGTATTCTCTTCCCAAAAAATATAAACCCCCCTTTCAAATAGTGCAGACACAAGCTCCTTTGCACCTTTATGTTCAATAAGCATGAGAATCCTAAAGCTAGAGAGCATCTGTGGAGCAAATTTGGCTTTGGTAAAAGTAAACTGCCCACCCGCTGGTTTTGGTAAACAGGTAATGAGACTTCTTAACTGTTCACTAAAACACATGATTAGAAAGAAAAAAATGATTTTATTTTGGGGGTGGGGGTGCATGTAAAAAGGGAGTCTGTACTTTGTGTTTTTCCACTTGTATTTGCAGTGCTTCTACTTACATGTCAAGTAATTAAAAGGAAGCAACCATTTAAGAAATACAAAAGAAAAGAGGAGCACTGACAGATGTAACTGCACTGACAGCAGGCTTGGAACATGGCAATTGATGAAACAGGGAGATTAGAGTGAAATATTTCAGATTTTACAATATTAAGCCTTAAGCAGTTGGAATTCTTCCAAGAGAGATGGAAAAACGACTGTCTGAGATAAATTTGTGAACAACTGAAGTGAAAGAAGAAGATGATGAGTGGAGTTAGGCATTACCTGCATACAAATGACAGCAGGCTTTGATTAAATACTTTAAGGACGAAAATGCATTCAGTACAAATCAAGGTGGTCCACGGAGGTAAAGGCAAACCTTGAGACAAAAAAGAATAAATTCTCCTATCAAAGGAGACAAATGAGAGTTCGCCTATGAATCCACAAAATTAAAGCCTTCTTCTACCACCATGCATCACTCTTAATGAGAGTATGTAAAATAGCAAAGGTGCCTTTATAAAGATCTATCAGCTGCTGATTTAATGATAGCAGGCACGTGTGGGAACATTCCCTAGACTAAGGCCTGATCCAGGCACTGCAGACTGATCTTAAAGAAGAACTCCAGGCATTTTTTTTAAATTAACCCTTGCAGTGGGGCATTGCAAGGGTTAACTGTTTTGGTTTAGGGCTAAAAATGATGACAGTGTACTCACCTCATCCACTGAGACGTACAGCTGTGACTGTGCTCCCTCCAGCCTGTCTCCTGCAGCAAAGGAAAGTCCCTTAGCATCCTCGCATCCAATACACGGTGTATAAAAAAAATTACCTGAAGTTCTTCTTTAAAGGAAATCTATCCTAAGAGAAACATTGAGTTCTGTTGATTTTTTTATTCTGTAAATCCATGTTGCTTGGCTGAAATGCCTTTTCTCTCACTTCAATGAGTCATTCAACCAGAACAAGTATGCACAGAAGGACTTCTTGCTTTACTCTGACATTTTACCATATGCATTATAGTTCAGTAAAATCAGGAAGTATTAAAGTTAGCGGTCAGTATAACAACCAGGCAACTACCTAAGATGGTCCTCAATGATAGCAACAGCAAAGATTTAAAATACAACTATGGGGTAAGTGTTTTTCCCCATAGTTCTCTTAAGGGTCATGGGAGGACATATACTAGCGTCCTCCCGTGACCCAAAGCTCAGTATATCGCGAGCTACAGCTAGCGGTATACTGAGACCGCCGCAGCCGGGACAGATCCCGACATTACGGTCGAGAATCACCCAGCTGTGCGAGTGATAGCTGGCTGTGCCTATCTAGAGGCAGAGCCAGCTGTACACGCTCCCTCCCCCGTCCGTTCCTCCAGTCAGCACTGGAGCAGGGAGGGGGGGAATCCATGCAGGGAGCCGTGACCGACAGTCACGGCTCTCTGCAGGGAGATGATCGAGAAATGAGCGAGTGACGGTATGCATTCGCTCACTTCCCGATCTATTGAGCCGACGTGCGACAGTTTCATTGTCACACGTTGGCTTGAACTATGAGGGTGAGTGATTTTCACTCACCTCATAGTTCTCCTTTAATTTGAGGACTCAGGTAGCCTCATCCAATAAAGATTGCCTTTTCCGATTATGAACATGGCACTGTCTGAAAACTATGTTGGACTTTTGCAGTGAAAAAGTGCACCCCGAGCAAATGATGCAATGAATAGAAAATATGTTCAAAGAAGAATTCAATCAAGACAAGAAGAGAAGCAGCACAAACTGAACCAAAAGAAGGGTTGCAGGATTTCTAGTAAGCTAGCATTCACACACACACAAAAAAAAAAAAAAAAATCAGAGATACATTTCACAGGTGCAGTGCAATAAAACAAGACTCTTATGCCTAGCACAAAACAAGAGGGGTGGCTACATATAACCATATTTTCTTTCCAATGACTGCAGCTTGATGGGTAATAATCCATAAGGATCACAACCTGTGCACTCTGACCCTAGTCAGGACCTCAAAAATATTTTTAAGGCAGTTGCTCACGTCATTCCTGCTATAATAAAATAAAAATGGCATGCATGAAGAAAAATAACCAATGCTTATTTTCCAAGTATTTATTAAAAGAGAACTATGGTCCAACCCTTTTTGGCCATAGTTCTCTTTAGGGTCACAGGAGAACATTTACTATGTCCTCCTGTGACCCAAAACTCAGTATATAGACAGCGCCCAGGTGCAATATTGTCAGGATCCACCCCAATGCCTGATTGACAGCTGGCTCTGCCTCTCTGTGTCTGCCCCCTCTTCCGCCCGTCCCACCAGTCAGCACTGGGAGTTCGGAGAGGGGAGAATCCATGTTGAAAGTCACTGCTCTCTGCAGGGAGAACATCAGGAAATGAGCGATCAACAGTATGTGATCGCTCAGTTCTCGATCAATGGAGCCAATGTGTGACAGCTTCAGTGTCACACATAGGTTCTAATTATGGGGATGAGTGTATTTCACTCTCCCCATAATTCTCCTTTAAAGCTCTCAAAGATGCACCAGCGACCAGTCACTTGGTAATGCATAAATGAAAGCTGAACTAAAATTGTATTCGAGCATTGGTAAATAGTTAAATACGTGCAAAAATGTATTTTCTGTAATGGTATTTAAAAAACAACCTTCGTGCAGCATTTAATTATAAAAGTATCTGCAGTTAGAGTTTTCTCTTACTCCCCATGCAAAGTCCCATCTGTTGAGTCTGCCAGTGAAGCCCACCTAATGTAGCTTCCTGTGAAGGTGTGGCAACAATGCTGCACTGCTCCTGTAGGCTGTGCCTGCTTGCACTACAGTGAGAAAAGATGTTGTATGGGGTGTAGTTATCAGCATTATATAGTGCCCTGATTTCTGGACTGACAGCACTGCCTCTGTTGCTGAAACCCTTCCATTGTGAGCTGCAGTGTTTTGGAGGGGGGAGTATGATTGACACACAAAAACAGGATTGGTCTCACTCAGGCAAGGTAAAAAGTTTTTTGTTTACGTTATTAATCTTGTACATCACTTAGCAACCTGATTTTTAACTTTTTAAGACTGACATACAGAAGCCTTTAGTTGTACTTAAATTCTCTTCTGAGATGATGGAGGTGTCCAAGTCAGACAGAAGTGACATATTTTTTCCCTTACAGGAGGTAATCTGCAGCACATATTTTCATTTTTTTTTTTTTTTGCCAGCAACTGTGTGTGTAATAAGGCCATTCCACCACAACACTATTCCTCTTTCTAAGCAGCCTTATCTAAAACGTTTGGATAGATTTGACAGAGAAAGATAAAACAGTGCGTACTGTATACCTGATCATACAATGTACTTCATATCTACCATGTACTATGTAGTAAAATGGCCTGCCTGATTCAAATACAAACTGAATGGACTGTTTATGTGTCCTCACATTACACAGTTTTGGTAAAGATTGTACAGCCAGACTGTATAGTGTATTGTCAGCTAAGAAATTAGGCGGGGGAGCAAAAAAAAGGGACTGCAACACAAAGTACACTCTCCCCTTTTAACATATCAGAAGACTCTGACATACTCCGGAATAGATGGAAAACCACTAGGACTTCCTTTTGTGAAGCTCAACCCACAGTCATACAGATTATGGAGTCATCCTGCAGTACCTGCAAAGCATATGTTTTGTTAAAGGTTAAAAAAAAAGCAAAGGAGAGATGGATGTGCAGGTTTGCATGCATGCACGCACATTATATTCCAAATAAAGTATTGTAACACACGAAGCAAGAAGCTAAAGAAACTGCTTCCCTTAAACTTTGTATGGGAAATAGGATAGTATGTGGAATCCTTTTGAAGCATAAGCCATTTTTATCTATCTTTAGCTATCTCTAATGGTAGTAGTTTAGGTAATCATGAAGATCCCTGGTGGCACAAGTGTTTTGTAAAAGCTGTGCCTAGCAACAGGAAAGTCTAGGTAGTCTGTGTGTGTAAATGTGCAAATACATGTGTAGATATGTTATCGTTTTGTATGCGAGCTTAAGGCTAGCCATTCAGATATACATTTCTGTCATTCAGACCGCAATCTCCCTCCACGCTTAACAATGCCTGATAGACTTGCCTGAGAATCTTCCACTCAACTCAGTCGATTTTTTTAATTGGCTTTTATCGAGTCAGGTGGTACGGACAGGGCGAACCATAGCTAAAATTTTAGAGTATGGCCAGTTCAGGTGTGGGTGTGTGATTGTGTGCGAGTGTAGATGTGTTATCATGCATTTTGCTGCAAGGTCATAAGCCAGCTCAAAGAAAACCTGTTGTGTTGTCAAAAATGCTTGTTTGGTGTTCTAAGGTAAGGATGGGCTCGGGCGTGTTCGCAGCTCCACTTGCCGAGCCCGCCAGGAAGCTGACTGCGCCAATCACAGGTAGTGAGACATTTTCCCGGTCCGCAGCTGCAGAGATCGGGAAATGTCTCAGTGCCTGTGATTGGCGCTGCGCGTTGGCAGCTTCCTGGCGGGCTCGGCACGTGGAGCTGCAAACACGCCCGAGCCCATCCTTATTCTAAGGCCACGGTTTTGGTGTCCTAAAAATATATGCTGCAATTTCTATACACAAGGTGATGTTAACAATACAATTCTATAATTGTATAACAAGCCAATTTCTTAACAGAATAAATGCTTGTTTGGTGTAAAGCTAGAGATGGAATAAACTCATGCACGTGGGACTTCATGAGAGAGAGCAAATGGCTTTCATTAAGTTATTCCTAAACTGGAATGAAGGTAAGGCTCATGCCATTGATGTTTAGGGGAACAGAGAAATACAGACACTTGGAGAGAAGGCAGGTAGCCTAGTGATTCTTCTAATACTGGGCACACATTACAATCATTATTTAATTTGATCTTAATATTATAAATGTCCATTCTTTCCTTGCAAAATGGTCAGAAAGGCTTTAAGACCGTTATTGCTGGTGGCCCACATGCTGAGCAACAGGCAGTAGCAGATTACTAGGGCTGCAGCTAACGATTATTTTAAAAATCGATTAGTTGGCCGATTATTAAGTTCGATTAATCGGTTAATCGGATGGAGAAAAAAAAGGCTCCAGTGATGGACTACTAGTTTGTATTGAGATTGTAGTCCATCACGGGAGCAAGCTTGGAGCGGTGGAAGTAAAAAAAAGTGTGGTGTGGAATATAGTACATTATACAGCGGCGCAATGCAAAATACCAGCAGCTTTAGAGGACTACAACAAATCGCAGCAATAGTACATTATAGTGTACTATTGCTGGGATTTGTAGTCCTCTGTAGCTTGCGTTATTCTGCATTGCGCTGTATAATTTATTATTGCTGGGATTTGTAGTCCTCTATAGCTGGTGGTATTCTCCATTGCGCTGTATAATGATTATACGGCGCAATGCAGAATACCATTGACCAGTTATAGAGGAACTACAAATCCCAGCAATAATACATTATACATCGCAACGGAGAATACCACCAGCTATAGAGGAACAACAAATCCCAGCAATAGTACATTATACAGGCTGCTTAATGTATTATTGCTGGGATTTGGTGTTCCTCTATAACTGCTGGTGTTCTGCATTGTATTGTGCATGGTATCCTGCATTGTAGTGTATTGTGCATGGTATTCTGCATTGTATAATACGGTGGCACAATGCAGAATGCCACCAACTAATATATATTCTGGTCAGTGGCGTAACAACCGGGGGGGGGCGCCAGCCGAAAATGTCACTTTTGGCTAAATGCCGAAAGTGTCATTTTCCTGCAGATACAGCGGTGCGGTGCATCCGTGCTTTCTTTCCTCCCCACTGGGCGCTGCTCTGTGTCCCAGCGGGGAGGAGAGAAAGTGACAGCCTGCGTGAGGAGAGCGCTGTGAGCGGCCGGTGTCTCTCCTCCCAGACCGCTCAGCCGCCTATCACAGTCCGGCAGAGCGGTGTGGGGGTGGACCTGTGACAATAAGACTGTCACAGGATCAAGGAGAACTATGGGGAAAAAACACTGGCCCCATAGTTCTCCTTTAAGGTGCAAAAAGAATGTTAAAAGAAAAAAAAAAAAACAAGTGCTTGGAACATTGCTTTGGTTTATGTTTGCCCTTAAGATTGTTGCAAAGAAGGGGTTTTACACTGGCACAAAAGAAAATTATGTAATCCCATGAAAAAAATAAAAAATTCAAATGTTGGGACTCCGCAGAACTGTCTTTTTTTAGCCAAGTCATGGGGGATTCATGACTTTTTCTTTATTAGGCCCAATTTACACACGAATCGGCCTGCACGTAGAGCTCTGTGCTGCGTGCAGGGCCGTACCAAGCAGCTGCCGGGAAGGACAGGTGCTGCGTGTGATTATTTAATGGCAACCGCCGTCTCCGCTCACCTGGGAATCGGGGGTTGTGATCCATTCCGGCGGCGTATGAATACGATCACCCGCACCCCTACGTACCTGCAATTGAGGTGAGCATAGGGGGCGTACGGCCGCGTAGCCCCATAGAGAAGGACGGAGGCTGTGTACTAATCACACACAGCACCTGTCCTTCCCGGCAGCTAATCACACGCAGCACTGCAGCATAACCGATTGGCTCCTAGTACTGTTTCCCCCATCATCTGAACTCTGCTGTACAGGGACTGACAGAAGCCAAGTCGGAGACAGTATTAGGTATTTACACAGCTTACATTTGAAAAAACACATTTAAGACTGTATTAAGGAGCTGCATTTATTTGTGTCTGATATCTACCCAGAGTTCAGTTTAAGAACTCAAATATCTAACATGGCGCAGTGCAGACAAAACAATTGCCCGCCCACCCCAAAGTCTGCCAATGCTGAGGTGAATACCAATCTGAAGAGTAGATGTAATGGACAGAACATAATGCCATAACCAAAAAATGACCAGACCAAGACACTGCAGAACCAGCGGTGCATTAAGCAAGGGGAAACCTGAAGTGAATAGGGCTGCATAACCGTCAACTGACCAAGATTTTGGTGCATTATGGCTGGACAGTCTAAAATATAAACAAAGTAAAAAGCAGTGAAGCGCCACAAACTTGTCACTTCTCAATGAGAATTCCTCCTAGGCACACTGCAAGATGCTGCCCCAAAAGAAAGCCGGGAAAGCTGTAGATCTATGGAGTAAACACAAGGGGGTGCCTTTCCTGGTGCAGGTCAATTTTATTTCAGTAAGCATGAGATGAGAACCAAAAACGCACTCACAAACGTAAGAAGAATCATAAGCTGACAGGCAGTGTGCATCCACTGGATGATTCCTGTGTGCTGGTGACGTTAACGCGCGTTTCCGGGGCACGCCCCCTTCATCAGAACGCGCGTTACCGTCACGCGGTAACTTCCTGGAACTCTGGCACATGCGACTAGGACATGTGACCATACACATCATCTTACATCACAGAGATCTCGTGATCTATGAGATTTCCCAGCAATGCTCTGCTGATGTAATCTTACCAGGATGCTTTTGCTCACTATATACTAAGTGCGCCGCAGCCGGGACGGATCCCGACAATACTGCCGAGATGCGCCCAGCTGGCCCATTGACAGCGGGCTCTGCCCATCTAGGAGCCAGCTGTGCCCGACCCCTCACCCATCCTTTACTCCAGTCAGCATTGAAGGATCGGGGGAGGGGAGAAATCCCTGCGGGGAGCGGGGTGACTGACAGTCTCTCCTCTCTGCAGGAAGATGATCAGGAAGTGAGCAAGTGACGTTATGTGTTCGCTCAGTTCCCAATAGAGCTGACCTGTCATAGTTTTAATGCAAGGTGACAGTTTCACATTAAGGTGTGTGTTTAACCTGATCTTGAACTATTGCACTCTGTAAAGAGATGTGATCACCAAAAGCACTTAGGCTGGGTTCACACCTGGGCGTTTTTTCAGCGCTGATCGAAGCGCTGAAAAACGCTCAAGTGAAATGCCATAATTTCCTATGGGCATGGTTCCCACCTGGGCGCCCTACGGCAAAACAAGTACAGGAGCTTCTTTGGGGCGTATTTCCGCGCGTATCAATTGGTATTCCCGAGTGGGGCTCGGGGTTAACAAAGCGGTAACCCCGAGCCACACTCAGGAATGCAGAGTAGGTCTTAACTTGTCCGCGATCCCCGCTGTGCCCTCTGGCCGCTGCCGTCTTCCAGCCCTTGCAAGCGTCCGCATCGCAGGAGGGCGGAATCGGTGGGAAGTTTGAAAGTTAAAAAAAAAAAAAAAAAAAAAGGGAAAAAAAAAAATAATCATACCGCCAGGGAGGTATAAACACGAGCATCGAAGGCGCGTTTAAACTAAAAAAACATGCTAAAAAACCCACTAAAAATGAGCTGAAGAAACGCGCCTATAGTGCGCTCCAAGTGTGAACCCAGCCTTAGGATTTGTCTGGGAAATCCAAAAAGGAGCTCCACCTGCTGGCTGGAAATCATAGAATAATCAATATGCCCTAATTCATTTGTATCAGACTAGAAAACATGAACAAATATTTTTATATTTTGTTCCAAAAAGGAATTTAAAAAAAAGCAAAACCCTATACATTCCTCTTAAGGGAGCTACAACTGGCAAAGTGTATCAAATAACTAAATCTCTTTTGGTTGGAGATGCAGAATTTAAAAAACTTCTAGGTTGTGGGTCTGCTTTAAATAACAGCATCTCAATTCTCTTTATACTGACTTGTGTGTATCTAAAACATGAGCCCTCTGAGATTCCGGGTAGTAAAGCAAAATAAATATCAGTTAAGGAAATCATAGATTGGAATTGTTTTTTGATCACATAATCAGTAGGATTCTAATCAGGAACTCCTTATCGCACATATTAGAAATGATGGTGGAAATCAGGGTTTCTGTTATTTGCTATAAAATAATTATTTATAGGCGGGAGCTGGAAAGTTTATGGCATCTGATGTAAAACTGTCAATTACAATTGATTATTTTTCCTTTATTCTAATATATTTTACATTACATATTGCCTCAGAGATTGCATTTAAAATTGTATTCAACAGCTATTTATCAACCAAATTGGTAATTCTGTTTAGAGGAAGGGGGAGGGATTGTTGTGCCCCACTCTAATTCATTCACTTAGTAGGTTTCAATGGGTTCTAAGAGGTGAAACATTTTCTGCATGATACAGAAATAGACACAGGGGTCTTTGGTAGTAGTATCCAGTGTGAAGGGAAAGTAGATATAAAGAAATGTCAGTTCTTAAACTGCTTTAAACAGAATATCTTTACATGTACAAAAAACATGTTGGAAAACTCCTCTATTGTCAGGGGGGAAAAAAAGGATTTATACTTCTAGTAAAATACTAGGGCTGGTTTAAAAAAAAAATACAGAAAATGGAGCAGTTGGCCACAGCCAGCTGATTTCATCTTCTATTCTTTAACCTGCACAATAAGATAAAACATAGAGCCTAGGTTGGCTATGGGCAATGGCTCCACTTTCATGTATTATAGTTTAGTATAGATCATTAATATTCACAGAATGGGTAAAGAGTCTCAAGCACTTAATGTATGCTGCAAAACCGACAGCGACTTGTGTTTATCAAAGCATTGGCTTTTTGTTTTTGACTTGATAACCTCTGTACCAGTTCACCACTTATTCCAAAGGTGCAGAAAACAATTTTGTTTTTATTGCTTACATTCACAATTAAGTGAGCAACATAAACAAATCATTTTCTTACTTTAAACATATAGACCCATACACACAGGTGAGAAAATGGGGCATGTAAGCTTGATTCTGCACGTTTGCCTGATCTTCTGGACCCACAGGGCAGAAAGGCTGTAATCCGCTCAGTGGGGGAAAAAAAGGGGTAAATAATTTATTATTATACACCGAGTGGCCAGATTATTATGACCACCTGACGTTTGTAGGCAAATTAGCTATAACTTTGTGCTGAAGTTGCTAGAGGGCCAGACCATTATAAATAGGGAAGCAGGTTGTTTACGACGACAGTAGACGTGATTTTTTTCTGAAGATACGGGTTAACAACGCGATTTAACAGCCTTTGAACGTGGGATGATTGTTGGCGCTCAGAGCCATGGAGCGAGTATCAGCAAAACAGCAGAATTTGTTAAATGTTCAAGAGCAGCTGTTGTTAAAGTGTTTAAAGACTGGACTGTCAGCCGAAAATCTGGGTCTGAACGTGCGAATTGTGGCCGTCAGCGACTAGTCAATGTTAGGGCAGAACGGAGAGTGGCAAGACTGGTACAAGACAACAGAAGGGCAACAGTGCATCAAATTACTGCAGATCTTAATCCAGGATCCTCTCAAATGATCTCTGAATGCACTGTTCGCCGTACACTGCATCGTATGGGATATGGAAGCCGAAGGCCTGTTCGAACACCTTTGCTGTCTGCAGTTAACAAGATAAAACATCTCCAATTCGCACAGGAACACAAGGATTGGACAGTCGAGCATTGGAAAAAAGTCATGTGGTCCGATGAATCACGTTTCCAGTTGCATCATGCAGATGGCAGAGTGAGAATTTGGCGGGAACAGCATGAAAGCATGCACCCCACATGCATGAGTACAACCCTTCAAGCTGGTGGGGGCAGTGTTATAGTTTGGGGCATGTTTTCCTGGCATGATTTGGGCCCTTTAATTCGTGTGGAACAACGTCTGAATAGCACAACATACCAAAGTATCGTTGCTGATCAAGTTCATCCTATCATGTTGATGGCGTATCCCAATGGAGATGGCTTCTTCCAACAAGACAATGCGCCATGCCACGGTGCTCGTATTGTGCAGGAGTGGTTTCAAGAACATGAGGGAGACTTTACCTTGCTTAGGTGGCCCCCACAATCACCAGATCTCAATCCAATTGAGCATTTGTGGGACGAAGTTGAAAGAGCCATCAGGCAGCTGGTTCCAAAACTATCAAATCTCACAGAACTGGACAGTGCTATTCATCAGGTATGGTGTCAGATTCCTCGCATCACCTTTCAACAACTCGTGGAGTCAATGCCAAGAAGAATCGCTGCAGTATTGAGGGCAAAAGGTGGCCCAACGAAGTACTGATGGGGTGGTCATAATAATCTGGCCACTCAGTGTATATATATTTACATACATTGCCAAAAGTATTGGGACACCCCTCCAAATCATTGGATTCAGGTGTTCCATGAAATTTCCTTGCTACTAAATATTCCACGGTCAACTGTTAGAGGTATTATAACAAAGTGGAAGCAACTGGGAACAACAGCAACCCAGCCACAAAAAATGAAGAGGACCACTGAATTTATATTCAGACATTTAACATTTATTGGGGATCGTGTAGTGAACAGCTATTATCAGGGAGGAAATAGGGGCTATCCCAGTAACATTAAGGGGTACATTTATATGTCGGTCTTTGTCCTTCACACCTTTTTCTATAACTGATCAGACCCCTTTGTCCTATAAGTGAGGGATTCTGCTGCAGCTATTGCGACAATGTCTCTTTGTCATTTTGACATTGGTGGGAGAAGACTGGGGACGACTGTGCTGATAAAGAGTGGACGGGGCCGACCGTGCCTTTCACCGCATATGTGTGGTTGGTATGCAATGGATGTGTTGTCATCGCCCATCATGTATTACAGCACAGCTTGACTGGCATGGTGGGGGGGGGCATATAAGAAGCATGCTCTATTTCTCCATCATGCTCGCACTATCTACCAAGACCTCCACTTCTGTTTGATGCTGTGGAGGACATGCCCCATCTGGCAACACAATTCTGGAATTATGATTTTCTTCTCAAGAAAGCTGGATGGAGCTCCATCAAAACGTCGACAATAAGACACTGATTCTTTTATTTATATCCACTGCAAGACCTGTGAGTGCCTCTATAGCTACACACTGTATATAGATAGATACTGACCTTATGTACTGAATATTTCTCACATAGACAATGGAGACTTTTTTTTATGTACAACCCCAATTCAAAAAAGTTTGGACGCTGTGTAAAGTCAATTAAAAAAATGACTTTATTTTCTTAAAAAGGTACATTTTCTCAGTTTAACCCTTTCGCTGCCAAGCCCTCTAGCTCCAACCTCAGCTGGCCACGCCATTTTTCCCATTGTTTTGATACTCTTTAGCTGCTTTTCTAGCATTTGTAAAAGACCCCTCAAACCATATATTTTCTGAAAGCACAGGACCAGTAGAAAAAGTGGAGCTACTAATTTTGTAGGTCCTGCGATAATTGCGCAAATGTTTATCAAATCAATATTAAACCGATAAAGCACACTTAAATCAGTACCAGTTCACAAAAAAAGGCTTTTCTGACTAAATCTAAGAGATAAAACTGTATTAAGTCAATGACAAATATTTGTAAATTTTAAATTGCACCTTTTTGTGAAAGGGTAAAAAAATGAAGTAACGCAAAACTGTAAATAAGCAACTTATGTTAAAAATTGTTTGTGCACTGTGCTGGTGTGTGCATTGATAAAATGATACAAGTGTACATTTAAATGCAACACAGCGTGACACAATGCTTTGCCATGTGCTCCCACAGTTAAATGAATGTTATTTTAAAAAGAAAAAAAAAAAAGAAGGGTAGGTTATTTTTACTTTATTTTTTTACTGTTAGGAGGTTTTCGGAAAAATGTCCGGGGTCTAAACAGACCCCTGACATTTCCCTTTTGAAATAGAAAATCGAGGACACAGAGTATTCAATCTCTTTTTATGCAGCCTCTGTTCTAAATGAATGGAAAGCACTCAGTACAGAGGCTTCCCATTCATTCAGAAACTAGAGATAGTAAAATATTTACTATCAAGCAGTTTCTGAATGGGGAGAAGCCTCTGTACTGAGTGCTTCTCCCCAATGAGAAACTCATGAATGAACAGGAAGTGATGTAAAGCACATCTGCTCATTCATAACTGAGGATACATAGTACTATGTGTTCCCAGTTGTTTACAAACATTGGAGTGATCACTTGATCACTCCAGTGTTTGCTCTGCACAGAGACACTGTCATCCTGAAACTAAAAGGATGACAGCATCCCTCCTCCCCACGGCTCCTCTCTACACGTTGCTCGGCCATCCTGAGAAGCGGCTCCTAAGAAGCCAGCTGCAGCTGTCCATTTCTCCTCCTGTCTCTGCCCATACAGGCGGGGAAGACCAGCAAGGATCCGAGGAGAAGCATGGAGCAGCTCCAGGCGGGAGGAGAAGATGATAGATGCCTGCGGCCCGAAATTTTCGTTAATAGCTCTCATCAGTGGGACAGCTATTATTTTACATGGGATAGTCAGGAAAACCTTTCTGCTATAAGCTCATGGTCGCTAAAGCGACCATGAGTTTATAGCAGAAGGGTGAAAGCCACCAATGTATGGCATACTGACATGGCCAGCTGGAAACATTTGTGTTCCGTCATATGCCATACGTCTGTGGCAAGGAAAGGGTTAAACATTTGCTATATGTTTTTTATTTTCTATTGTGATATGGGATTATGAGATTTGCAGATCATTGCATTCTGTTTTTAGGTAGATATTACACAGCATCCCATCGGTTTTGGAGTTGGGGTTGTATATTTATATTTTGATGAAATTAAAAATAAATAGTATATCTTTATAAATATTGGTGATTGACTGAGACCTTTAAAGTCCCTTGTACAATACATTCAAATTGTCTTTCATTTACTGAAACTATCAGCAGGACCTCAAAGCTTTTTACCTCAGGCTAGATGCTCTTCTTTATATCCTCTTGACTAGCACCTATTGCATTCTTTACCACACCAACTATCCCCCACTCTTGAGATACCTACATGGTCTATTACAGACCTATAGGCCCCATTCACACCTGACCGTTTTGTAGCGCGTCCTACGCTCGATGAACGCTCTACAAAACGGTCAAAAAAATAAATAGCATTGTAGTCAATGGTATCGTTCCCACCCGTCCGTATTTCCGCCCGTCCCGAACGCACTACAAAACGGCCCACGCATGAAAAGGTCCCGGAGCGTTTTTGCTGCGTATTGGTCCGTTTTGTAGGGCGTTTTCCATTTGGATACTGCCAAGTAGCCTTTGGAATCGCGCGACAGTCACGCGACTTTTTTACCGCGAATCGCGGTAAAAAAAACGCGTGACGGTCGCGCGACAGACGCGCATATTACAATACGCATAGGTGTGAATGGGGCCTGAAAGTTATCTTGGAATGTAGAAAAAAAACTGGCCTTACCAGTCCCATGTTAGGACTATGAGGAGTTGGATGTAAGAGGACATGAGTCCCTCAATACCGGTACGTTTCTTCATTTCCAAATTATTGTGGCAAAAAAAAATAATCAGATCACTTTGGAGTGTCCACTTTCCATCAAATGTTTTGGTCTTTTTTACCTTTATAAAGTAAATTTTCCTTTTTACAAAGCAGTCATTAAATAGCACGCTAATAAAGCTCTGTATCAAAAAATTATATAAAAATTTTCATATAACAAACGAAACCACAAAGCTTCTAATTCACTCCCTTATAATCTCTCGCCTCGACTACTGTAACTCCCTCCTTGTTGGCCTACCACTAAACAGGCTATCCCCCCTGCAGTCTATCATGAATCCTGCTGCCAGATTCATTCACCTTAGCAACGGCTCAGTGTCTGCTACCCCTCTCTGCCAATCCCTCCACTGGCTCCCAATTGCCCAACGAATAAAATTCAAAATACTAACAGCATACAAAGCCATCTACAACTCTGCCCTCAACTACATGACTAACCTCATCTCAAAATATCACCCAAATTGTCCTCTCTGCTCCTCTGAAGACCTCCTGCTCTCTAGCTCTCTCGCCACCTCCTCCCATATTCGCCTCCAGGACTTCTCCAGAGTGTCCCCCATCCTCTAGAACTCTTTACCGCAATCTGTCCGCCTATCTCCTACGCTGCCCACCTTTAGGCGATCCTTAAAAACCCATGTCTTTAGGCTTAAAAACCCATCTCTTTAGGGAAGCCTATCTCATATCAACATAACTGCCCTTTTACTTCTTCCAATAACCCAATCTAAACAATTATTACCTTTTGTATCATTTGCCCCTCCTACTGGACTGTAATCTCTAACGAGCAGAGCCCTCCTAACCCTATTGTACTGAAACTGTATTGTAACTGTGCTGTCTTCTACATTTAGTAAAGCGCTGCGCAAATTGTTGGCGCAATATAAATCCTGTATAATAATAATTTTGTTACAGCGTGATAGATGAAATAATTCTCAGTCAAAATTTCAAAGCACTGAAAAATGGCCTGGTAATGAAGGGAGTTTAACATGCCAGTACTGAAGTGGTAAAGAATCAAATATAAAAAGAAGCTTTCCATGGTATATTTAACAAACTAAAAGGGTAGCTCATTTTTAGTATTTACGTACTATACACTGTATACCATTCCTAAATCATTCTCCAACAACAGAGAAAAACAGGCACATCTTGACCAGCGCACTAAACCCCAACCAGCCGACTCCCCTCCCCAAGATACAACCAACGGCCATTTCACCACTGAACTGTAGATATAGCCAAATGTACTTCATAAAACAGAGAAAGATTTGTGCCTGATCAGTGATGTCTGGGGCCTGGGGCAAGATTAAGCTAAGTGTAGCTCGGACTTGGGAGTAGCAGTCTGGTATAGGATTGCCTCCTGGGGGTAATACCTCTAGTCGAACCCACAAATTACCAATCCTGACCAAACAAGTGCACTGGATCCTTGGACATCGCAAGCATTCTAGCAGATTGAAGTCTCAAAATTAGCCCCAGGACTGGGCGACACTTAAGCCATATGCTTGTCATGGCAAAGCTGGGTATAGCTTAGTGGAAGAGGACATACTTACAGGAGCATTCATTGCTTCATTGATGTGTCTTACTTACAACAACCACGCATTGTAAGAAAGGAATACAGTTTGGGGAAACACAAATTTAGGAACTCCAGATATGCGGTTTAGAAGTAACCAGTGACTGCAGATAGAAACTAAAAATCCCAGTATGACATCCACTATTTGTGGTTTTCAGGATGCCCTGGGACTTGTAGTTCTATACAGATACCAGATGGTGCCTCGTGCTGCTAATATTATGCTATAAATACAGGGTCTTGCATGCTAGTAATTGTAATGCCCCAAGCAGTGGAAGCTCCCCCCAGGAAGTTATTAGTGGGGTGGAAGTAGAAGAGGGCAGATGTTGCTACTTGTTGTCCTCCCAGGCTGGAACTTGTTGAGTAGGCAGAGGCTTGTATGTTGGTGATGGTAATGGTGGAGTATGTGGAGGCTGCTATGCTAGCACCTGTAGACACCTTTTCTCCTGGATGGTAATGGTGGAGTAGGCAGAGGCTGTTACGCTGGAACCCATGGCCCCCTCCCCCTGAATGTTATTTGTGGAGTGGCGAAGAGGCTGGTATGCTGCTACCTGTTGTAACCCAAGGCTGGTATTGGTGGAGTTGCAGTCTGTGTACAGGGGAGGGCAAAAGCCCGAAGTTCCCATGCTGATATTGGTGGAAAGGGCAGAGTTTATCATTCTGGTACCTGTAGTCCTCCAAGCTGGCATTGGTGGAGTGTCAGTCTAGGTGTAAGGTTGAGCAGAATCTGGCATGCTGGGACCTGTAGTCTCGTCAGGTAGGTTTTGGTGGGGAGGACAGAGGCTGATACCTGTATTCCCACCTGGCTTGTATTGGTGGATAGGGCAGCATCTGGAATGCTGATACCTGTAGTCTCCCCAACAGAGGCTGGCATGCGGATACCTGTGGTCCCCTCAAGGGGTATTGATAGGGCAATGGCTGGTATCTGTAGTCCTCCCAAGCTGGCAGCGGGAGAGGGAAGGAAGGAAACTCAGAGGCTGGTAAGGGAGGAGAGACAACTCATTACTGCTTAGCCAGCACAGCCAGAGACACAACCCATGTCAGTGCTGCAGAAGGCAGACTGGCCAACATCACATGGCCTTGCGATATGGAAAAACGGGCTGTGACTATGGGGGGCAGAAGGGACATACATAGGTTGTAGGGGGGCAGGAGAAGCATAAGGGACAGGAAGGGGATAAGGAGCCAGTGTCAGAAGTTCCTGCTAGTAGGCCTAGTTACCACTTAGGGTCACCCAGAAGCTCCTCCGCTGCCTGGTTCAGTCACTCCTCATCATTGCCGTACGGCCTCTGCGGATCCTCTGTGGAGATGTTGTCGTGCCAGCTGGAAGCAAATCTGAGTGCAGTAAGGTCAAGGAGGTGGGACTGCCAATGTGACCGGCTAAGGGAAGCCTGCAAGGAGTAGTCAGCTCACCACAGTACAAATTGTACAACCCAGTACATGCCCCAGGAACCAGTGCACATGTTTAATAACCAGTACTGTTACCAGTGAATATATTCACTCACTGCCTATAATCTACAGGTGTGAATAAATAAAACTAGACCAACACAGAAATGTCCCTTCCCTGACTGGATGACTGAAGTTTATACAGCTGCATTAGACTAACTGACCCTTCTTCTTATATACTATATAGAACTTATCAGCCCCAAATTACTAGTATACATCTTTAAATGGGTACACAAAGCCTAGTGAAGGACTAAAACATGTTATACACAGAAACTAAACACACACAGTCCACCCTGTGCCAGCCGCAGACCACACACCGCATTCATTATGTGCTAGACATAGTACCTCTCCTGTTGTTCTGTTGATTTCTCCGTTGCTGTATAGAAGTAAGAAGACAACAAACAGGCTCATCACCTATTTCAATATCATGCTTGGTACACTTCGCTGCCTGTTCCTCCACAGCAGCCAAGCCTCGATCTGACAGCAGGAGTCAAGCCTCGTTCTGACAAGCGAAACCAAGTAAGTTTCGAACTGACAGGCAGGAAGCAAGCCTCGTTCTGACAAGCGACAACCAAGCCTCCTTCTGAAGAACAGGAAGCATGGTTCGAGATGAGGAGTACGAACCAAGCCTCGATTTGAGAAGCAGCAACCAAGCTTCGATTTGGGGCATAGGAACCAAGCCTCCCGGCTAGAGTTTCCAACTCTCCTATGATAGGCTGTATTTAGATCACGTGGTAATGTTGGCGCTTAGCGCAGACTGCCTTACATGTTTGCATTCCACAGGCATGTAGTAAAGCTGAAGCGTATGACTGTGTGGAGGGGGTTGACAAGGCACACAAATATACACTACCTATGGTTTTCTGCCAGCTTATGAGAAAATACAGCTTGACACCTGTGTGCACATGCGTTAAGAAGATACGAAGCAATGGCAACGTGTTAGGTGTGCATTTCATCCAGAACCAGTTTTTGCACACGTTAAAATGCACATTTTAGGCCTGGAAATTGCTTAAAGCCCCCCAACATTGTATAATTTATGAATGCAGAGACCATGAAGAATAAAATGGTGTCAGTTGCAATTTTTTTTTGTCACATGATTAAAGTGCAACAGTTTACCAAACCCAAATTTTCAGTAAAAATGTAGTCAAATTAATTTAATGCATATAAGCACAATGTTATACACTATTGTTTGGTCAAATATAAAAGATGAGGTTGTGTCAAGTAAATAGATACAAACATGTCAAGCTGCAAAATTGTGCGCACTTGTTAAATGGCGACATTTTAAAAGCTTTTACAGGTCATCAGTTTAGAGTTAGCAATGAATGATGGTTGTAGAATGATTGCTTTCACTCCGTCATGTGCGGTGATACCCAACATGTATGGCACAGTTATAATTTTCATATGTTGACACACCTGACGCATGCATTTACATTAATGTATGTATGTACGTGTGTGTATCCTTAGGGGGGGGGGGGGGTTTAAACATTTTTGGGGGTTTTTTTTGTTAAACTTTTTTTTAAACTTAGGGGTTATTCACTTAGCTGCCGAAATGAAGTTTACATCGGCTAAAATCAGCCGTACTTCGGTTACCCGAATATGCTCTGCATGTTCGGCTATGCAGAAGGACTTCGACTCAGCCGATCCAACATCTAGATCAACTGAGCCGAAGTTCCAGCAGCTCACTCGCTGCAGTTCGCCCCTATTCTCATATGGGCCGAATGGCAGTAACGTAATAGCCGAATGCCGCCGAACAGCAGCCAGTGAATAGCTGAATGGCATTACGCTCGGCTATTCTGCTCTTTACCTCCAAGGTAGCGAGCAGAATAGAAAAATAGTTAAATGAATGGAAAAAAAAAACTTTTTGAAAAATTATGGGAAAAAATTAGAGGTGCACCGTAATGGAAATTTTAAAACCGAGACGGAACCGAAATAAAAAAAATGCCAGGCCGAAACCGATACTAAAAATGTTTTTTGAATCCTGTATGAGTGTTCCTGTTCATTGATAACATGAGAACATGGTATGTTTACTATAACTACAATTATGAATGAACAGGAGGAGATGTAGATCACTCCCATTCATTCATAATTGAGGATATAGTATACATACCAGGTCCTCAATTATGTACACACACTCAGCGATCACTGTCTCCTGTGACAGCGCTGTCTCCGCCCACACACCGCTCTGCCAGACTGTGTTAGGCGGCAGAGCGGTGTGGGAGGAGATGCCGGCCGCTCACAGCGCTCTCCACCGCAGCGCTCGGCCGGCTGTCACTTTCTCTTCTCCCCGCTGGGACACAGAGCAGCGCCCAGCGGGGAAGAAAGAAATCACGGATGCACCGATGTATCGGCAGGAAAATGGCACTTTCGGCATTATGCCAAAAGTGCCGTTCGGCGGCCGATATATCGGTGCATCCCTACAAAAAAATGTAAAAAAATAGGAAAAGTTAAAAAAAATTATTTGAAAGAAAAAGAAATAATAATTTTTTTTAAATGACGCACGCGATGGACTCCTGCAGTGGACCGCGATGGACTCTGACAGATGACGGCAAAATAAAAACGATTGGGCAGAGCTAGCGGTGACATCACCCAAGTGTTTCCAATTGGCCGGCACCTGCCAGAGTCTTCTAGCAGGTCCCGGCCACTGAAAAACAACTGGGCGGAGCTGGACGTGACGTCACAGACAGCTCCGCCCAGTTGTTATTGTTTAATGACAGATCAGCGTCCCCAGGTCATTTGGGGATGCTGATCTGTCATTACAACTGGGTGGAGTGAGCTGTGACATCACGGCTGGCTCCGCCCAGCTGTCATTTGCATGGTGATTGATCGGCTTCAGCCGACCTTTCTCCACGCTTCGGCTGTCACTCCTGCTCAGTCAAACCGAAGCATATGCCTTCGGCTCGGCTGAACTGCTCGGCTGCTGTACGGGCTATAGTGAATAGCCCGTACAGCAGTTCTTCGATTCAACTGAACCGAAGGGCTCCGGCGGCCAAAGTGAGCCAAAGGATTAGCTGAAGCTACAGCTGGATCCTTTGGCTCATTCGTGAATAACCCCCACAGTTTGTTTTTTTTGCGATGGCACAAGACTGGTGACAAATCCTCTTTCTCAAGGGAAATACCCCCACCAATCTGCCCAAATACTCGGTATTGGTACCGATACTAGTATTGATATTGGTGCATCATTGATACTAAAGATGTGTTACTTGGGCTTAGAGACACTGAAAGGGGGAAATAGGGGTGGTAATTGGTCATTAGATATGTAAAATTGCTGTACATGAGTCATAGACCATGAATAGGAGATATAGTCAGTGGAATTTTTTGTCACTTGCTACCTGCCCTAGTGCCCCGCCTTCTCTTATATCTACCATTATTATCCAATTCCTCATCATTTTTCTCACTTTATTTAAATATCTCCATTTTCCCTTCTGGTGATTCCACTCATTGTTCTGCCATTCTATACAATATTAGTAAAGCAGTGTCAGTTATTCTCCCAGCATGGGGTGGACCATGTATGTATAGTTACTAGTTTGCTCTGTGGGTATAGTTTGACAACCGGCTGCAGGTCTGTGAGTGTATGGTGATGGTGTGAGTTTAATCAATATTTAATCTGTTATTTATGGAATAAATCAATCCAACATATCAAAGCATTTTACAGTATGATCAATATTAATATTCGTGGCTGCTTGTTAATTGTATGCAAGAACCATAAATACAATACACTGACAGTGGTTCAAACCCAGGGGTGGACACATTATTATGGAATTCAGAAGCCAGTCTGTCCAATCCAGGAGCCAGCAGGAATTTGTTAGGAGCAAGCTGCTTTGAAATCAAGTAGAGAAAACCTCAAATGGTAGGCACCAGTTCTAACTGTTAAGGAGCATTGGGATTTGCCCAGTTCTAATCCCTTCACCCATCCAATTAACTTTAATCTGCTAACCCATTCAGTATGTCACCAATCAGATTGAAAGCAATCCTCCAAGCCCAGCTTCCATTGCAGTGTTTAGTCACATGATGCAAGATTTGTTGAATTAGGGAGCTGAAGGTGAAATTGGTCTGGTAAGGTTTTCTTTCAAAATTCAGAAACAAAGAGACTATTGAAATGGGAATTTGGGTTAGAATTAAACTTTTGACTTCAGTTCTCTGCCATGCTAACTGATGGATGATATACAGCAGGGGTCCCTAAATGGCAGACCGCGGTCTGGACACGGAACAAGTAGTGGTTCTTTCCAGACTGTGGTTGCGGTCACTGAAAGGGGAAAATACAACACTTTAGAGTTGTCCCCATAAAAAATAGGTAAGGAAAAAGCTTCCCATGGGAGCACCTGTTCCAGGGACAGCTGTCTAAGAGGGACATTTCCTTTACTTTCCTCTAACTTCCTGTTGCATCTCTGGAACAGAAAGTGAAGGAAAATTTCCTTAATGCTACACAAACAAAAGAACACCTTGGCAGGGGGTTTAACCCTTCCTTACGAAAGGTCTTGGCTACAATTGCACTGTAAGTTGGTTGTTTTTTTTTTCTCCCCCAGACTAAGGCCTCGTGCAATGAAAATACATGAGTCCAGTTGCATTTGGTGCTCATTCCTTAAAACACCTGGAAGCATATAATGCTTCACTATGGCTGAATGTACACCTAGACGTTTTGAATGCACACCTAGACGTCAAGCAGCATCTAAGCCAGGGGTCAGCAACCTTTTACACACCGAGTGCCATTTTTGCAACCATCAGACAACCGAGTGCCATTGAACAATAGTGCACCATGGTATTAGCAAATTTCAGTTTTTGTACTCATAGTTGTACTGCTAATAATAAGTTAAACTCACTAATTATTTGAATGTGTTTATCTTGCCGTTAGCAGCACAACTGTAAGTGAAAACATTTTATAACTATTGCACACACAAAATATATTTACATGTACTAAAAAAGTAAACTGGACTTACAGTTTTAGTATGATCCCTGTTTCTGTATTATCTTAAAACTCCAGACCAGCCCAGACGCTGCACTTTCATAAAACACAGGTTTTTTACATACCTGATGCCCGGCAGACCTCAGATCAGCACCAATACATGGCAGTCCGGGCCTGCGTGCCAGCCGATGTGGCCTCGCGTGCCAAGCCAGGCACGCGTGTCGGGGGTTGCCGACCCCTGATCTAAGCCCTCGTTCACACCTGAACGTTTTGTAGCGCGTTCTACGCTCGACAAACGCTCTACAAAACGCTCAAACATCTAAATCCCATTGTATTCAATGGGTCTGGTTCACACCTTGGCGTATTTCAGCCCGTCCCTAACGCGCTACAAAACGGCCCACGCCTGAAAAGGTACATGTACTACTTTGGGCCGTTTTTGATGCGCGTTTCCATTGGGATACAGCAAGAAGCCCTTGGAAACGCGCGTCTGCCGCGCGATTTTTTTACCGCGAACCGCGGTAAAAAAACGCGTGGCAACCGCACGGCAGACCCGCATATGCAATACGCCTAGGTGTGAACCAGGGCTAAGTGCATTCAGTTTAGCAGCGTTTACACAAACAAGAATTTTTTTGCTTCCCGGTACTATTTAGCTGGTTTAATGCAGGTAAACAAGCCTAAATGCATGTAAACACGACTTAATCCAGGGACATCTAAACACGAAAAAAAGCATCTGGGTAGCATAAAAGTTGTTTGTTCTTTTCAAATAACTTCTCCTGTATTTAATAGGGATGTCACAGTACTTGTATCAGTGCCGATACCGAGTATTTGGGCGACCAAATGCTTCAGATGCCTATCCCTGATACCCAAGCTTCCGGCTAATCAGGAAGCCAGGCGGCGAGTCATTACACGCCGTCCGCCTCCTTAATGGGACTTCTGGTATCAGTATTCTGTATCGGTGAGTATCGAAAAAGATGATTGGTACTTGATACTGAAAAACGATATCGGTGCATCCCTAGTATTTAATGCAGAAGGCCTGTGTGCATGAGGACTTGAAGTGAAAAGTGAAAGAGGCCTTAAAATAGCATTATGGTCTGGGCATTTTTTACCTCTGCATTCTCTGCATTAGGGTAAAAACGGCCCACCACCTTTTTTCTACCCCAGTCCCCTCCACACTTACCTGTCAGCTGCGCTCGTCCCTGCCGTCGGTCCGAAGAAATCCTCTGTTCCCCGAAGTTCCGTGGTGCGGGAGGATCATCTAAATCAAGCCCATAGGCTCCTTCTGCCATCACTCAAAGAGGGAAGGGGTGTGGCCTGCCACAGGGCTGTGTGTGTCTATGGACGCACACAGCCACTGCGGAAACGAGCGTGCACGGGTGCCTCCATTAGAACGATGGTGGCACCCGTGCAAGAGGTTCGGGGAAGTGCGCTGCGGGGAGCCACTAGAAAACGAGGAATTAGGAACTTTTAAAGAATAAAATCAACAGCCTCCAGCAAAGGAGGGTCTCCTTAAAGGAGAAATTTAAAAAAAGTTAGGCTTTAATATCACCTTAAAGTGAAAAAGAGATCTCTTTAAAAACTACGGTAGTTCTGCCCCGGTCCAATCACATTGTACATTACCTGTTCTTTGAGAGAATAAGCATGTTCATATTTTATACCTTTTATTATTTACTTATCACTTTGTTACAGCACTAACATGGTGGAATTATATGCCAGCTCATAATTTCTTTGCAAAATGTATTTATTTGTACACACGGTGCCATATTTATAACGGGTAACTGTGACTCGCTTTTAGTAAAAGAAACATATTTACATTAATTTTGCACTTATACCCTATAAAACACATAAGCTATACTGCCAGCAACTGCAAGCCAATGCTATCAATACAAGTACAGGCAATAATGAGTGCTTGATGTAATTTTCAAAATGGTTTCTAAAGTCATCCAGGTAAATTGTCATTAATAAGGTTTCCTTGAATACATAAGTGGCTAAATAAATGGCTTAATACTGACATTTGAAATCGCCGAGACTAATCATGCAAAATGGAGCAGAGTATAGAAATTTCATCTTCTGTTTCATATTTACTTGATCCATTTAATTAATTTGCGATCTTAACTGGTAAGTAGAAATGCATAGATAAGCCTATCTTTTCTATTAGACTAAAAATGCCTTGATCATCATGGCTAAAATGACACCGTATAGAGGATTTAGCATTTGTCTTTTGCAGCAACTCATAGCAGTATGTTTGGTATGTTTTGGAAGCTATGAAGGTCAGACAAGTGGAACTTCTTGAAGGAATGATGCATATAATTTTGTTCCTCCAATGTAGTTCAGCCTGAAAAGAAAAAAATATATACATTATTTTAAACATTTTATAGAAATAACTGACAAAAAAAAACTATTTAGTCTATTTTTTTAAAGAAAACCTATCATGATTATGCTTTTGCAGAACTCTAAATATTCAGTATTCAAAGAGAACTATCGCCAAACCTTTTTGAGCCGTAGTTCTCTTTAGGGTCACAGCAGGACATTTACTATTGTCCTCCTGTGACCCAAAACTCAGCATATAGCGGGCTATTCGCCGCTATATGCTGAGAGTGCAGAGCCACGCTGCAGCCAGGACGGATCCCGATATATTGTTAGGATCCACCCCGCTGGATTAGTGACAGCTGGGTAGAAGCAGAGCCAGCTGTGGCCACCCTCTCCCCTGTCTGTCTTTAACTTTATAAAAATTCCCGCCAGTTGCGCCCCCCTGCGACACGGACGCTCGCAAGGGACAGAAGCCGGCATCGGGACGGGGAAGCAGGGATCGTGGACAAGGTAAGAGACGGTACGCTGGAATCCGAGTGTGGCTCGGGGTTGCCGCTTATGGTACTGAAAATTAACCCCGAGCCACACTCGGGAATACCGCCAAGGAGGTTAATTATAACTGTAGAAACTTACTCATGATTTTACATTTCTTTACCTATTTGCTTTACCTACTATACTGGACACTTTAGTTGGAGTGCCTAGGGCCGTTGCTGCCTGTCCACACCCAAAAGATGGTAAACAATGGACTTGATTTACTACTGTAAATGAACAGAATACATACACAGAGTGCAGATGAGCTAAATACATTCCAGTTGCATCACAGCAAAAGGTGTACAATGTCCTATAATTTGTTTTCTTTTGAAAACAGCCACAGCTTGAGTAGTAAAGCATGTCCCCTGCCAACATGTCGTACAGAAGGACACTTACTCTAGAAACAGTACTAGTCTATCTGCAAAAATCTGACATACTCTTTGCTATTTTTGAGCCAGAGCTTTTTTATCAACAGAGCATTTGCTGATTGCAGAGCTTTAGCAGGGTGCGTTTCAGACACTGCTTTCACACAGGGAGAAAGGGTTTTTCTCTCAGACCCCTGCAGCTCACAGCTTTTATGCACCATTGTTCTCAGCATTTTGGATATAGGGCTTGAACTTCACTCAAGCCAGAGAAATACTAACTTACTTGCTTATCTTCTCATTCTGTCCATGGGGAGCATCTTCCGGCCCTCCAATTCCAAGTAACATGACAGTTTTTCCTAAAATTTCCTCAAACCTTTTGGCTATTGGAATTGTTCCTCCAGCACGGATCATGTCTGCATCAGTGTTGAACACTAGAGGGCAGACAGAGATAGAAAATTACAAACATGGAACAGATCTATTTACTCAGACTGACAAATAACCATTTGTGCTAAATAGCCATTCAAACCTGTACCGTAGTGAACTGGGGGACTGGTTCTTAAGTTGTGATATCACTTACTGTATGCTAAAACTGCCATAGTGACCAATATTATCACATATGATCAATGTCTCAGAGTGCTACTGTGAATGTCATGCAGGTACCCCAAGAACATTGTCATAATGTGCAAGGAGGTACATTATGGCACACTTACCTCTCTCACCTCTATGGCACTGTCCGCATTCACTCTCATCGTTCCATCGGCACCGCTGACACCTTGTCTTCTAGGTCAAGCGTCTTTAGTCATCTTCATTTGCTGGCCCAGGATCACGTAACTTCCCTTACAAGAGAACTATGGGGTAACCTTTTTATCCGATAGTTCTCTTCAGGGTTACGGGAGGACGTTAGTATATGTGCCATATGAACCAAAGCTCAGTATATAGCGGGCTATTGCCTGCTATATACTGAGAGAGCCGCAGCCAGCATGGATCCCGACATTACTGTCGAGATCCACCCAGCTGGCTGTTGACAGCATGCTCTGCCTATCTAGAGGCAGAGCCAGCTGTGCCCACCCCCCTCCCCTGTCCGTTCCAACAGTCAGCGCTGGAGGAGAGAGGAGGTGGTTATCCCTGCAGGTAGCAGTGCCTGACCGCTCTCTGCAGGGAGATGATGGAGCGACGGTATGTGTTCGCTCACTTCCTGATCCATAGAGTCGACATGTGACAGTTTCAATGTCACACTTTGGCTCTATGATGATGAGTGTAATTCACTCACCCCATAGTTCTCTTTTAAGGTGCTTGGGAGTTACTTCTTCCTGGCATTCCAGGATTATATACTAAGCTGTGCATGCGCAGCTTAATGTACAATTAGAAGAAAATTGCTGGTAGGCAGTAGGGCTGCAACAACTAATCGACATAATCGATTATAATCGATTATTGAAAAAGTTGTCAACTTTTTCAATAATCGATTAATCGGCTTCCGATCAGTTGGCCCTGTTCACAGCTCCACACGCTGTGCGCCGCACCTCCTCCCCACCTCATGCTCGCCGCTGCCAGACCCGCTCGCATCCGCGCTCCACACGCCGCACCTCCTCACATTTCCTGCCCATCCACATCAACGATCGGCACAGGGACGCGGGGAGATGTAGTAAGGAGGAGCAGGTGTGGGGGGATGACAGCTGCTGATAGACAGGCCCGATCTCAGAAGCACGTTGCTGGAAGACTGCTCAGGTAAGCCTGCACTCTCCCCCACATGGTGCTCTATAATGTATTGCTGGGATTTGTATTTCTCTATAGCTGATGGTACATTGTGCTGTATATTATACATAGGAATACAAATCCCAGCAATACATTATACACTGTATGTATAATGTATTGCTGGGATTTGTTGTACTCCTCTATAGCTGGTGATATTCTGCATTGCGCTGTATAGAGGACTACAAGTCCCAGCAATAATACATTATACAGCGCAATGCAGAATACCACCAGCTGTAGAAGAGTACAACAAATCCCAGCAATAATACATTATAAAGTGGTACAATGCTAAATACCACCAGCTATAGAGGACTGCAAAACCCAGCAATAGTACATTATACAGCGCAATGCAGAATGCGCTTTTGCTGGGTTTTGTAGTCCTCTATAGCCGTTGCCATTCTGCATGCATTGCTGTATAATTTTACACTTTCCATTTCACTATATTGCACACCACACTATCTTTTTTTTTCTTTTTTACTTCCACCGGTCCAAGCTTGCTCCTGTGGTGGATTACAACCTCAATACAAACTAGTAGTCCCATCACTGGAGCCATTTTTTAAACTTTATTTTATAGTTTATCCGATTAACCGATTAATCGAACTTAATAATCGGCTAACTAATCGATTTTTAAAATAATCGTTAGCTGCAGCTCTAGTAGGCAGAAAAGGTACTTTCTTTGCAGACAATACATACAAAGTATGTTTAAAGGGTCAACTTACCCACAACCGATCCATACTGTACATCTCTGCACTTAAGTTCCTGGGTCTGCACACCTGGCATGTTCATTGTTTATATGCTATGAAAAATGCAACGTGAGGTGCTGGAAAGTTTGAAGGTGCTTGAGACCTTAAGAAAGTCACAGATACACTGGGACAGAGTTTGGAATAATAGCAGGGAAATGTCTGTGTCAAAGAAACGATGTAAATCGAAGAAGGCATGGGCTGAGCTCACCCGACTGCACCTCCAACTAATACATTACTTTTGTGTGGACTGAACCCTTAAAGGAGAACTATGAGATGAGTGATTTCCACTCACCTCATAGTTCTAGCCGACCTGTGACAATGAGACTATCACAGGTCGGCTCAGTAGATCGGGAGGTGAGCGAACACATACCGGCGTTCGCTCACCTCTCGATCCTGTCACGACTCTCTGCCGTGACAGGGGGAGGGGCTGGATTCCCCTCTCCCCGCTCCGATCTGCCAGCGCTGACTGGCGGAACAGATGGGGGAGGGGGCGGGTACAGCTGGCTCTGCCTCTAGATAGGCAGAGCCAGCTGTCACTCACACAGCTGGGCGGATCCCGACGTCCATGTCGTCCTATCCGCTCCGGCTGCGGCGTCTCAGTATACCTCGAGCTGTAGCTCGCGGTATACTGAGCTTAGGGTAACGGGAGGACGCTAGTTTGTGTCCTCCTGTTACCCTAAGGAGAACTATGGGGAAAAACACTGACCCCATAGTTCTCCTTTAAAGCCAAAACATTTTATTTTGTTTAGGATAGAGCGAGATGGACTACGGCCTCTGTCAGGTTTTTATAGCAATTTTTGTTCTTGGAGACATTTCCTCACACATCCACCAAAGACAAGAAGGGTTAGTGCTGACTGGAGAAGGGTTAGTATTTTTTTATTTATTATACCTTTTTTGACTGCGTTCCTGGCAGCCACATATATAGGGCCATTCATATTTGCTATCCAGGGCTGTGCTCCAATAACCATGGTTAGTTTCATTTTATTTGGACTCTTACGTTCAGAGAATTTACTTTCCAAGTAATCGGCTACCTAATGGGAAAACAGAAAAATATGTTATTTATTTGCTTCATACATGAACATTATCAGACACAAGCTGACATTTTCTGAGTCAAATATAGACATATCAGGCCCTGGACCTAATAGCTATAGCAGCAAGTTTGTAGTCAGCTACATGGAACTGTCACGGAAAATAAGAGAGCTTTGGGGTTGTACAGATTTGGGGTTGTACAGATCTCTGCTACAAAATTGTGCTCTGACATTATAGATTCCCTATAATGTTTTGATTTGCAGCTCTAATTGGAACATCTTTATTTAGCTAACTTACCTGCAAATCTGCTTTATTAGATCACATATCTGCCAACTGGTCTATGCTGGATTTTCAGGCCCCAGCTGATACCATCTTTGGGCATAACGTCCTTCAGGCATCTTTTTAAGCTGCAGGCAGTCCCTAGTTTTTTAGT
>NW_017306468.1:0-7706 GCF_000935625.1 Nanorana parkeri | reverse complement strand
TGTGTTTTGGAGTATAAATGTTGTTATTTTAGCACCTAGGCACACATGAGCACTTAACCCTTGCATTGCAGGGGTAGCCCCGCTGTAAAGGTTAATAAAAAATTCCTGTCATCGGGCTCTCGAGCTGTCAAAACAAATAGCAGAGAGGTGAATCACTGCTACCTCTCTGCTATTTTCAGCTGTCAAATACGGAATCGCAAATTGCGGTCCTGTATTTGCATGTAACGGCTTCATTCTTTTATTAATGAAAGGAAGACGCTTTTACAAAAAGCTTCATTATTTCATTAATGAATGCCTCAATACTGAGTCATTCATTAATGACTGGACCTGCTGAGAATCAGCTGTTACCAGCATTACAAAGCCTGATATAACTCGTCACGTACAGTGTACGTGGCCAGTCATATAGACACAAAGTGCCGGGACGTACACTGTTAGTCTCCCGTCACGAAGGGGTTAATTGAGGGACTCTGGTCCAACCCCTCTGTATTCATGGTCTTCTTTTGAGCACTGCTTTTTTTTTTTCAAAACTGAGGTTGGCTGGGAATGAGAGGGTCTATACCAGGATGTCACCATTTTTTGTTTCCAAGTGTCCAAATCCTCCTGTACATGGCCGTATAACCCACTTTTTTCTGAAACCTGTGTCCTTCAATGAACTCCAAGAAAAGGATTTTACATTAAGTACAAAAATCCTATTTTATTTGATTCAATTTATCTAATTTAAAAATAATGTATTATTGATTGTGATCTAAAAGAGGCCTTTATTCCTTTTTTCATTGCTAGAAAATAAATCCTAAATCTAAGTAGCACAGATAATATGACATGGTTTACTTTATGGATTTTCTCTCTCCTTAGATTTTTGTTGGCATACCTGTTTTTCTACAACAGATGGATTCATATCGGGCACTTGACGAATTGAGAATTTGGCTATAACTTTTGCAGGAATAACAGTTTTTGTTCCTGATCCAGAGAAAGCTCCTTCAATGCCATGAATTGATAAAGAAGGATACCGCCATCTGTGCATGAGTATTTCCTCCTGCAAATGCAGACACGTGAACAAACACATTAATAGCAAAACTAAACAGTATGCACCTTTAGTTTATTGCTTATAGCTGTATCACCTTAGTGCAACATATTATGGGCTTAGCTACATTTGTTGTATTAAGCATACATCTGTTGAAAACAAACTATACATATAAAGCTGTCCTTCATTTGGAGGGGCTGTCCCTCTTTTGGTCTAATATATAAACGTCTATTAAAAAAATGCACTCCTTTTAGTGTTCTTCTGTGATCAGCCGTTCTTCCACCATCTAAATGATTGCACTTGTTTTTATAAGTCAGTATAAAGGAAGTAGTGGTGGGAAGCACCTGTTGGTTTAACAAATTATTTTTTCTAGGGATGCACCGATACTGGTTTGTCGGTATTGAGTACAAGTAGCGATATTTGTTTTTCGCTACTCGCCGATACCGGAATTCCCTTTAAGGAAGCCAGGCGGCGTGTAATGACTTGCCGCTCAACTTACTGATTAGCCGGGCAGCGTGTAATAACTCGCCGCCTGGCTTCCCAATTAGCCGGGTAGCCATCACCAGGTGATGAGGAAGTATGACTCGCTACCTGGCTTCCTGATTGGTTATCTTCCCGACCAATCAGGAAGCCGAGCTGGGAGTCATTACATGCTGCCCAGTTGCCTGATTGGCCAGGAAGCCAGATCCATGTTACCTCATCACCAGGTGACGGAGCATGGAGCCAGCTTTCTGCCCAATCAGGAAGCCGGGCAGCGTGTAATGACTTGCCGCCTAGCTTCCTGAAACCAGAAGTTCCGCTATCGGGATGAGCATCGGGAGCATTTGGGCGAGTATGAGTACTCACCCAAATACTCCATATCGATAACTAATCGATTTAATCGATAATGAGAATCGTTGTCAACTATTTGCAAAGACACATTTTTCCAAGCATGGGTAATAATGCCTCTATAGACTTATAAACTTTACCCCCATATGATGCAGCTCAGTGTGTTGTTTTGAACAAACCCTATATGAAAGAACAAGTTTTAATTTGTCTTTGTATTTTACCTGCAGCAAAATGTTTGACAGCATGGGCAGTGGGAATGGTCCTAGTTCAAGACCGTTACCTTTGGTTATGCAATGCCACTACAATGGGCAGGGCTGGATGCTATAACAAGGCTGCCACTTGGGCAGTAGCCAAGAGAAGTGTAGTGTTCATGAGCTATCCTGATCTGGGTACAGAAGCACGCTGCAACAGTTGGGCGGTGGTAAACGTGATCAGGCTCACAGGAGGATCTGTACTAAGCATACTATAACAGCAGCTAAATCTCGTGTTTTCAAGCTCAAGTATTCAAACATCAAAAACTTTTGAATGACTGGAATCCTGTCTGTGCTGGACCTTCACCCATAATGAAGAGCAATAGTAATCACGGATTGCAGAGCACTAAAAAAGTCTGACATTGTGATCACTGTGTAGAGCAGCAAAGTACTGCCACTTTCATTAAGATCAGAGTGGATCTTGTAAAGCTTTAGGCTGGCTACACATCTGGCAAAGTTAGCCAATTTCAATCTACTGGGAGTCACAAATACAGTTGCAAAACAACTTCAAAAACGAAGCAATCTACCACCCATGAGTTTGACTTACTACTAGAAGTCCATTGATTGTTGAGTCAAAACTGGACAATAAATTACCAGCTTTACAGAGAAACTCCAGGAATTACAAAGCTAACCCTTGCAAGGGTAAAGTGCTCGTTTTGGTCTGAGGGCTCAAATAAAGAAGACACTCACCTGATTCTCGGTCCCACCATGCTGCTAGACCGATCTCCGCAGCCAATTCTCCACTGGGCTCCGGCGGTCTAAGGGCCACTGACGTCATCAAGTCTAATGCAGGTCCATTGACTTACATTAGACGCGAGGACACAAGGGGTATACCATAGCCAGAGCGGTGGAGGAGAGAGTTGAGCGTTGACTGCTGCAGGACTGAGGATCAGGTGGGTATATCTTCTTTTTTTGCACCCTTAGACCAAATTAAGCACTTGTTTTTTCCCTAAATACAAGTTATTGAATGATTTATTTAAGATTGAATTAAAACTGGTAAAAACGACAGGAATTTCATCAAAAAGTGGTTATAGTATCCCGTCACGTGTGATCAGGACAATTTCAATCCCATCTTCTTGTGATCGTTGGAAAGCACAATTTTATATCTTTGATTGCTTTGTGTTTTTGATCAAACAGAAAAGTGAAAGTTTGATTATTCTATCAAATGCCAAGTGTATGGCCAGCTTTTCTCTAGGGAGGACTAGACAACAAAGCTGCTAGTTTCACACTATTATGTGTTCACCAGTAAGGGTTGCGGGTAAATGAGTTCCTTGTGAGTTACATAGTTAGGCTAGGTTTACACCTAGGCAACTTCTGACCGCGCGGCAATCGTGCAAAAAAACGCAGCCGCTTGCGCTGTGGGTGCCATTATTTTCTAATAGCTCCCCAGTCGCACCGGGCGGATCCCACCGCGATTCTGCCTGTGCAATTGAACACAATCGCAGCTAAAAAAAAAAGCAGTGTCGCAAAAAAAGGTAGTTGTATCTTTTTTTTGTAGCAATTGCAGAGCGGATGTCACCCCATTGAAATCAATGGGGCCGACCGCCCCGAGTGTCGCAGCCTTAAACTGTTAAAACGTTTTAAAAACATCCTTGCAGTGTAAGTAAAATAATTTCACTTGCCTTTGTGTCATGAAGAAATGTGTTCACTCCAATATCGGCTCGCAGATCATCAAGGCTAAATTGAAGATTTTTGTATAATTCTTTTTCTTGTTCCGTGAGAGGTAACACATCATCATAAATACCTGGAATCTGGATCTTACCTTTGACATCCGCAAGCTGACCTACATAAATGGATGACTTGGTTTAGATTGCAGAGTAAGTATGACCAGTAAGCTGTATATTATTAACATTCAGCCCTAACGCCAACCATAAACAATCCTATGTAATAATGTTTTATGTACATTTTGGCTGGGTTAGTAAGATATTTTATCTGTGTGTCAAACCGCATATTATTGGGTCACGGGTGTGGAAATTAAAAAAAAAAGGACTTATGCAAGGACTAAAGCGGGTGCCTGATCTAGTTGTCCCGATACAAAAAAATAATTATATCCAAAACCATATTTAACTGTGCTAAGAAGCGCTTCTTATTGGTCACCACAGTCAGGCGTGCTTGCTAATTGCAAGCAAAATTCTAAATCCATAGCGCAGGGCTGCACTGAAAAGCAGTATGGGGTAGAGCGGAAGGACCGTTTGCTGAAAGTAAGTATAGCGGGGTGGGGGAAGAGTGGGCCAGATTTGAGCAGGTAATTCCATTCTCCCAAACTACTTGGAAAAGTGAACTTCCCCTTCAATGCACAATGTGCATGATAGAGAGCGCTGCTGCCCAGCTACCACAATATGGCACACAGTAAAATGGGAGCGACACGGTAGGTAGGGAGGGAGGCTGCCGGCGGTGGGGAGGGTGGGGTTAGACAGACCAGAAGGCTAAGTACAAGTGATTTGGGTGGTTGTGCAGCCGCCACCCGCTCTACATTTAGCCCTACTTGTCCGAAGCAGAGCTAAATGTAGAAAAAAAAGCCACCTGTCTGGCGCTACATGTCCCGGGCGATAGGAATTCCAAACCCCTGGTGATGCACTTGGCTTTATGAATTAAGAAAGGTGTTATTAATGTAAGGCCTCACTGCTATCTGTCACCTAGAGATAACAGAAATTTAGCTTTATATAGAAGCACTGATCTGTTTGATTGGTTTACTTGATTGGTGAACTGCAGGCAGATATAAAAGATACCAATTAATGCAGCTCTTTATTCATCAATACACCATTATATGTATTTTTTAATGCAAGCAGTGTAAGTACCCAAGTTTTACTTCATATCAGCCTCTTGTAGTTCCTGCACAACAGAGCTCACAATAAAGGTGTCCATACACCTTGCAATTATCGTTGGATTTCCAAACGAAATTGGGTTTGGTACGACATTCGGCTAATTGATGGGAAGTCAGCGATCACAATTACTGTACAACTGGCCGAATCTCATCTATCGGGCAGACTACAAAAGTTTTTTTTCGAATTGTACGAAAATCTATGAATTAGTGGCGTTTTCGTACAAAAAAAATCGAAACATGAACACTGCACATGTGCAAAACGGAAATCTGTTCTGCAGATTGACGAAATTCGGCCAGTTAGTATTGCTGGTGAACGATTATCAAATTCTACATCGGTCTGTTCATGATGGGCTTTTTGAGCGGAAATAGAACTAGGGTGCGATGACAGGAGAAAATAAATTGAACGATAATTGTAAGGTGTATGGCCAGCTCAAGGGATGTAGAAGGTAATCGGTTGTACTACAGCGCTCATGTGATAACAAGGAACATGCTGTTAGGAAGGGAAAGCAGAGAGATGAGCCAATCAGTGTGTTGCTTCTCCTACATTGTCCAATCAGAGTGTGAGGGAGTGACCAGACTTGTAAATGTTACTTAATTGCAGCAGAGAAAAATCAGGTCTCCTGCCCTGCCAGACATGGCTATGTATATATATCTCAGGACTGGATAGAGAGAAATACAAATCCTTGGGGAGTCAAAATGCACCCAGATCCATCAAAGATCATACACATATATAGAATGTGCCACTCCAAGGCCTCCTGATGCCCTAGGAGCATGAAAATTAGAATGTCTATTAAGAAACTTGTATCACTAAATTGGTCTTAAAGGATAAGTGCACTTAAAATCAAAGTGCATTTATAATTTTTCCTGCTTGACCTAACCTAATCCACCCTCTCCCTATACAGATGCATACTTACCTAAAATCGACAGCCACGGTTATGCTGTTTGTTTATTTGATCCAGCGCTGCAAGTCTTCACTGTGTGTGCAATACAGCCCCATAGACATCTATGGGACTAAGGCAAGAAGGATAATTTTTTTTGTAAAGTACACCTCTCGTTAGTTTATTGATCATATAAACATAAGGGTTATATTTAAATATACCTAGTAAATAAATTAAGTCACTCATGGCCTCATAAACGGTTCCTCCAAAGCTTCCAGAGTGTAGGTCACGGCTTGCACCCTCAACCTGTACAATAGAAAACAATAGAAGTTATATTCTAGCAGTAAGTTCAGCGTTGAACTCAAACCCAAAGACTCTTTCTGATGATTACTGTGTGTGTATCCACTGGGAATATTTGTCCTAACCTCCTGTGTAGTCCCTTAGACAGGAAGTTAGGGGTACCTGGAGAGAAGTAATCTACCCAGTGGGGAGACAAAGGATAACAACCATCTGCCATGCCATTCCTTTCCCAGTTTGTTAAAATGAAAAAGTAGAGTTTAATTTTACTATTCATGCAAGGCTATAGCTGCATACATTTGAATTACAAGCCATCTTCATAAATTTTGTGGACACAGCTAATCAATAAAGTCAAAGTAGTTGCTCTTAAAGTAGGGATAAGCTTCATCACATATTGCTGTTCCTGGGGGCAGATCTTTCTCTTGTACACACTTTTCTGTAACAGGCTGCATTCCATACAGTGTGCTGACATAACATTGCAAGCTTGTAAAATGAGCATCACAGTTGAATTGCTTTGTATTTGTATTCGTTTCTTTTACCACTGTAATCCCAGATCGATAACCAGCGGCACATCAAAAAAATTAATTGTATCAACAAATTAGACAAAGGCGAACCTGATCTATGGTCGAGAAAAATGTATATCAAAGCGCTAAAGGTGTAACAAATAAGAAACTTAGTATAACCAAGTGATATAATGGAATTTTAGGTTTAGGGGGTCTAGCCCTAAAACAAGTGATATCTTACATAGAATCATAAAAAATATAAAATAAAAATAAAAATAAAGTTAATAATACAATAGTGCTGTGAAAAAAACAGAAATTATTGGGACAATAAAAAAAAATTTTAACCACTGTGTGAAGACCTCGAATAGGTCACAATATATAAACGATCCGTGCAAAAAATAGGAATAAATTGGTCAACGAAAAATAAACGTAAAAAACGTGTACAAAGAAAATTGTTAATGATATATATTGATGGTGGTATGTATTTCGTGGCGGCGGTCCGACAGCCCCCTTGGGTGGGTACTCACCAGATGGAGTTGGATCAAAAGGCTTTTTGTTAGTGACACTTGAGCCTGCAATCGTGCTTTCAAGCTTGGACCCAGTTGTTTTTATTCTCAGTCCCTGCAAGGTGAGTGGTAGGTTTTTCTCCCTTGTAGCGCTGGCTGTATCCCAGAAGTAAAGCTGGATCGTCTCAGGCGCAGTGTCAAACGAAACTCCTTGCCGTGGTCTCGCAGTATTTCAAAGATAAAAAAAGGAGAGAGCCCTCATAGTGTAGCATGCAAAAACATTTAGCTTTATTACAAATAGTGACTTACACAGGCAAAAAAATCCGGCCGGCACAAGCAGCTCAGGAACAAAACTTTAAAAACCCTCGTGTGCAAATCTAGCGTCTGCCCTCTTTGACGCGTTTCGTCAGTTGACTTTTTCAAAAAGAAGGTAGATGTAAAGCAATGAGGTGGATGGTATATAAGCACTCTGCTAATTGGTCCTAATTAAAGAACAACCAATCAGCAGAAAAAGCCTTACCCTGAAACATCCATAGTAAAATTACATACTTTATTACGTCAGATTACTAGATGAGATTCTATGTGAGGAATTATAAAT